>NC_056525.1:183634411-183699314 GCF_019175285.1 Sceloporus undulatus | reverse complement strand
AATAATAATAATAATAATAATAATAATAATAATAATAATAATAATAATAATTGAAATCCAAGAAGATTTTCATCATGGCTCACTACATTGGGAATGAGAATTAGGGATGTGGGGGAAAATCCTCCTGCTGCTATGATTTTATATGAATCTGGTTTTCTGAGCACAACAGGAGTACATTATGGGAATTATAGAACCCTCCTCATCACTAGCATAAGACTGAAGATCTTTACTGCAGAATTAATACAGTTTGACACCACTTTAACTACCATGGCTCAATGTTATGGAATTCTGGGATTTGTAACTTTGTAAGATATTTAGCATTCTCTGTTCCATAGGATGAGGCCAGGACAGAGTGGTGTCCAACTGTATTAATTCCTCAATGTGGCTGTGGCTTGAGGTGGCAAAAGGGACCTATTTTTTTGCATAAAACTCCATTTCTGAATAGACCTCATTTTAAAAACCTTTCATGAAGCACACACAGCAAGCACAACAGGAGAGACTGATTGATCACAAAGATACAAACAATCCATCGAATGCTAGTGATTTTCTGTAACATAGCAACAGTCATTGCATTTCTGGCTTTATGCTTTTTACACAATCATGGTGGGGGGGGACGTACTCAATAAAATATACAAATTTTCTCAGATACCACTGCCACCAAGATTTCTAACTTGGGATAGCTGCTAAAATAAAGAAGAAAAAATGCTGTTTTCCCATTTAGCAGAGAAAGATGAGCCATGTCAAGATTTATATTTTTAATCAGAATGCTTATCACCCAAACACAATGAATGTGTTGGTTTGATTGTAGCACCAAACTATAGTTTAGTATTATTTAGTTTGACTAATCTGGCTGTGTAGCTCTCATCAGGTTTGCAAAACGGAACTATGGATTTCTGTGCCAGGACATGACATGAGGGACTTTGTAGCAAGTGTGTGTAGTGAGTGTAGTATAGAGTATAGTGTCTCTCTGTCAAGTTCCTAGCAGTTTCTAAAAGTTTAGGATTCCCAATATATTGTCCATGGGTACCAGTATGCGAAAAGACACTTTGCTTGGCATGCACCAGGTTCCCTGTCTCTCCTTTTAAAATCTGTTCCTTAAAATTAAAAAGAAATGAAAAATCTGGGAATCTAGGAGACTGCATAGCAAAAAGCCAATTGTCAGTGCCATCTTTATTTGCAATAAAAGGTTTGATCTTCAAATCGTATGGTATGTGTTTATCCCCAGTTTGTGAATGTGTCTGTATGGTGTGTTTTGCCTTCTGTGTGTGTATTAAGCCTAGGATTTTTGGAAGGGATAGGCATTTTCCCACTGCATATGTTCCTCGGATTATCCACACATTACCTTTTGTGAAACAGATATTTTTTGGTGCTTTGTGAGGGAAAACATGTGACTTGGCACTTGAAGCACAGCATTACTGTTACTGTTTTCAGGGAAATAGCTTTACTGTCTGTCTCAGAATAAAAAGGGAAAAAAGGAGTAGTAGTATAATCTAGCAATATATTTAATACTAAACTATTTGAGCATAAGCTTCTGTGGATATTTGTCTACTTCTTCAGATGCCCTGATGAAGTCATATTACAGCCAGTGTTTTACACAGTTGTGGGAGTGGGACAAAGTGTAATAGGATACAGAAAGATGCAAATTTTGACCCTGATCATAAACTATCAAACAGCTCTGTGAGATAATACAGCTCTTTCAAGAAGCATGTGCTCTGTTAGTAATGATGTGTGAAAGCAATAAATCAGTTCCTTTAGATCAAAACCTTGTCTGTTGAGAGTCATTTTACTATATGTGCAGTTGCCTCAGAGGGACGCCGATGCGGACAAATAGAGAAAAACACATATTTGGAGGAAAGGCAACAACTTTATTAGCATAACAAAAGCTATATGAAATCATAGGTAGGGTTGGCCCAATGCATGAGGTCTGGATATGTCATCCAACAGCCCTGTGCTGACTGGATGAACCACAGCTTGGTCGCGGCCAAGCTTCGGGATGGCAAGGGATTTCCTTTTACGCCCTTGTTCCAACGGTTGCCCAAGCGATTGATCACATCTCCGCCGATGTGTCTCAACACATAACTATCCATTGCCACCGGGGGACGCTGTATCGGTGATGCCCCGCAATGGCAACACCGCCTCGCTTGCAGCACCCCCGTGTCCGGATGGATTCCCGATCCAGCGCTACGCAGCCCTGGAAACCACACCCCCCCAGATCCAAGACCTATGCAACCTCCCCCAAAGTTGTGACAATAGTCCAACCCACATAGGGAGGGTGGGTGGGTGAGCTCTCTGAAAATGGCGCCCGCCCTGGCGCCTCGTGGGCCTTTTATAGGCCCACTGCCCAATGGGAAGCCTGGGAAGGGCTGTAGAGCTCGCCTCCCGGCCCTCCCTCCAATTGCGGGCGGCACCGCTTGATGACGCCGCCCAATGGGAGGCCCCTTCTGCCCACGATGCCCTCTGGGACTTGTAGTCCCAGCATCGCGGGCGGAAATCCCTCCCCCGGCTCCCACCTGGAGCCAATCCCGGCTCGAGCGGCCCCTGTGCAAAGGCTGCTGGGAGGCCGCTCGCCAGGCGGGGCCATTTACCGCCGCGGGGACGTCCCCCGTCAGCAACCGGGCCGGCCCGCCAAGGCGGGCGGCCTCATTTGTGAGGACCTGTGTATTAATATATGTAGTATGCTATGAAACCATTACATCTACAGTATTCCCACCTCTGCTATCCGACTGGGATTTGTGAGTGCAGTGTATCCAAATTCAACTATCTCTCTTTCCAGTCTTCCTTTGTCCTCTGATTTTGTTGTTGTTCAAGAATCACTACTTCCAAGTCCCATGCCTGCCTGCCTGCTGCTTCCTGCTGCAACCTATTGCCATGGCTCTCCATTGTTAACTGCTGCATGAGGACCAAGACCTGGACCAGAACCAAGACCTCTCAAGTATGAGTTAGCCAATGAGTACCATGTGTCCCCTTTCTGCAGGGGCATAAAAAGTGGATGCCAGCAGACCTTACACCAGCAGGCACACTCCTTCGGGAGAGCTACTTTGGGGGGGGGGGGTGCTGCAAGGTCGAGGAGGAGGACAAGGTGGCAACTTGTACACTTACAACTATTAGATGAAGTTTCACCATGGTGGCATATACCTCCATTACAATCTGTTAGAATTACTGTACTACACTTTACATGGGGCTGCCTTTGGAAACTGTTTAGAAACTAGGGCAGTCCAAAAATGTGTTATCAGACTGCTGACTGGAACTAGGTATAGGGAACATATAATTCTTTTGCTCAAAAAGCCTCAGTGGTTATTGGGTACAATTTAAAATCCTGATTACAACCTACAAACCCCTATATGGCTATTTTGGGTCCAGTACCATAGCTCCCATTCTGAGCTTGCTGGATTTTTAAGAACCTCATGGAAGAGCTTTATTTTGGTCTTACCACTATCATAGACAGTTTTGGTGAGGACACAGAAGAGAGCTTTCTCAGTGGTCTCTTAGATTTTGCAATCTCTTGCCATGGGAAGCTAGGCTGGCCTCATCTTGGCTCTCCTTCTATCAGCAGCTGGAGACCTTTGTGCTTATCCAGGACTTTGACTGATAACTCTGGTGCAGAAGGCCTTTTCACTGGGTTGTATTATTTGCATTTATACTTATATTATTATTATATATTATCTGCATTTTAAAAACTGTTTAAAAACTAGTGGGATATAAATAAATTAATTAGATACATATATATAGAGAGACGCAGTGTAGCTTTTCAGTTTGAAATTACAAAGCACACCACTCTAAAAACTGTTTCCATCTATCCATTATAAATCCACAGGTCCCTACAATAGACAAATGCATTTAATCTCTTTCTTCAGTTTCACCAAAGGGTAGATTTTGAATGTTGTTGTTTTGGCTGTAAGGGATACAGGGAATAAAGGAATCCCAGTAGTAGATTGAGAGAAAATGAGTTACAAAAGAAGTGAAGATAAAGGAAACTGTACAGCAGGAATAGGTAAATGTGCAAAGCAAAAGACCACCTTCTACTATTGCAGGCCTACCGTACCGGTCACACCTGTCAGCATAACAGAAATGTTCTTTTCACATATAGATAATTAAATGAAAGATTTAAAATGGACAAAAAAAAATCAAGGTTTTGAGACATTTAAATCTGAATTTGAAATTGAGTCATGTATTGATGATGAGCTTTTGATTGCTGAGATTTACAAAGTGGTGTTGAAATTTAAAACTGAAGCAGACCAGGTTAAAGACTGCATGGTGAAATGGACTCAAAATACAATAGTTCCTTGGTATCCACTGGAGTTTGGTTCCAGAACCTCCATGGATACCAAAATCTGTGGATTCTCAAATCCTGTTATGTACAATGGCATAATAAAATGGTGTCCCTTATATAGTGGATCCCCAGTTTTAATGGAACAATAGGGAAAATGTGGACTCTGTGTGTGTGTGTGTGTGTGTGTGTGTGTATGTATGTATAATATTTGTGTTTGTTGTGTTATTTGTGTTTAATATAAATTATTTTTTTAAAAGAAGAAGCAATAGTGATAGCATTTACATCTCTATACTGCTTAATAGTGAACTCAGCACTCCCTAAGCAGTTTACAGTCTGTAAGCCAATTGCCCCCAATAAGCTGGGTATGCATTTAACAACCTACAAAAGGATAGTAGGTTGAATCAACCTTGGAGTCCTGGGATTGTACTCAGAACATGGTGGCTGCAGTACTGGCATTTAACCAGTGTGCCCACCAAGGCTCCTGGTGTTCCTTCATCACTTCCAGTTGCCATTTTGGCTGGGTTTGGGGCAAAGATGGAGTTTCGAAGGACTCTAGGGGTGGGTCCAAGCACTGGGCAAACCTGATGCATTTCTGCAATTTGGGAAATTTCAATGCTTTATCATCCAAAATCATGTCCTCTATCTATCATCTATCTATCTATCTATCTATCTATCTATCTATCTATCTATCTATCTATCTATCCATCCATCCATCCATCCATGCATCTATCTATCTAGGTAATGGAGGTCTTCAGGGGACTGGTACAAAGCTCTAATGATTATCATTCAAGGAATGTTCGGCTCCATTCTTCCCTTTGCAGTGTTCACCCACTCAGATGGTTATAAAAATTGCACAGTTTTGGTTAGTATATATGCACAACTTTGCCTTGCAGATTTGTGCTGTGTTCCAGCTGTGGAACAGAGTTGACACAGTTGTGTTGTTTTGCTATGCCAAGAGCAAAAGAAAAAAAATGACAGGATGAAAATAGCACTTTGAGAGTGAGAAGTGTCAAAGTGCTATTTTCATCCTGTCATTTTCCCCCAAGTTTTCAGGAATACTAAATTTTGACCACATTGCGGGAAATATCGAATACCCATTCTATCTCTGTGTTATCTTCATAATATGCATGTTCTTAAATGTGTAATTACATTAATTATATGCTTGTTTACTGTTATGTAATGATCTATTGCAAAAAGTTAGAAACAAAACCCAACCTATGAAAAGAAAAACAAAAGGAAGTATGCTGAAAGCCTGAAACACTAGGCACAGACTTCCTGTGGATTTTGATAATAGGAATAGAACTGAGAAGTGAACTTGATGGAAGGAGCTATTTGAGCTAATATTTGCAGGCTCAGAGGCAGATACTCAGAGTTGGAATCCTATGTACTTATACCTGGGAGTAAGCCCCACACAAAATAAAGAAACCTTTTTTAGCAGACATATATAGAATTCTCCTGTTAGTCTGAAGAGCAAAAAAGTGTGCAACAACAGATCAGCACTGGGAAGAAAGTCATATGTATTTGCATGGCTGGAGAGGCTCATTTCAGTCTGCCATCTGTAGCAGTAGTCATATATCATGAGCATACAACTGGCTCAGAATAGACTTATTGGTTCAGTTAGTCCTGGCTAATGTGGGTGTTATTGATTTCAGGGGGCATACACTAAGAAAGACAATGAGTCCAGGAAAACAAAAGAGGTCAGCATATGCAACAAATTGCTATATGAAAACCAGCAATCAAGAGAAATTACAATGTTATGAGTGGTGGGCCCCAAAAAGTTACCAAGCTTTTTACAGTTCAGCTTTGTATAATTTTTGAAATAGTAATTTTCCTTGCAGCCCTCAGTGGGGGCTAATGCCATCTTGCAATGAACTTCCGTTGCTAATATAGGCTGCCACCCGACTTCCTGGGCAGGCACCACGGAGGTCTGGTGCGCCCCACCATGCATTGCTGGGGTGCGCTGGCCTCTGATTGGCCGGCCGAGGGGGGAAAGGGAGGGACTTCTGCATCCTGAGCGACACTCTAGGAGGCAGATAGTCCCTCTTTATGGTCACCCCGGTCCTCCAGGGTAGCCGATTGGCTGGCTGCTCCTGGGGGCGGGGCGACTCCCCTCTCGGCCCCCACCTTTGGAAAAGACCTATAAAAAGGCCATGCGGCGTCCTTCTCGGCACCATTTCTGCTCGACTCTGCTGCTGAGCAGAGCTGAGCTTTCGGGGAGGCGAGCATAAGGGGCTTGCCCCCTCCTCCCCGCTTTATTCCAGGGGTCCTCTGCAGCCCTGCATTACAAGTTGGGGGCCTATTGTTCCCTCCCCCACCTTTTTTGCGGCCTTGGCGGAGAAAGAGGCGACGCGGTCGCCATTTTGGGCTGGGCTCCTCACTTTGGGGGCCCAGCTAGAGAGTACTTCGCTGGCTTCTCTCCCCATTTTCTGCTTACGGACAATTTTAATTTGTTTTTGGTGAGTATGCGGTTGTGCATTAAAACCCTGTTTGCTTGTTTTTGGGCTTATTTGGGGTTTGCAGCCCCTACCTTGCTGGTTCCCCTTTTTAGGGTCTATTTGGTTGGGGCCTTTTTGCTTTGTTTTCTGTTGACATTTTCAGACTGGTAACACTCTCTCAGCCACCTGTCTAATTTTGTTATCCATTTTTACTGGTAATTGGCTTACTGTGTTTTTCATCATGCCCAACAAAGCGAGGCATCATAAGGCACCCCCTGCCTTGTCAACTCAAATTTCATCTGGGCAAGCTGGAAATATTCAGACTATGCCGGCTTTGGATACCATTCCCACTTCCTCCTTCGGAGGTATGCCGGGCTCAGGTTCCAGAGCTGTTTTTACATCTGGATCTTCAAGTGTTGGTCCAGCTCCAGCTGCTCCTTGTTTGTCCCAGTTGGTGATGTCGGAGTTGTCACATTCAATTGCTGAGCTGATTGCTAATGCCACTGCACCCTGCCGATCAAGTGTTCCAGAATCTACTTCAATTCTGTCAGTTGCCAGTTATCAGGGAGCTACATCTTCTAGCCAAGTACAGTGGACCCTTGTTATACGCTGGGGTTTGGTTCCAAGAACCTCCATGTATAACAAAATCCATGTATGCTCAAGTCTCATTATATATAATGCATAGGAAAATGGTGTCACTTATAAAAAAAAATAAAAAATCAAGGTTTGATATTTGAAATTTATACTTTTTTGAACATTTTAAAACCGTGTATGCTTGAATCCGTGTATAACAAGTCTGTGTATAAGAAGGGCCGACTGTACCTTCGGCTGCTCGTGACAGGACTCCTGGGACAGTTAGGCCTTTGAGAGTCTTGTCTTCCTCCAGCTCCAGTTCAACGTCGTCTGCATCTTCCAGTTCGGATGGCGAGGCGATAGACAACAGGAATGGTGACAACAGACGTAGACAGCGCAAGAAAGGATGCAGAGCCAAGAAAAGACATTGTCAGGCTTGTTCCTTGCAAGCTGCTCAAGATGCCATCACTGCTGTCTACTCACCTTTACCTTCTGGCAGAGATCGCTTTTGGGTTGAGCATGCCATGGCCACAGGCCTGCTGCGTTGGGCCATCAAGTGTCGTACCTGGTGACCCGGTCTTCAGGGGGTTTGGGTCGACCAGGAAGCACAAGGGTTTCCAGTTTGTGCACCTGGAGAGCACCCTTCTGGCTCTCATCTACCTCGCAAAACCAGGAAGCTGATCCTCAGGGGCTGTTTTGTTGATGTCTTTGGTTTTGTTCCTCTGACAGGTCAAGCAGCTTTGGCAGTCACCTCTACCAGAGGGAAAAAGAAGGGCCCCCCTTCCCCTCCGGTTGACCGCAATTTTGACAATTGGCTAGAAGGTTTCACCATTTTCAGGGATGTTGTTGCCATGGCCTTCCCTGAATGGGCTTGGCAGCTTGACAGTCATTTGCTGCATGTCCTTAAGGCCAGAGAGTTCGCTGGTGATTCGGCAGCTATTGCTTATGATACGGTGTTTCTCCAGCATGCCTCCCAGAATTCCAGAGAGCGATGGGATCACCTTCACTCCGAAATTTGGTTGTTGGAAGTTGGAACTCAGGCCATGCTGCCTGCCTCTTCCACTTATTCTTCCCCCCCCCGTTAGTCTGGGCCTTGTTTGCTAAGATTTTAATTTTGGCAAGTGTTCTCGCCCACAATGCAAATTTGATCATCTTTGTACTTCTTGCAGAGGTCCTCATGCTAGGCTGTCCTGCCTTCTAGTCCTTCCAACATCTCAGGCCTCGCGGATCCCTCGCTCTGCCTCTCTTCTCAGCGGGGGAGCTGGCCCTACTCCTAAATAGCCATGTTTGAGCTGTGCTTTGTTCACCTGGTTCGTGTTGGTACCCCCCCCCCCTTTTCCCTTCCTTACATGTGCATGTTTGATCTCTGGATCGTTATACTATTTTGCTTTTTGCAAATTGTTCAGTCCATTCACTTGCAGGTTTGGGCTAAGTACCAACATTGCTGTTATTTGCTGATCCGCTGCCTAGCCGGACTGCGCTTACTGGTTGCTACTCTGGTGGCGTTGAGGTGGAACCTGGCTTTTCATTGGTGGACATTATGCATTTTCTCAGATGTGCTTCCACCAGGCTGAATGCGTGATATGTTACAGCTTCAGCCGTATTGGACTTTTTAGTTTTTGGCATGGGTCAGGCCGGCTTGGCAGCTCCTCTGAATCCTGTTGGTGTTGCTTGCAGGGTAGGGTTGGCGGTGGCGTTCCTTTGGAACGGCCTTTGTGGCAACAGCAAAGGTGCTGGATCTGGTAGGCATGGTCTATAAGATTGCATAGCACCATATCGGGAGTCCCTATGGGACACGGGAGCGATGAGGGCATACGTTATGGTCATTGCGGGTGCCATAATGTGACACCGCTTCCCGGTGACTAGGGGCTTTAGTTAAATGCAATCTGCGGGTTGCATGGATACGAGAGGGCAGTAATCTAGCCCCTAGCTCATCCCGAAGCCTTGCTTTATATGACATGCCCTTTATCCTACAACAGCAGGTTGTAAGATGATCCAGAACTCATCCTTTTGGCCAACCCTAACTTTTTGCTGATGCTTGCGTTAACAAAGTTGTGGCCTTTCCTCCACATGCGGCTTTGCGTTTTATTGTGGCGGCGCCCTCACAGGCAGCTACAGACTTTAGGGTGAAACAGACTGCTCCGAAGGGGCAGCTTGAAGCCACCCCTGACAAAGCCAGATTGGGGCCATGGCAAACGCACATCACAGTCCCAATCTACCTTTTTGCCCCAATCCACATTTTATTTATTTATTTATTTATTTATTTATTTATTTATTTTGGTGATAGCATTGGCCCGGCACAGTTGGAAACCAGCTTTATGGAGTTCCAGTGGTATGCTGCATCTAGATTCTGTGTAGCCAGACTGTCTGGAAGCTGGCTCATGTGTGGGCAGCCAGATAGCATGAAGCCAGCTTCCAGGCATTTGGGGGGGGGGGGGTTACATCATTTGTATGCCATGCCCCCAAGCTGGCTGGAACCCAGCTTTTTATGGTGGTCTGTTTCACCTCTTAGTGCCTGTGTCATACTGTTTTCTTTCCAAGTAAATTGACAGCCTTATCTGCAGTCCATTTGAGAATAAAGTGGGGATTTCTTGGCTGGTGCAAGATCTGGACCTTCAGTGGTTTGGGACTTTTGCTGCACTCTCCACCAGCCAGCATGCCCAATGGTAAAGGATTATTGGAGGTGTAGTCCAAAACATATAGGTGGCCAGTGATTCCCCACTGCTGTGTAACCTTTTGTCCCATTTATGGCTTAAAGCCAGGTATGAGACATATGTATTGAAGGCTCCTAAGAAAGCAACTCTGAGGTCACTTATAATCCACAAACATCCTTGAGAATTAGGCTCTGACTTCTGTTAAATTCTGACAGCATAGTAATAAGTCAAAATAAACTAGTGCAAGCTAAACTCATGTCTATGCTTTAACACCTCTCTGGCTTTTACATGGTTGGAGAGGTTCTCAGCTTGGATGTTGCATGTCTTCATCCTACAGAATGATTTCTCAAAGCCTGATGTCCTGCAGTGTACTCAGTTCATTGCACTTGGCTTCCACACTACATCTGCACAGCATGGTGCTCTGAAATTTGTCAAGAAGCTAAGCATGGCCTATGGGGTTTTCTGTCTGCCACACATTAAGGCAAGCTAGATATTGCTGCACCTGCTGGAAGGAAAATATGGATCATCTGTTTGTGATGTAGTTTGTTCTAGCTGTTGCAGTTCATCCATCATTTTAGTTTAAAACACCTGGCATCTTGATAATCCATCCATTAAGATATTGGTAGGTTACTAATGGCTTCTGCCCCATCATTTAAAAATGCTTGTGTTATAACACAATGAAAAATGTATACTGTTTATATCCCAAACATACTGCTGATCTTTTGTGAACATTTTTCTTGAGACACAAATGAAATCAAACAAACATGGGAGGTTATTAATCCTTCATGTTCCTTGTTTTAACCAACACAACAAAACAGTGGCAATATATCAGCATTTAACATACATTAGGATGTCAAGTGATTCAGAACTCTTTAAAACAGCTCCATTTATGTAACCTTTCCAACTTTTGAAAAGAGAGAACAGAAAGGCAACTGATGAAGACTTAGTGGTATTATCAGCATCAGTGTGTTATTCTTGTGGGTACACTGTGAAAGATATGGAACATTCTGTGAGACTTGAACCTGATGGGAATTTGATCAAAAGTGTGCATGTTTATCAGTGTGATCGTGGCTATTTCTATGCTGTAAAAACTTTCACCTGCTAATTCATTCATACCAAAGCTATGGTTAAAGGCACAGTAATAAATGATGTCATTTTGCATGGAGGGGCAATACAGTCACACATGTCAAATAAATAAATAAAGCAAAAGCTATAGTGTACAGATATTTTATTTTTATACATTTCATAGATGGATAATTTGTTCATCTGTTTAATAGGTAGTCAAGGCAATATACAAACACAATAAAATGGTAATAAAGCAGTCCATAAAAACACAGGAATCACTTCATCTGTAATGCTATCACCATTGACACTAAGCCCTTTGTCACACCAAGCTCATAAGACAACCTAATAGCTTTTGTATAGGAAACGTAAACATACCTGATTGGGGACAGTAATTATCACATGTCATGTTACTGATTCTGTCTCAGCCTCTGCCTTCTACATATTGGCCTCCATAGCCTGGCATCCTTGCCCTAACCCCTTCTTACATGTCTTTCAATTTGCATTTATTTTTTATTTCTTTTTGTTATTTTAGTTTTTTTAATACATTAAGTAAAAAAGAAGGAAAGAAAAAAAGAAAGAAAAGAAAATCAGCCTGCTTGGGAATAGCGAGGGGAAGAGGGAGACAGGAGCATAATCATGGCTTTTTGCACTAGGAGACTTCCTGCGTATCAGAACTGCAACAGGAGGAACGTATCACATGTGAATCAAAGTGGAAAAACAGCAAAGATGGGAGGCACTGACAGATTTGCCCATCAGTGAGAAGGAGCTCTCCAACAACAGATGGGCTACCAACCAACTACTGGGCAGAAACAGTGTCATGTAATAAGGTACGGCCACAGACACTGCTACCGTGCTCTAATTCTACTTCTCAACTATCAGTGTTTCTTCACCTTCCTCCTAAATGTGATTTTGCTTTAAAAACCCCAAATAACTCAGCTAGACAAGGGATAAAGAAGAAAAGGGGGCTGGGGACAGACTCAGGGCATCGTGTCCACATGATGCATGCCCCTGTCCACCCCCAGGGTGCCATGATGCTGTGCACCATTCCACACAGCGTGGAGCATCATGGCACTCCTCTGGTGCTGCATCCTTATGGCGCAGCACCTAAGGAGCACCACCAAGCTGTGGCAAAATTGTTATGGTGCCCTTTCCAGGGTGCAAAAAGGAGCTGCTTTTGCAGCTCCTTTCTGCCCCCTGGAAAGGCCAGATAGGCACCATGGCATGTGGTTGCTGTGACCCTGATCTGATTGAAACAGGGGCAGCTCCATGCCTCCCCTTCGGAGTGTCTGAACAGCCCCTTTATTAACTTTATTAAGATGCATGCCTAAAATTAGAATTCTGTAAACCAAATCCCTACTTGAGTATAAAAACCAGGGTGACCAGATGTCCTAACTGCAAAGGAGGACAAGACACTGCAAAATATATTAAAGAAAAATGTAGGGCATTACAAAATAAAAGCTGTAAACACTAATACAAATATAAAACAATGTTTCTCAGTCATGTTGAGTCATGTTCAATCTCCTGGACAGTTGAAATGTAGGACATGTCCTGAAAAAGAAGGACTCTGGCGGGTTATAGACCGCCCATTTGGGGCGGGCTGCACCCGCCCCTTTCCCCGGTGTATTGGGGCCTCAGCTGCCAGAATGGCAGCCGCTGAGGCCCCGATCCGCCGCTTTTCAGGGAAGAGCAAAACGCCCGTTCCCCCGCAGCGCTGAAAAAGGGGAGTCCCCTGTGGCTTCAACCCCAAGGACACCCCGTGTGGGCTGGAGAAGGAGAAAGGGGCCGCTTGCCCCTTTCTCCCATGTGTCGCTGGTGCAGCCATCGTAAGGGGCGCCCAGCAAGCAAAATCGCGCGCACAAACCAGGAAGAGGCTCCGAAACGGACTCCTCCCTGTCTGTGCAAATGGCGCCCTAGGCGCCCTGGCGCTGACCACGACGTCACATCCCCGTGCTCCGCGCCTGTGAGAGGCGGCGCTGTCGTGGACGTTGTCAATGGCCCCCCTTGTGTGGAAGGGAGTCAGCCATTTTTGGTAACGGACTCCAGTCCGTACTAGGTTAGGGGGGGTGCGGAAGTACCGCACCTTCCCTAACCCTAGTACGGACGAGTGCCGTACTTTAAATATGGCGGTCTGTAACCGCCAGTGTCATCTTGATGAAACAATCTGGGATTATACCTGGGCAAGTGACAATTCATCCCTCAAGTGCAGAGGTTGGCAATGGCAACGACTCTACTCTGAGAAACCACCAAGAAAACCCTAGGATAAGTTTGCAGTAAAGTTAAGTGAACATAGCACTTTGACATATTGTAGGAGTGTTCTCACTCCATTACTAAATGAAAAGAGCCAGCGTGTCACGATATTCCATGACCATGTGGCCGCATGAACATACAGAAAACTGTTACCATTTCCCACCAAATGGTTACCTTGTATCTACTTGCACTTTTACAATGCTTTCAGATTACTGGTTGGCAGAAATCTTTAGGGTATCATATGTCAAAAATGTTGCAGCAAATGCAACTAAAAATACACACAGTTGTTGTGATACTGACATATCTATGAATCATTAGCGATCTGCAGTATGCCTCTTTCTAGTAGGAAAAAAACGTAAACAAAAGATAGGATGGGAAGAAAGGGGCAGAAGAAAGAAATGGTGCGCTCCAAGCATTCATGACACACAGTCCCCACGTAATATGTTTCGGCCACGCAGAAACCTTTTGACACTCAGATTTCTGATGTACACTTGTCCACTCGGTCTGTACACAGAATTTTAAACTGTGTTTTTTCTTAGCGTAGATGGTCATCAGGCTTTCCTCCGCGCGCTTTTGCAAGCATGGTTCGCTGCATTTCAGATAAAGCATTTCTTAAAGCATCTTAAAAGTGTCATTCTCCAGCCGAATCTCAAAATCCATCGCACCACCTCACTGTTGCTTGTAGAGCAGTGCCGGGCGGACCTCAGTGAAGAAGTTATTCAAAGTGCGTGTGCCATGACAAACGGTAGGAGCAGAGTTGGAGACGATAAACCATCCACTAACTGTAATGTTAATTGGGATGAGGTCTAGGCCTTGGAAGAGAAAGGAAGCCAGGCAGTAACTTGCTGGATTTGATCACCTTCCCCATCTGCCATTCCTTTTCCCTTTCTGGCCCATATATTTTAGAATTGCACCAGAGGGAGTAAATACAAGAACAATCTGTAAACCATACTAGAAGCCTTTGTGGCTGAAGGATTGGGGTATAATACTTTAAATAAAATACATGTAGAAATAAATGAGCAGTGGACGCCTGTGTAGATTGTTAGGACTGCTTTGGCCAACAAATGCCCAATAAGAACAGATCACCATCAGGCCTTATGTTAGGCCTCGCACCCTCCTTAACAGCCCAATCCCAGCCCTATCTAGGCCGGCCAGTCTTCATAGGATTTTATGCCTGCGACCTTTTTTAGGTCTTTTAGGTACCATAGTTATAGGTCCTGTTGATCCAGGCGCATCAGCTCACTTGTCCTTGTTAGATTTTGCCAGCTTGTAGGACTTTAGGCCTCTGTCAGCTACCCAATCAGCACAGTAGGCCTGCGAGCGTCTGTGGATTTCAGAAGGCCTTTGTATGTGTGCATGTGCCTTTCACCAACTTATGCTGAACCTATTATGTGAGTTTCTTGGCAAGATTTGTTTCAAGCAAGGTTTGCCATTGCCTGCCTCTAAGGCTGAAGAGCATTGATTTGCCCAAGGTGACCCAGTGGGTTTTTCAATGCCAGAGTCATAATCCACACTCAAATCACGATGGCACATTGGCAACCCCCCATAGGCCTTTGGACCACTGTTTAAGCCCTTTAAGCCTCCACCAGGCCGATATGGTGGCTGCATAGTAGCAACTTAGGCCTGCAGGCGCTTTAAGCCATTGTGCTGAGGTATATAAACTGCTTCTGGGCTGGGGATTAGTTTCCAAACAAAAGAGGACTTTTTGAAAGTTGGTTTGCAATGTACAAAGATTGTTTTACACAAAATTTCCATTATGGGCCTCTCGGCAAAAGCCCTCATTTGGGCAGAATTTAAAAGCTCATGGGACCATGGATAACTTAGGAACAACTGCTAGAGGAAAAGAACAACAGTTGAAAATTAAAACAAGAGAAGAGAGTGTAAAGTAGAGTGGTTCCCAATAAAACAACAAAGGAGAGACAAAAATTGAGTTAAAACGAGATGGAGTAGAGAAAAAAAAAAATGAACTGACAAAACATTATTGGAAATAAAATAAAAAATTCTACAAACTTCTATTAAAAGAGAATTGAACAGAAAATATGAAAGTAATTGAATTAAATGGAACCAGCTTTTACAACTACAGTGAGATTGGAGAAATGGGAAAACATGTAACACTATAAACAAATAAATCACCTTAGCTCAAATTTAAAGAGAAATTATTATAAAGGATGTATATTGTGTTTATTGGTCAATGGAGGCTTTAAATGCTGAAAAGCTACAAGATAGTTGAAGTAACGAAAGCAGAGGAACATACTATAACATGTGGGTGGACCTACAAAAAGCAAAACTATTCGGAATATGGATTCATCAAATGGAATAATGGAAATATTAGGCAAGAATTTTCAGAAAATACCAAATTATACCTGTTGAACATAACTCGATCTAGTTTAGACAGAAATAGGAAAAAAAAACTAATGCAAAGATGGGATAATATATGGTAGCAGCGCAAAGTGTTCTACACACAAAAGTGAAAATTAGACCAAACCTCTAACACGAGATGAAATGGCTAAGAAAGCTGTTAATAATGAGAATCCGATAGATTAACAAGAACGAAAAAAAAAATGGATCGAGAGTAGAAGAAGGATGGGGATGTAGTTGGTTAAATAATTTGGGGGGAATGGGGAAGAATAATTACAAAAAATAGTGATAGTTGGTGTGTGTGTGTGGGTGTGTGTGTAAAATCCTAAACAATGAAACAATAATAGAATAAATCTAGAAAGATTAATTAAAACATTAAAAAGAGGAAATTAAATCAAGGAAAGCCAAACGAGAAAGAGATAGGCCTAAGAAATAAATAAAATAATCAAACACAAGAAGAAAAATAATAATAACAATAAGAAAAATAATAATAAAAGTGTGAGAAGAAATGCTCATTGAAGTAAAAGAAAAGAAAGAAAGAAAGAAAGAAAAAGGCCTGGACATATGATCCTGAGAACAGTGTGATGCTGGCAATACGAGGGTTAGGGACGTGCACCAACACACGGTCCGCCTAATCTTAGCAAGGCAGGGCGGTTGGCAATCAATGGCGTCCATCCTGTCCACAGGCACCCACCGCCTCTTGACTAAAGTGAAGTGCAGCATATGACATGTCTGCCATCGCGTACATCATGAGTGCGCCATTCGGCGACTCATGATGTCGCCTAGCGACCCAAAGGAACCCACCGTTTTTTCAGGTTTTCTTTTTACCTCCGGGAGGGATGCTGTTGATTTTGCGGCTAATAGCTTCCTCCGGAGGGAAACAGGCCACATCACGTCTGGCCTTTTTTAAAGATTTTACCAGGCCACAAAATGAAAGAAAGAAAAGAAAGAAGAAAAGTGGTGTTAGAAAATACAGGTGGTGGTATATTTATTTATACATAATTATATAATATAGAATGTAATAATAAAAATAATAATAATATAATAATAATAATATAATAATAATAATATGATTAATTGATATTCTTCCTTTTCCTTGCAGAATCAAGTGATTACAAGCAAAGGGAGCAAAAATACCAATGCACCCCCACAGTTACATCACAAACAAGCAAACAAATACAATAGATTACTTAGAAAGAAGTCATAAATACACAGAAAAGTACAAGTAACAAAAAATCCAAAATACATGACATAGAATAATAATCAAGCATATATGCATAAGAATCTAAACACATCTCCACTCTCCGCCTAGCAGCATAACAACCATCTGTTATCAATTACATTATAAATGTTTTACCTCTAGTCGGTACAGCCATCGGTTGCCGGGGGCTTGCATCTGGCAATAAAAACTCGCTGTTCTCGCTCCGCATACCTTCTCTGGGCCAATGTAGGCAAGTGTCCAGGAGGGGGCCCAAGAGCCACATTTTAAATTTTAGGAAAAACCTCAATATTCAATCCCCATCAAATGAAGGGTGGTCGTGCAGGGCTCAAGTCCAGAGCACGTGCCATTGTTTTCCTTTCCAGCGTGCACTCCCTCCATTTCCTGTCACGAGACTTCCAGTGGATGCTGTAACGCGGATAACGGGCCTGTGTAGACGCGGCACACGGTAGAGGTGTTGATGCTTATATACACAAAGAGAAGGGAAAGGTATTTAACAAGGGTAGCATAGTAATAAGCAAAGGAGCCATTCAAAATGTAGTACAATATCTGTGAATGAAAATAGAAGCAATGCTTATCAAGTTTTTTTCTTCTTCCTGATGAGGTCTTCTAAGTGGTGAAATACATTTGTTTGTCGTAACATGTGATTCCCAGTTTCCAATGTATCTTGCATTTAGTGTGCTTTGTCCTGAGATCTGACATTAGAAGATGAACACAAGTTTAAGTTGCAAGTCTCTTTGCTGTAGCGTACATTCTGAGGAAATCGTGTACTGGGAGAGAATAAAATGTAGTTTTATGGAGTGAACATTTCTCCTTATTGTCTTCTTTGACCTATAGAATTACTGGGGGAATTGATGTACAAGGATAAAGAGGAGCTTTATGAGTTATTTATAAGTGGTTATTGTCACACACATTTAATGTAGACTAGTCCAGGGCCATTTCTAATGCACTCCAGGATTTGAAATGTTCATGCACTGTTCGTTTCATTATTAAGGTAAGGTACTGTGGGGAAAGCAAAGAACAATTCTGGTAACTGAAGTCCTTTGCTACATACTAATTCCTAGAACAGGGAGATGCAATTTGTAGTGTTCAAATTACAACTCCCATTATCAGATGCTTTCATGAACAACACAAACTGATTTCATCCTGTTTGCCTCTCATGTCTTATACTTACCACCAACAATTTAAAGGGGTGCCAGCTTTTCTCATTAGTAAAATCTTGTGCCTTTCACAAATAGTCAAACCTTTTCCACCAGAAAGATGGCATGACAAGAAAAATGTCACCCCACAAACTTTATCTGCTCTGTAAAGTGTAGGATCTCTGCCAGAAACAGTAAAGATAGACATACATTTAAGACAAACCACATAGAGAGGATTAGTTTATCTCTAGTGCCTTGGCAATGAAAGGTCAACGGGTAAGATCTCAAATCATTTTGCTGCTCACACCTGCTATAGATTTTCACATATTCATAATGGGTTTCATTTGCACATGCATATTTTATGATCAGCTCAGCTCTTCTTGCACACTAAATTTATGTAACCTAATTGCTCTGTACTGTAATTTGCAATGTTTGGTTCTTGTTGTTCTTCCTCCCTCCCGTGGCTGCTGTCCAAGGCACTTTTCTCTGTATAGAAGTGCCTGAAAGCTTGGTGCGCAGTGCCATGCCATCCTTATTTTAATTGGCTGCTGGGAGGAGGAAAAAGCCTTTGAGAGGGAAGACTATTTATTGGCTTTCAAATATTTAAGACCTCCTAGAACTGATGGGAATTATAATGACCTTACCTTACCTTTGATGTTAAATGAAAATTGCCTGTTCAACAAACCATACTGCATAATACTTCCCTGCAGCATTAACTGAAACTTCTCACAGCGCTTATTTAATGCACCCCACTTTTTAAAAAGTGTGCATACCAGTACACATACACCTACACAAATATTGAGGAGTACATCTTTACAGTGAAATACTATGCAGCATATTTACTGAAAAGAGAGTCTTACTGTGTTCACTGGGGTTATACTCTTGTCATCATGCATAGGACTGAAGCCTTGAAGTCCTATTCTCATTTGTAGGTATATTTTCTTTACACAGGATGAATATATAACTTCCTTTAAACCTTATTTGTACTAGTGATGTGTGTGCTTGTAAAGTTACTCCAGACAGGAAGCAGAAGGAGCCTTTTCAACTGTTAAGAAAAAGTACCATGATGATCAGTTTTTCTTTCAATTCAAACTGCTGAGTTTTGGCTCAAATAAATTTTAGTCAAGGGGAGGGACAGAGGACAAATTACCAAGTGAAAGGGCAACAGTGAGTGACTTTCTTACTACTTGTGATGTTTTCTGTAGCTATACTTTAAGAAGACAGTAGGGACAGAGGAAGATTCATTCACCTCAGCTCAGTACATAACCTCATTCAAACTTCCCTGAATATTTGTTATGTATTCCTCTGTCATCATAGACTGACCAAGTACGCCCAAGATTAGTCTTCAGTAGATGGTAGGTTCACCTTAGGATCACAATAAGTAAAAAATGAATTGGATACACAACAACGACGACAACAACAACAACAACAACGATATGCAGCATTTTGTTGCCCTGTTTACGTAGGCTATCCATCTGAATCTATGTTCAGAATGTGAATTAGAGGAAAGTCATGAGAGCCCAAGTTCTATTCACCTTAATTTCAGCTGGTGTCAATGGTGCAGTGACTCAACATCCAGGTTTTATCAAAACTTTAAAAAAGCTGACCAAGTACTGAATCTAATGCGGGGGTGGGGGGGGGGGGGTGGGGGGGGGGGAGGTTTTAGAACCTTGAATAACTATCTTAAAATTTGAACTAAATCCTAGACCAGATGACAGCAGAGCCACGAGGGACCACTGACTGGTGCATCACCAGATTAATGCATTCACACTACAGAATTATAGCACTTTTATTCCACTTCATCTGTCATGGTTTCATCCTATGGAATCCTGAAATTTGAAGTTTGATGAGGCACTGGAGTGCTCTGCCCAACAATACCAAATGTCCCTCCCTAAACTACCAGTGCTTGGATTCCATAGGACAGAATCATGACAGTTAAAGTGTAATGATAGTCATAACTCTGCAGTGACTGAACCCCTGATATTGTGTTTAAAAGGTTGCAGATAGAGGATGTGGGTGAAATTGAGAAAAGTCAGTGATGGGAATGAGTGGATGTCACTAACAGAACCTTTCTATCCCCTCATATATTGAGGACTGGTAAAAATCCTATCCATCTAAGGCCCATCTAGAGAAATGAAATGCCTGTGACAGTGGCTACAGACTCCTTTTTCTCATGCTAAACTTCTTCTAAATGTTAAAGGAAAGATAAAAATGAGGAAGTGATATTGCCCCGGGAATGGTTGTGGTGGTAAATGAAAAGGATAATGGTGAAAAAACATTGATAAATAGAGGAATGATGTATGGGAAATCCTCTTTTGAGGGCTCTGGACCTCTAGTGTCTCTGCATTAGGGGCTTGGATTATAAGGTTTTAATAGTAAGGCAGTGTCCATGCTGCACAGGTTGTAAAGTATTCCAGCAAAAGTTATGATCTGAGAGCAGTTGCACATAGTCTATAATAATGACACCTAAAATTAAGCTTCATCTAACTCTCAGCATGCTTACAGAAATTGAGACTTTATGGAAGAATTGCTAGGAATCAATCAATCAGCTGCTAAACTCTGCTACATTTTGAATCTATACCGAACTTGTGATGATTTGTTTTCAATATGATGATACTTAGAGTGTACTTATACTATACTGTTATATCAGTTTGATACTAATGACCATGGCTTCATTCTATGGAATCCTGAGGATTGCAGTTTGGTGAGGAACCTAGCATTTGCTGATACTATTGTACCGTATACAGACTCTCAGATACAGGTTATGGTATTAGGTTCTAGGTGACAGCTTGTTGAAAAAAATAGTCTAACAAACAAATCTGATGTGATGTAATCCATGCAATTAAGAATTGCTTGAATGGCTTTTAAAGAGTAAATAGCAAGTGCTTCTCCCAGGCTCTGGAATGCCATGCCAGGGGAGGACAGGCTTATTCCATCTCCCTTGTTTTTCAGCCAGCAGGCAAAGTCACTATTGTTTAAACAGGCATTTGCATTTTAGCTGATATTTTTCTCAGATAGGTTTTAATTTGGTGGGTGCTGTTTGTTTGTTTTTATTTTTAAAAGACCTGTTTTTAATAGAGGCTTTTAACTGTTGTGATTTTTATGAATAATTTGGTCATACTACTGTATTTGTGTTTCATTATTAACTTCCTATTTTAAGTGTTAAGACAGGATAAGAAATAATACTGTAATAAATAAAAGTAGAGGGCAAAGTGTGAGAGCCAGTGTGTGGTGCAGTGGTCTGAATCCCTGCTCAGCCATGGAAACTCACTCTGATCTTGGGCAAGTCACATTCTCAATCTCAGAGGAAGGCAGTGACAAATCCTCTCTGAACAAATCTTGTCAAGAAAATGCCCTGATAGGGTTACCATAAATCAGAAATGACTTGAAGGCAAACAACAACAACAACAACAACAACAGGGGGCAAATTGGATCAGGAGTATGCAGTGGTGGGGAAGGATGGATGTAATTCTCAGTTTATTCCACTAGCCTTCCCTCTCTCACCTAGTACATGCCAGTTGTGACACAATGACATATAACCTTGCCAGTAATTCCAGCAGTTTCACCCTGTGAGTACTCCCTAGAAAAGGAAAAAAATGCCACAATGATATTAAAAAAAATTCCTCCCCAGACCCGTAAGGTGACCAACCAAAGCCCTAGGATACCTGAACTACTAAGGAGGGTAGTTCAGCCATGCTCAGCCAAACAAGAGAAATTTTGGAACAGGCCAATAAATCACCTATAGGTCTCAGGAGAACAGGTCTCTTGCAAGATATCACAAATCTCATGGACTCATCTGAGCTCATCAGATTTAGAATCCCCTCCAGATCTCACAATTACTTACAGCTATAACCAGTGAAATATTCATTTTTCACAGCATGGCCTAGCAAGTATTTTGGCTAGGATTAGGAGCCACATGGCCTAACCAGAGTGGTATCTCCTTGGCTATGTGTGCTGGAGGAGAGGGGGGAAATGTCACAATTGCTAATTATATGTCTAATTGGACCTGACTAAAAGATCATACTAAAGTGGTCCAGTTTGTAGGAGGACTCCCAATGAAACCAGATATTACCTCAACAGCATCCAGAGCTAAACAGAACCATTATATGCCCCAATACAGATTGAAGTTTTTCACTGTGACACCTTTGAATAGCCTCAGATTTTGCCCTCTGTCATTTCTTTTGGAAAGCAAACTTTTCTGGGTGGTTTTGCTGTGAGCTGATCTTACTTGATTTCAGTGACTTCAGAGAGGGCTCCACAGACGTCTTAGGATAGATTCATTTCATATTCATGAGGCTTCCTGGGCATACAGTCTGTGAACATCCAAGATACTGTATAGCTAGTATTGTGTCTTCAATTCAGTTTATAACAGTTGTTTGAATTACTATGAGGCAGATGTAGATCATATAGATTTAAATTTAATTCAGTGAGGCCTTTGGATTTGAAATATATTACTGACTTCCAATAGATGCAATATTCTGACATCCATTTATTGCATCTCCTACTTTGCATTTCATCCATGGCACAGTGTTTGTGTCCTTACTTTACCGAACAGATGTTCATGTCAGTGTGCTCACATGTATATGACTTTCACATTTTGGACAAGAAAAGAAGCACTGGGTGAGCTGAATGCCACTGGCTGTCATTCTGAGGTGCACTCCTGTGTCGTAATGACTTTAAAAAGATGAAAAGCTGAGCCCTGCTTATTTGGCATGCACAAAATTGTCACTGTAATGAACAGTGTGTCAAAGCTTCAAGTACAAATCAATGTGAATCATACCTCCCAAGGTATCCCTTCTGATTTTATCTCTGCAGTGAAGTCAGTGTTGTAAGAGCACCAAAAGAGACTTGAGTTTGATATGTGACATAGTTTGTATGTGAAAGCAAAGCATTAACCTGTGGCTGGATGATCTCTTGGAAAACTGCCAGGAAGCAGCACTCTTGATGTTTCCCATTTCTTTGTTTTCTTCATGGTTTATTTCCCCTGACTTTGTTTTGGCTAGTCTCAGCTTCAGATGATAGTATGAATCCAAAATAAATTCTTGTACTCTGATAAATGCTGTGGACTTACTAGTAGAGGTGAATGGAACAAAGTCCCAATCAGCTTTAGAGATGGGGCTATATGAAGCTTTAGAGATGGGGGTATAAGAATCTTAGTAGGTAGCATCTCATTGATCTTAAAGCTTTCTCTTTCAAGCATTCATATATAGAACAACTCAATGACCACAGAACTATTATGAAGAAGCTCAATATTGGTAAGCACTTGGTTATGAATTTAGCATACTTCATGTGAAATTGAAAATAGTATACTGGAAAACAGTATAAACACATAATATAGTATATTACAATAACAGCTTCAAATGATGATGATGTACTTAATAATGTGACTACCATAATGTCAATGAAAAATAATAAATAAATTATTACAAAATTGATTAAAAGTTACTATCAATAAAAGAAGCAAAGGGAGAAATATATGAGTTCTTATTTTGAGAATGCAAAGATAGCCAGGAGGCCTCCTAACATACCCTCTCCTCTTGCATGCTACCTTAAAGGAAAGTCTATGAGATATGCTAGCACATACAGGATTGGAGACAAAATGTTCTTGAAAGAAATTCCAACACACACACATCCACAGATGCGCGCGCGCGCGCGCACACACACACACACACAGAGTCCTAGGTATAGAGCATCTTCTGATGCAAGATCTAAAGCAGGGAGTGAGTTGTTTGCTGATGACATTAAATTATTCAAGTTCATGAGACAATAGAAAGAAAGAATTGTGAAGAGCTTGAAAGGGATTTCTGTAGACTTGAGGAATGGACTTTAAAATGGCATTCTGAAAATTCAGTATACAGAAATGTAAGGTAATGAATAAGGGGTGGAGTGAACCTATCTTCACATATGCATAGATATGATCCAAGCTGGAAGTGACTGACCAAGAAAGAGTTCTTGGGATGTGATGGATGGCCTGATTAAAATATTAAGCCAGTGTATATCCTGCAAAAAACAAAACAAACAAAATCATCTAGCCAAACAAACAAATAAAAACCACAGGAACACTCCTAGTAGGGCACAATTAGAAAATAATTATCAGGAATATGACTGCTAATATTGCTCTTCTTCAAATACATAGTGCAAACACAAGTGGAACACTGTGTACAGTTCTGGTCACCACACCTTGTATAAGGAATATTGCAGTGCAATTCCTGGATTATTAGTCCATTTTGGAGAGTTGGGAGGGCTTCTTGACATATATTGAGATATCTCCAGGTCATAACACTTGACAATGCTCTTGTGAACTTCAGATATGTCTGGGGTTTCCACCAAAACATTTTATTTTATTTTTTCTGTTGTATAACCTAATATGACATTTGGTATTGATCTGATACCTGCCTGTAAAGTTTTCATTTTCTCTTCCAACACTGGAGGCAGTGATGCTGGAGGGGAGGGGGAGAGAAAAATGAATTTTAAAATCACACAGCAGCAGCTTCACTTTTACTGTCAATTGGCATTGATCCATTAAGTTCTATAGAACCATACCAATTAATATCAGCTAGGGAAGAGAGGAGATGATACACTGAGTGTGGGGTGGAAGTGGAACACAATAAATACCTAACTGTTCAGAGTAACGGTACCATAACATCATTCAAATTAACATTTAATTTTCCCTCCTTTGAAGAATAAAAATAGCAACCAAGAAATTAAATTCACAGTGGCTTTTCAACATTCACACACATTATTTTGGTATAAAATGAGTCACATCTCTGATATAAATGAATTAATCTGGATTAACTACACTTTTGTAGTCACAGGGCTTTAATAAATATGTCTGCTGCCCTGCCACAATCATACTAGTTTAATAACAGTAGTATACTGGTTTTGCATTGACCTTTATGACACATTCTCTGTGTTAGCACTTTAGCGCTGTTTTGGTGGCTTGTGGCCATGCAATCTGATTTCTATACTGCTTCCATAATGCCACTTTCTGACTCATGCATGTCTTACCTTACACATGCATGCCCTACCTTCAATTTTTATTATTTTAATTTTTTTCTTCAATGTACTTGTGCAATTCTTTGCCCAAAAAGAAATGAAAGTCTATCTTCCTGAAGAGAAGACTATAATTTGTTGTTTGGCATAGAGGCAGGGTGAAGTTAGCTGCACCCTTCCGTCCATCAAAAAAGAAAAAGAAAGAAAAGAAAAGAAGAAAGAAAGAAATTATTGGGGCAGTACAGATGAACAGCTTCATGCTGTCCAACTTTGCCCCGTGTCTGTACTGCAGCATCTAGGCGGCTCCTTTTTTGCGCCATCTTTCTGCCCAGAGCAGTTTTTTTTTAAAAAAATTCTTTATTAATGCCCAGATCTATTTTGGTTCTTGGGCTTTCTTACATCACTTGACGTAATGGCACCGATGGCTGGGCTCAGCGCATATGGATGCTGTGCTGTATCAAGCACTACTATCGCCACAAACGACCCATCTGTACGGGCCATAGTCTCTTGTTGCAAGGAGAAGACCCTAATTTCTTCTTTGGTATGAGTGGGGGTTGCAAGAAGAAACCATCTGCACCTGTCCTGGACTGCAGCCAGCACACACAAACACTGCTGATAAGGATGGTAATTAGCAAAGCAAGCAGCTGAAATAGTCCACAAATCTTGCCAGGAGTGAGAGAGAGAACAAGCCGAAAGCCAACGTCAGAAACACAGAGATCACCGTAGTCAGTCCAGTCCAGGGTCAGAGCAGCCAGAAGGTAACAAGAGTCCAGTCCAGGGTCAGGGCAGCCAGAAAATAACAAGAGTCCAGTCCGTTCCAAAGTCAAGGCAACAAGGAGTCAGGATACACAAAGCCCGTGCTTGCAGCAATCACACAAAGGATCTTGCAATAAACTCAGGCATTGAGTTGGTGTCTCTCTGCTTCCTAAATAGGGGATGCCCTCCCCCGTACCAGGTGAGGCTGGTTAGCTAATTGCCTTGCAGCAATTCTCTGGGATCTGCATCTGCCAGCAGTTTCAGCCCTGTGCTGCCTGAAGGAGGGAACCTCCAAGCCTGGTTCCTCCCCAGAGTCACCACTAGGCTACTGTACCACCAGAGGAATCCCTCCAGCACTAGGGCCTGGCTGAGCCTCCTCCTCTGAGGCTGGGAGATCAGGGCTGGACTCTGGCAGAGCAGGATTAACACCTGGTGTAGCCTTAATTACCTCTTGCACTGGAGCAGGATTAGCACCTGGTGTAGCCTCAATTACCTCTTGCATTGGAAGAACCACATCCTCATCCTCATCCTCCAAAACCTGCTCTTGGCTGGCCATGACAGCACCCCTCCACTCACCAAAACAGAAATTAGTAGAAGACTGTCATTTCTTCTTTGGTGGGATGGGGGAGTGGGGAGAAGCTGGCTTCACTCCTCCACCTGCTAAAGAAGAAATGAGAGTCACACTGCAAGGAGAAGACTGTCCTTCCTTTTCTTGAAGTGGGGGGTGGAAAAGAGTAAAGAGAAGCTGGCTGCACCCCTCTGGCCATTAAAAAAGAAATGAGAGTCTCTCTTCTTTGACATTGCAGGCAGGGGAGAGAAAATAAAAGAAAGTAACACAACAACAGCCTGGTCTGGAATAGTGAGTGGGGAAGGAGGAGGGGGAGAGAGGAGACTCTGAGCCCACATGGCTTCCCAGTACTAGAACTGCTAAGCAAGGATCATATCATACCTTAGGACTTAAGCAACAGTAGAGTGTTTGGGAGCTTATTGATGGATTTTCCTCATCAATGACAAGAGTGTACTCTAACAGTGTTTGGAAGGCAAGGCAGCAACAAGATGGAAACAGTGTCATATAAGTATCATAAAAGGTGCTGTTTTCTAACTTTAATGGCAGTTCAAAAGCTGTATGTGATAACATTTGTAGTCTGTAACATAGAGCAGATTTTCCAGTTTGCTAACAAGAATAAATTGAAAACATTTTTTAAAATCTTCTTAAAGTGAGTACAGCACCACATGCACACTTTCAAGATGTTTCTATCTTTCACTTCACATGGGTGCTCAAAATGGGAGGGGAACATGTGAGTGCACCCAAATGAAGACTCCAGACAGTGAACACATCAATACTGGTGAACAGAGATGGGAAAAGACTATTTTCCTCTCCCTTTGATATTCCTTGGTGGAAAATCATAGCTTCAATGGCCATTTCATTTTTAGGAAAAGATTCACAAATCTATGTGTGGGGTAAAAAGTTTAGCCTCCCTCTCTTCACTTTCATGTAGAAATACCAGTGAAAGAAAGCACATGTAAATAGTAATTTCACACAGGGCAACTTGTATTTTGCAAGGAAGATCTGTGATGAGATTTCTATTTGTTTCATGTCACAGATATTTGTGTAGGCATGTGTATGCATGAAAATTCCAAGGGATTTTCCATTGTGGATGAACACCTTTTCATGCATATTCCCTTATCAGAATTGGTCTGAATTGGTATTCGAAAAAAATGGTGCATATTCTTGATTTAAATGGAGAGGGGGAAAAAACCACACAGGTATATAATCCTGTAATATCTCCAGTTATATCAAGAATATGCACCATTTTTCTAGTACTCTACAGATTATTTTGAATTCTACTTTGAGAGCTCTTTGTATGAGCAATGATAAGATCTTCTCATGTGCTGTCATTGATGGGTGCAAACATTTCAGTTAATGTTCCTTTAAGGCCTGAATGTGGCTCCAGCTCATTTACCACCCCATTCCAGAAATCCTTACTTTCTCTTGTAAAACCTAAGAGCACACAGCCCATTACTTGTGCAATGTGTTGGGAAGAGAATATGGAATGGTCTGAAATAAACTGATTTCCTTTATACAAGGGCTTGCCATGTATGTGTTTTTTCCTCCAAAATGGAACTTAACTTAGAAACTACAGTTCAAATCAAAGAACTGGAATATAAATTTAGGAAAGAACCCAAAAAATTGCTACAGATATAGACCTTGTTGTTACATTCAGAAAAGCATCCTGAGCCTGTCATATAAATGACCTTTCCCTGGCATGGCAAATAGAGGGTGACCTACTAACTATATGATTGCTTGTGATGAAAGCTGTTTACAGTTACAATCTAGGATAAAAGCTGTTTTCAGATTTCAGGCACTGTATTTGTTATAAAACTACACCACAAAACTATCACTAAATGTGAGCTGTCTGAATGTGAGGTAATGATAGTTTGGTGATGGTATGTTTCAATAGCAGTTGAAAACATGACAGTTTTATATATACATGGGGACAAATATTATGAAGCCTGAAATTTAGAACATGTGCAAATCTAAATGGATTTACTTGGAAGCAGTTCTCATTTATTTCAGAGCAGTTATTTTCAAATAACTGTCATCCAGGACTGAAACATTAATTCAATAAAAGTCAAAAGGAAAGGAACACCAATTATTGAATTCCAAATCAAAGCTTCAAGTCAGTTTGTCCATCCACACCAAATTTTACATTACAGTTACAGTCTTTTTCACCCCTTTCCTAATCCTTCATTTCCCCCCCGCAGAATTCATGTTGATTTTTCTATCTAGTGTAACAGTTTCCCCTGAATAATCCTTGGCTAGTCATGAGCAGAAAGCAGGTAATAAATAGAATAAATCTTAACAGATAACTTTAGGTGACTCAAGAAGTCATCCATCTGTCAGTGACAAATTGAAACAGGTTATATAACTGAACTCCTAATGTTCAGATTTTGTCTCTGATTCACAGGTTTACAGCAAAGGGAACAAGTAGATGTAAATTAGGATTACGGTTTAGGAAACATGTCACTGACCTGAGCTGACCTCCTTTTATATGAAGTACTCATACAGATTTGTTATTACTTGTTCAAATTTGTTGCTGCCTTGAATCCCAGTAAGACAGGATGATGATGATGATGATGATGATGATGATGATGCCTGTGGAGGCCAAGAGAGAAAATTCCTAAATGATCCTAAAAAGGTGACAAGAGAAAGCATGTACTAACTGTCAAGGCTGGTAGGTTGGTCAAGAAACATTAAAAGACAGTAGAAATGAGACAGAGCAGTGATTTATAACTCATCTAGCTTCATCTCCCCTTTCTCTTCATTGTTTATCTCTTTCTGCTTCTGGGAGTGCAAGTGGTACCTCCTCCAAGAGATTGCCATTCAGATTATTTAAGGTAAGGGGGAGGTTTGAATTCAAAATAAAATGTGGTCTCCCAACCCATCAGAAACTAAGCAATAACAAGGTAGTCTACAAAGCACAACCCTGGTTCAGAGTAATGGCTTTGAAAGGAAGCATTCTTTTCACCCCACTTCAAAGTTAGCTTTAAGGAAATTCCAGCGATGTTCTTCCTTCATCAATCAGCCCTGAAGATTGCTCAGCAGAATGAACTAAAATAAAATCCCTCCTCTACACTATGTTTGATGTGATGAGAAAAACCCCCAAAGCCAATCCATTTGATTTCAGAAACTGCCCCAACTTCTCAAGTGTATGAAGTAGAATAAAAAAAGGAGGTGCTAAAGGCCAAGGTAGGGCCTCTAAAATTCAAACTTTGTTCCAAGAACTGACAATAATCCCATTTTGTTTCATGGAAAAAGGTGAGCAGTTTGCGACATAACCTAGGAAGAATGGCCTTTGATCAACCCTCAAGATCTCTCTCACCTATCAGTCTTATCTAGTGAGAATTGGTTGCCTTCTTGTGACCTAAAGTTACACATCAATCATGTGGAAAAAACCCTCCTTATTAGAAATCATTCCCTCCAAGAGGGCAAACCTAGCACAAGCAACCAATCAATTGTGTATATTGTACTATTTAAAAATAAACAAAAAACAGTTTTTGCCCAAATGATATTTTCAAAAAATTGTTGTGAAATGCTAAAAGAAGCAGGGGGAGGAAAAATGCATGAACACTAGGAAGTGTTCAAAACTCTTGTAATTCTGACAATATGAAATGTTTCTTTCTCATGTTCAAAAATGAAACTTAGGACTTACCCTGATGCCTTGAGAAGGGGTCATCTGTTGTGCTGGTGACACATGCAAGTCATTTGATGGCCCCAGATATTGTGAGACTTTGGAGGGCTGGGGAGATCTCACAAAATCTCCTTATCTCATTCAATTCTCACAAGACCAGAAATCAAATGCCACACTTGAGATCGTTCCAGGTGGTACACACAGATTTGTCAGGTCCACATCAAATTGAAAGTGAAGAAGGCAACAGATTCACTTTGCTGATTGTGGATCACCATACAAGGTTTCTTATGTTGTTCTGCTTAAAACCAAAAGTGAAGCTGCTGTACAAATACAACACTGGATCAATGCCATAGAGAGGGAGTTTCCCTGCAAAGTTGGCATGCTGAAAACAGACAGAGGAAGAGAGTTTCTTTCCCATAAATTACAACAGTGGTTTAAGCGAAAGGGCATAAACTGAGGCAGAATCAGTACATTTGATTATTGCCCAAACACTCTTAGGTAACACAAATTGGGTGCTCTGCCATACAATCGTTTAGGAAGAAGAATTAACTGAAATGGAGGAGGTTAAAGCTGGTGGGTTATGAAGGGAACAGCGACAGATTCTCATTGGGTCATGGCAGAGTCATGTATTCATGAAGCGCAAACTTCGAGAAGCATGCTGGTTGGGACAAGATCCACTGCAATCATGATGTTTTTGTGCCATTGGGCACTACAGGTTCAAACATCAAAAATGGAGGGGAGGATTTGTCTGGGACTGTGAAGGATGAGAAACAATACAAAATATGAAGTTTGTTCCATAACACTGCTCCACTTTCTATTTAGGATGCGGCATTTGGTCATTTGCATCACAAGCAGATGATAGAAAATCAGTGACTGGTCTGACCATTAGATTTGCTGATAGTCTATTTGTCTGGAGGTCCAGGAAACAGAATTGCATTGTGCTGAGTACAACAGAGGCAGAGTTTGCTGTGTTGTCTGAGATAGTGAATGAGATCCAATGGGTTAGGCAGTTGTTGATGGATTTGAAAGAAAAATGCAACACTCCAACACTGGTGCATGAGGACTTGCAAGCATGCACTGGCATGGCTGAATCTGAAAATTTGAAGTGTAGAACCAAGTACATTGCCGTGAGATACCAGAACGTACGGGAGCTTGTGCAAAACAGAGTTTTGAAGCTGCAGTATGTTGTTTCAGAGGACAACATAGCTGACATTTTCAAAAAGGCATTACCTGTGAAGAGGCATGAAAGAATGGCCAGCAGATTGATATCAGCAACACTTGTTTACACAACACTTGGGGAAATGCAGGTGGTACATGACAACATAGCTCACGACATTTTGGAGGTGATTGTCAGAGCACTGAGCACTCTGGTTCAGAAAATGTCAGAGATGCGACCACAAGAGGAACTGGGACAAAGGTGACAAGGGCCCAATACAGGTGGGCAGAAAGGAGCACTGAGACACCACCCCCTTCTGCCCCACACAGAAGCTGCAGCAACCAAACGCACGACCTCCGGGAGTCCTAAAAAGAACCCCTTCCTGACAGGTTCTTTTTAGATCATGTGTGTGGGGCCATTTGCGCTCTTGTGCACTATGATGATGTCTGCACCATGCGTACATTATCATGGCGACCCCGTGTTGATGGGGGTGTGCCATTACTGCACGGTAGGGCTCAGGAACGTGCAGTCACTCCACTCTCCCAAGCCCTAATTTTGGCCCCAGGATGGTGCTTTTTGCTCATTTGTATTGGGCCAAGTTTATCAAAGTTCAAGTGGCAGCCATCATGAGTCAGCATTTGAAGAGTCCTTAATCATATGAAGCTGATGACAAAGGGACAGGAGGTGAAACCAGCAGGCTTCAGTTCTGCAAAGTCACAGCTGTCAGGTGACAGGAATCTGGGTGATGCCCCGGGAGAGGAAAGGGCTCAAAATCCCAAGAGGGGATGCGTATATAAGAGAGAAAGCCAAATGCTCTGTGTGGTGGTGTTTGTATAGAGGAGTCTGGTGGAGCAGTTTGATAGTTTGTATTGTAAATATCGGAACCTCAAGATGAAAGTCCTCTTTGTTAGAACACTGCTGTTCAGCAGTTCTTTATCCGGCCAGCAGCTTCTGTGTGGGAGGAATTTCCCTGTGCAGCCTGCAGCAGAGCCTTCCAGTGGTGTTCCTATTCCATGTGCATGCCTTTTGATTCTACATGTTCCAGCATATGTAGCCATTTCAGAATTGAGTCTCAGGTGGCAAAAGCTCCAAGGGGGGTTGTAAGGGTTGCCAGCTATAGCTGCTAATTCAGCCTCACTTGCTCCCCTTCCAGAAGGGGTGGGGTCTTAGCTACTAATATTGGTCACAACTGTCTATGAGGCCTCTGACACCCTGCCCATTATGGGTGCCCTGAATGCTTATGGAATCATTCATAAGTGATTGTATTATCTTGAAAGTGATTGATTTATGATGACATCTTGAATGAATTATGATGGTATTATGGCCATAATGTGATTAAATTATGGTACACATTATGACTGATTTGTGTCTCATCATGATAGATTTATGATTGCTTTTTGACTGCTAGATGAATGATTTATGACCACTATACTATGTAATAAAGTTATGGCCATTTTTGTATCAATAACATGGCAATTGGTCTCTCTTTTATCCCAGTGCAACATCCCCACTGAACAATTTGCTGTTGATAGCTGTGACAGGCAGCAAAAAAGATGAAAATAAAGAGGATTCATATAGAACTTGATCTAGAAAAAATAAAATCAACCCAGACTTGCAAATAAAATGGCTTAAGGTTTTCTTGAAACTTGAATATAATTATGCACCTAAGTTATGCCTTGGAACCTTTGTGGTCTTATACGTTGTTTTGCTTCATTTACTTAACTGATATCCTGAGACTAATATATTTGTTTGTTGATACTGCTACCATGAAATCTCAGAGTAGCATAGCATGCACCTCTACATAATATCTTGGTTTTAAACAGTGTAACAACAGCAGTAGAGTGAGAGCTATTCAGTATAAGCAACTACAAATGTGTTGATGGGAGAAAGTTGAGATGTCTATTAAAGAATTCCTGATTTAATCTGTTCCTGGACAATTTGGATTAATTGAAAAGGTCTTGCTTTCAATTGAACATCTAAGTGACCATTATTTCATTTTTTTTGGGGGGGGGGACTGTTAATTACCATTATAGGTTAGTATTGTTGTTTGGTAATTAATTCTCTGTTGTGGTTAATTAGCTGTTGAACAAGACTGCATTGCATTGTTGTTCCTTTTGTAGACTGTATTCCAGTGTCTGATTACATCGTTATTTAAACATTCAAGCTGATTTGTGTCTTTGCTTATACACCAAGCTCTTAATTCTCTGTGGTTGTGCCCACATTATGGAATGCTCCTCCAGCGGAAGCACAGTTGGTTACTTTTCTCTAGGCTTTTCAGCACAGGTAAAATGTGGCTTATATTGACATCATTTGAGCTGAAACCTAATTAGACTGTGGGTTTTTTCCCCCCAAGTGAATTTAAGCTATGGTTGCAGGTTAAAATGTTTTAACTACAATTTTTTGGCAGCTTTGCATTTACTCTGCACCAATTCAGACCTCAGTTATCAAACAGAATATAATCAGTCTTGAATCATGCATCCAGATAGTTGGGTCTTCCATTGACCTACATTTGAAAATGTAAAAAAACTATCACTTGTTAGGTTCTTAAAAAACAGAGCCTGAAAATCTGGAGACATGGTAGCCTCTTTGGAGCAAATAATCCCTATCAAATTGCTGGCAGGCAATTCTAAAGGTTTTTTTGCTAGCCAATTTCAAATTTGCTTTCTTTCAAAAAATAAAATACTTTAATGCAGTCAGCTGAGTGTTCAGTCCTTGCCTGTTCATGCTCTTTTCTGCACAGTAGCATCTGTGATGATCTGCTACTTGTGCAATAGGAGAGTAACATGGAGTGTATAGTAATACACACAGTACATACAGGCACAATAAAAAAGTGAAGCGAAGGGGGGGGGATTTACACAGTCCATGTTGGTAAAGTGCCCTCCCCCATATTATAGGAGGTTCTGTGCCCCAAGACTATCTACAAGGTTCAGAGCTCAAGTACAGCTGTACTGCAGACCAAAAATTAAGTCCAGGGGTAATGGTCAAAAGAAAATCGTTATACTGAAGGTGTTGTTGTTGGCATTGGATGGTAAGGCATGCATGCATCATCTAAAATTGGAAAAAGAGCCCAAATCTGCAGGGTGATATGAATATGTGCAATTCAGTGATTTCACACCAAAAGGTTTGATCTGAGAATGTTGGTGACATTATTGCCTCAGGCTGGAAACTAAAGTTGCAACTGTATAAAACCCAGTTTCCCTGCCCAATATGCCACTATGCTATTTTCCTTATAATAGAAGTATAAATTGTGCACACCAGTCAAATGGTGGTGGCTTCCACCATTCCTCATGATTGACTATGCTACCTAGAGTTGGTAAGAGTTGCAATCCAACAACATCTGGAGTGCAGCACAATTCCCACTTACGTTTTATGTGGTGTAGTTGGAGACACAATGTCTGCCCCTCATTCCTCAGACTGGTCTGAAACACTTAACTGCTACACCTACATCAAGCTGATCTGATCCACTTTGGACCTGGTCTCAATTGGCCTGATTTTCTTTGGAATCTTGATTTTGTCCAAAAAGGTTGCCCTTAACAACATGTTTGTTATGGAAGTCTTCAAATGTCTCACATATGGTAATCTGATTTATGATATTTGTCAAATTTTATACCCCTGCATTCTTGGTGCTACACTAGTCTCTGGTCTCTCTCCAGCCTTAATTGTCATCTCATTTCATGTGTCAAATCTAGCCTATTAACAGTACAATATGACTTCCAGAATGTGAGAAAAGTCATGACTAACATGGAACATTTTTGTACTATGTTTTGTTCTTGTTTTCATTTTTTAAAGTTTATTTAATTATCTTTTTGGACTAGTTACTTTAGAAAAGTGTATGTCCAGTTGCATAAAAGGAAGCAGAAAATACTGTTCTGAAAGCTCAGTCCTGTTCCATGGGTTATGGAGAGGTTCATAAATATCCCCCTTTGGAAAATACAGAGGGAACATATGTGGCTCTGCATCAGTCAGTCAGTTTGCTATATTGGCATTGTGCCTTTCCATTAAAAAATGCTCAGAATGATTCACAACAAAGCAAAACAGAAAAACAACACTAATGCATCCCTATTACAGAAAAACAATACAAAACACCAGAGTAGTTTCATGTCAAATATATTATCAGTTAAATAATTATAACATAAGTGCAGTATTCATAACATAACACATAAATATTATACAAATATAAAATCTGTTAAATAATAATTGAAATGCCATGACCAAGTTTAAAAAGGGACATCCTGTGACCTTGTTCATTAGCAGTAGCAATCAAAGAATATGGAGGAGAATAACAGCAGTAATAAAAAAAATTAGAGCTAGGCAACACTAGATGCCAATTCAAAGGGCTAGTGATGCTAAAAAAAAAAAGAAAGAACATCACTTAACTTAGATGATAAGCAGAGTTATGGTCATTAGTGATGAAGAGGAAAGGGTATTTGAGGGTATGTAGGAGGAAGTCTGTAAGACAAACTGCGTCTCAGCTGTTTTGGATTGTGGTAATGCACAACTGAGTCATTAAGAAGATAAAGTTCTCACTTTTCAGAACTTTGGTGTTTAGAAGATACCAAAAGTATTCTAGATGTGTGTTTTAAAAGTTTTTCTTTTAAAAAGTGTTTGTTCACCCTATGTTTACCCTACTTGTTTTTAGTGAAACTTTGTTTAATATGCTATAAATAAGCTTGACGTATTGTGGTTAGGAGATGATGAATTGAACTGACTAGTTAACTGGGTTGTTCCACAGTCTATAGAAATGCCATTCCTATTTTAATTCTTTGCACACATTCTACAGTGCTGATAGGTTGAGACAGTCCATGCAGTGTTTGCTCAGAAAGTAAAGCACTAGCTGATAATGTCTCAAGCTAAAATGCCACAATTCAGTTTAGAACATACCCCAAAAAAGATAAGTGGAAGCTTGTTTCAGCTGGTTTTATTCATGGCATTAACAAACAAGTGATACTCAGTGATGATGTGTATGTCTCAACAAACGTCTTCAATGCCAAGCTTTTCTCACTTACATACACCTATGAATTGGATTTTAATTGTATATTGTAATTAATGTAATGTGGTTTTAATTTTATGTTGTTTTAATAATTTTACTATGTACACCGCTTTGATCACTGCGGAAAAGCGGTATAGAAATAAATTATTATTATTATTATTATTATTATTATTATTATTATTATTATTAGTGCCAGGTCACCAGGTTTTCCATTACTTGCGATATTAAGGCAACAACCTAAGACCAGGGGTTGAGTTCTTAAGATGTCATAGACCAGTCCCCAGTAATGTCACATGGACAGTCCTTGTGATGTCACAGATGTGGGTTAAGGCAAGAGTTGGTTCAGAATTGCATATCAGTAAGCTAATTGTCAGTAAATAGGCCCAGAATTTGGGGTAAACCCGGTTAAACAGGCAACATGGTAACCCACAGTTCAGAGTTTTTGTATTTTTAAAATTTTCCAGTAACCAGGCTGGTGGCAAAATTTGATCAGCAGCTGTACTCAGTTTCAGCCATTCCAGCTAGGGGACATACAGTCTTATCTGCATCATACTTGATAAAGGAGCACTTTCCCAAGATTCTCTGCTGCTGCTGGCCTTGTGGAGGTTCACTGTCAGCCCATAAGCAGCTCCCTGCCCCATTTTGTGTTGCTGTTGTTTAGCTTCTCAGCTAGAGAGATCATGATTTGCAATACTACGTGCCTAGCTCCAAATAGCACAATGGGCTCATTTGTGAATATTCTCTCCCCAGTCCACTGGCTCCTGGATCTGCACAATTGCAACATATAAGCGCTTTCATATGAGCTAGACATATCTGGTGCCAGCAGATATTGGGTAAAATTGTGTGCTCAGACATGCAACAATTAAAATGTCTCTTCCTCCTGTGTATCTCACCTTCAGAATGGTATTTCCACTAGTAGACCTGGAAAAGCACAGCAGTTCCTGGAGATTCAGTTCATGCCCTTCTGTGGTATACTTTTATGGAGCTGCCACATGGCTTTACAGGGTTTGAAGCAAGAACAAATAAAGCATAATTAGCTTACTTGCTAATTAGCTTACTTGCTGTTCACCGCTATGATCTTTGGAATAGCGGTATATAAATAAAACAAATTATTATTATTGTTATTATTATTATTAGAACTTAACCAATTCTTTCTTTATTCTTCCAATCCCTGAAGGTAGAGCAGGAAATGTTATTACTCTTCTTGCTCTTCTGTGGGGAGTGAGATATTTCAGTTTGGTCAACCCTCATAGAGAAGTGAACCATTCTGACAAATTCCTGAAGAATGGGAGCTATATAACACTCATCTGGTTTTCCTTCCATAACTGTTATTGCAATTAATCATAAAACTCAGTTGGCAGTGTCTAACATGGAAGGATGGCCTATGTTTATCCATACAATGGAATTCTCCCTCCCCTCTCCCCTCCTGCAGCCCGATGGAGTAATTAAAATTGTCTTGACTAAGACAAAGTCAATTAAAATGGGAAATATCAAGTTATCTAGATGGTCCTACTGTAGCTCTATATGCTTATGTACAATATCAGGTGCATGTAAAACAGGCATGCATACATATACTTTTATGATTTGAAGCTATAATGGATTTTTTTGCTTGTAACCGAACAGTGCCATAAAACATTCCACTGTCTTGCCCTTCCACAATGTCTAAGAATGAAGGGTGGCCTGTGTTTACCTTTAGAACTGAATTTCTCCCTCTTCTCCTGCAGCCGAGTGCAATAATTCAAATTGCCTTTACTGAGACTCACACAATTAAAATAAATGGCTGAGACACTGTTCCTTTTATTGCTTAAAAAATTCCATTCTGAACTTCAAATTTCTCACTGAAGTGCCTGTCCTGTTGCTTTTTTGCAGATGACGTATCTGCAAATTCTCACACCTCATTTGAGCAAGTGCCAAATTTCAGAGCTAATAAAGACTTAAGCCTAACATTGAGCCCCCCCCCCCCCCCAAAAAAAAACCCTGTATGTTTAACTAAAATCAATGAGCTTTTGGCACATCCCTAACCACAAGGTTAGCCCCTAGCAATAAAATATCCTGAAGAATTTACAGTATTGTATACCTGAAACCCCTTTGGGAAATGTTGGCACTGGATAACGTTTGAAGGGCTAGGAGAACAAATAGGAGAGCAGCTTCCAAGATGCTGCTACTCAATGTTTCCTGTAGCAACAACAACATACATGAAACAATATACTAGATTTAGAGTGAATGCTTTTGTCCCTGACATCAGAGCTATCAAGGCTTCTTTCTGCTGTCAGATGCCTATATTTTGTTCCATTCCAAAATTGTTTCTCTTTATTTTCTAGTAAATTTATGTTGGGAGCAATGCACGGTTCAGGGTGCTGGAGGATGTTGAGTCATGACATCAATTTTAGAAAATGTCCTTCATGGAAAGCACAGAACTGTTGGTGTGCTTTCACATTTTAATTTAGCCAGCATCTTCTACAAAGAAAATAAGAGCACCAGAAGGGCTGAAAAGAAAGCATGCTGAGATCAGCAATTTCCCCAAGGACTTACTTTGGAAATCTCTCTCTCTCTTTGGGACTGTGTTGAATTATATACTTTATAGAGAAAAATAAAAATGATTTTGAGAAGCAAGATGAGGATAAATCAGCATTATCTTGATATCATCAAGCAGTGCATGGTGCTTAGCCAAAAAGATTGAAGGCAAATATGACAATTGTTAAACTCCACCCTCATATTCCCTCAATACTGTAAAGAAGTGTGAGGAATACAATTTCAGCCCATGGTGTGAGGGACTTGTCTAAGTTTCCACTTTATGGGTTGCCTGCTGGCATATGTAATTTGCAGTCCTAAGTCTTCACATGGGTAGATGGATGCATGGATGCAAATGCATTTGAAGAAAATACACAGATTTGAAAAGCTGGTTTAACTTTTTCCTCCAGATATGCTTCAAACAATGCCAAATACAGTACAGACTTTCACTGATACTTGCCTTTCCTCCAACAAAGCCCTCGAAGAAATTTAAAACAAAGTTCAGCTAAAAATCTTACGTTACAATTTTTTAAAAAAAAGCACAAATTAAATAAGCAGATTTATTTTAAATGTAAACCATTTAAAACACACATTTGAAGCATAATTAACACATAAAAAGATAAAAGCATATCATACCACATTCAAAACACCCTCCTGTTAAATTAAATAAAATTAAATTAAGAAACATAATTGACATAATAGAATTTTTTGAGAAGTGACCCGATAAACAAGCTGCATTAATTTTTCTAGACGCTGAAAAGGCTTTCGATAATCTAAATTGGGAATTTATGATTGAGGTATTTAAAAAGATGGATTTAGGATCAGAATTTATTAAATGGATAGAAACAATTTACAATGAACAAGAGGCAAAAATATTAATTAATGGTAAAAAAACCCCAAAAATATCCAAATAGAAAAAGGAACTAGGCAGGGATGGCCACTATCCCCATTATTATTTAACAGCCCTGGAAATATTAAATAATAAAATTAGAGCAAACAAAGAAATCATAGGAGTAAAAATTAAGAGTTTTGAATATAAATTAAAGGCCTATGTAGACGATTTGGTGTTAACACTTTCTAATCCTATAGAAGCCACCCCCCACCTATTTGACACCATTAAAGAATATGGAAAAGTCACGGGATTAAAATTAATCTGAAAAAAAAAATGAATATAATGGCCTTAAATATGCCACAAAAAGACAACAAAGAATGATCCAGAATATCAGTTTGTGAACTGAAAGAAAAAATGAAATACTTAGATATTTATATCACAAAGAAAAATTCAGAGTTATTTTAAAATAATTATGAGAAATTATGGAAAGATGTAAAGAAAGATTTACAAAATTGGAACAATTTAAAAATACAATGGTTGAATATTATGAATATTACTCCCAAACTACTTCTTCTGTTTCAGACCCTACCCATTATTACTAATGATAAGCCACTTAAAAATTGGGGAAAAGATATAGCAGCTTTCATTTGGAATGGGAAAAAATCAAGAGTTAAAATGAAAATACTAAAGGATAAAAAAGAAAGAGGAGGTTTGGGTTTACCAAATTTTAAAATATATTATTATGTATGTTGCTTAGATTGGATTAAAGATTGGATACAAATTAAAAATCATAAATTGTTAAAATTGGAGGTATTTGGTAATGCTTTTGGGTGGCACGCATACTTAATATATGATAAAATCAAAGCAAATAAAATTTTTAATAACCATTTCATTAGAAAATCTTTATTTAGAATATGGCAAAAATACAAACCACATATTACACAAAAAATACCAAAATGGACGTCAATAAATGAAGCATTCTTCAGGAGCGAAGGAATGAAATAATCAGACTGGGTGTTGTATAGTGATTTGTTAAAATTAAAAAATGGAGAATATAAAATAAAATAATGGAGGAGCTAAAGGAGGAAGGTTTGAAATGTAATTGGTTCTTATATAGACAGACTGTAGAAAGATATAAATTAGATTCTAAAAACTCTCAGACTGAAAAAGTAGAAACTGATTTGGTTAAATTAGTAATGGGTGACTCAGAACATAAAATTTCTAAACTTTATAAGTTATTATTGGAGTTAGAAATGGAGGATGAAACTGTAAAGCAATTTATGATTACATGGGCTCAAGATACTGGAAAATCAATATTTTTAGAAGAATGGGCAAAAAACTGGAAGAATAGATTGACATACACCCTATGTTCAGATATTAAAGAAAATTATTATAAAATACAATATAGGTGGTATCTTACTCCTGAAAAACTGTTCAAAATATATAAGAATGGTAAAAACAAGTGTTGGAATTGTAATGAAAAAGTGGGAACCTTTCTACACATGTGATGGGAGTGTAAAAGGGCAAAAAGCCTCTGGAAGCAAATCCATTTGGAAATAGAAACAATGTTGGATATTAAATTAAAATTTGAAACAACTCTATATTTACTTGGAATGATATTACAAAAGTATATTGAAAATTGTTACGGTAAAATAATTTTTTACATGACGGTTGCTTCCAGAATTGTATATGCAATAAATAAATAAATAAATAAATAAATAAATAAATAAATAAAATGGAAAAGCAAGGATCCCCAGATGGTAGACGATTGGTACAGTAAACTATATGATATGATAATCTTGGATAAATTGACATATTTACTGAGAGAGGGTAAAAAGAACTCTGTTGAAACACAATGGACACCAATTATAGAATGTATAGAGGGAAAAAGGAGGGAGCAACAGGAAATCTAAGAAATACACAGTTGGTAGTAAATGAGGTGAGACTTATGAAATAATAATGTTTTAAATAAAGGGTGAAGGGGATAAAAGGAACTGAACAATATGGTAAATTTAATGGTGATGTGAGAGGATGCTACATTGTATGTGTGTGTGTGTGTGTGTGTGTGTGTGTGTGTGTGTGTATATATATATATATATATATAAAAATTTGGATAAGGTATAAATAAACGTTTATACAACATAGTAGGAATAGAAATGTATACAATGTTTAGGAAATAATCAATAACAAATAGGAAAATAATGTTAAAATGCAGCAGATAAAAGGCAATTAAAAGAAAGTCAAAGAAAGTAATTTATCTTTAATTCAAAGGACAGGAAGGTTTTTATTAGTAATAGCTTAAGTGTTATTGATGTATAATGTTTAGGAAATTGATAGATATATGTTCCAAGTAAGGATGAATGTTTTGTCTATGTTTTGTAAATTTGTTTTTAATCAATAAAATTAAAAATTAAAAAAACATAATTAAATAAGCAAATCTATTTTAAAAAGCACATAGTGTAAATGATTTAAAACACACATTTAAAACATAATTAAAAGATAAAATTATAAAAGCATATCATGCCACATTCAAAACACCTTCCTGTTAAATTAAATTTCCGCCCCTGCCAAAATCCTGTCCTCATAATAATACTATATTATTTTTGTTCCCCCGCCCTCTGGCCCCACCCATCCGGGCGGTTAACAAAACAGTAAAAATAAAAATGACAATTAAAACACTTATATCCCTCCCCCCCTTAAGACAGTATTAAATAGTATACATATTAAAATACAATACAAGGATAAAACAGCAATTAAAACTAAAAAACCCTGATATCCCCTGTTGATCCTCAACCATCTCTAAGATGGGGCCACGGGAGGATGAGGAATGGAAACTGGAACCTGGGCCGGGATGTTAAACTGGAAAGGCCTGCCGAAGAGATCCGTCTTGACCACTTTTTTAAAGCTGTCTAATGATGTTATCTGACGGATCTCATCCGCAGGTCGTTCCAGAGTTTGGGGGCGACAGCAGAGAACGCCCTCTGGGAGGTTGCCGCAAGCCTAGATTTTAGAGGCTGCAGTAAGTTCCTCCCAGAGGACCGGAGAGCGCGGGAGGATTGTACGGGAGGAGGCGGTCTCTAAGATAGTTTGGACCCAAGCCATTTAGGGCTTTAAAGGTGATAACCAACACCTTGTACTGGGCCCGGAAGCTGATAGGCAGCCAGTGGAGGGACCTCAAAACCGGAGTAATGTGGTCCTCCTAGATGTACCTGACACAACCTGGCGGCCATGTTTTGAACCAGCTGTAATTTCCGAGTCAAGCACAGGGGTAGCCCATGTAGAGTTTTTTTTTTGTCAGAGTACAGAGCACTCTGGGTACAAAATGTCCAAGATGTGGCTATGCCTGAAACTGGGACAAAAGTGACAAGGTAATCGGAGTTCAGGTGGCAGACACGATGATCAACATTTGGAGAGTCCTAAGTCACAGGAAGCTGGTGACAAAGGGGCAGAAGATTAAACAAGCAGGCTTAGTTTGCAGAGTCACAGCTGTCAGGTGACAGGAAACTGGGTGACATACCAGGAGTGGGATGGACTCAAAACCCCAGGAGGGGAGTGTATATAAGAGTGTGACTGATTGCTCAGTGTGGTGATGGTTGTATAAGGATTCTGGGGAAGTAATTCATAGTAAAAGTTCACCATCACTGGTCTATGTAAATATACAGAACCAAGATTAAGTCCTCTTTGTGAGTACTTTGCAGCGTCGCAGAGCTACACTGCAGAGAACTTCCAGTGGCATTCCTGTTCCATGTGCACATCTTCTACATGTTGCGATGTGAAATCCTGATTTGGCATGCTGTTAGGAAGGACTGAATTAGGGAAATTAATTAGCTCAAATATACGAGGGGTGTTCCTAACAACGCACGCAAGGACGTGTTCCATGTGTATACCAGAGGTCGCCTAATCCACCCCCAAGAGAAAGAGACTTGAATACCAATGAAGTGCAATTAAACTATGAACATTTATTAAAGCCACACAACAAAAGGGATCACACACGCACACACACATTCAATGCTATATCAGGGGAGGGTTGAGTTCGGGGAGTAAAGGAAGGAAGAGAGGGCATCATGGGGAATATTACCTTAGATGCTTCTCCAAAGAACCGGATGAGATGTAGGATGGATAGTGGATCATGGCCGCGGGAAGGGAAAAGTAAAGAGCGGCCGCGTGGCTTAAGAGCTGAGTTCCGGCGGGCCAAAGCTAACCAAAAGGCCCAGTGACAGCGAGCTTGGCTTCGCTCAAGTGATTTCAGCAGAGCAAGATGATCTTGGAATCTCAGGCTCGGAATGCTCAACAAGCCCACTGAAGGGCTGAAAACTTGGACTTATATAGGGCTAAACAGGCCCTCAGCGATGGCTGCCTGTGAGACAAAGGCTTTGGATTGCTTAGGCTTTTGTCTAAGCCAAAAGCTACACAATGGTTACACAATGCAAGAGGTCTGACACTTTCAGGAGAGCCAGATACCTTGATGGCTGAGCCATTAAGTTAATCACTGGCTCATTTAAGAAGGAAGCCACATCTATTGTCTTCCTTGTAGAGGCTCTGCGAATCTGGTTTTGCAACTCCCAAATACTTCCTCTGAAAGGTTTACATTTACCTTTTTTTCCTGAGACCATGCCTAGGCAGGGCACTGGCTACATGGTCTGTGCTCGCTTTTAGGTTAATGGCGGCTTGCTGTGGGGTCAGTCAGGGGTCATAGCTTCAGACCGCCATGGCAACCCAAAATTTTATATAAAACCAACTCGGTAACATGCCCAACACTTTTGTCTCATGATGGAAAGAGAGCATAGAGCAAATCCAATTTAACATCTCAGCAAGGAGATTTCACAGTGTGGGAGAAGCTACGGAGAAGGCTTTCTCCTGTATCTCACAAAAATGTTCCTGTGATAGATGTAGGATGAGAGAGCCTCTTCAGGGAGACTGTTCCAAATCCGTGGGGCTGCCACTGAAAAGGCCATCTGGGATGTGGAGACATATTTGGAAGATGTAATTTCCAACAGATTCTTCCGTGGATATTCTGAGTGTGCAGGGCGGACTGTATGGGCCCCAGCGCCAAGCCATGTAAGTAAAACCAACACCTTGTATTGCGCTTGGAAGCGAAGGGGCAGCCAGTGAAGATTTACAGAATGAGTGTTTTGTGGTCAACCCTGATGCGCTGGTGACCATCCTGGCTGCCATGTTTTGTAGTAACGGAAGCTTCCTCCGGCTTGGTACAAGGGTAGCCCCATGAGAGCGCATTACAGAAATCTAAACGAGAGGTTACCAGAGCATGTACCAATGGTTTCAAGGTCCCTTCGGCCCAGGTAAGGTCACAGCTGGCGTATCAACCGAAGCTGATAGCAAGCACTTCTGACCATCACATTTATTTTAAGATGTCAATAGCAGGACGAGTCCAAAGTACTCCTAGCTGTGAACTTCGTCCTTCAGGGGACGTGTGACCCCATAGGACAGGTGGATACATTTCCTTCCCCGGGCCTGGGGAACCTATCACAAGTACTTCCATTTTCTCTGGATTCAGGCTGAGTTTGTTTTCCCTCAGAATGATGGTGAGAGATGATGAGAGAATGATGATGAATTTTTTGCCTTAAATTGATCAATAGAGCTGTCAGTGAGCAGAGCCAGCTCCCATCCTTCCCATCTGTGTCATGCCATTTGGCATTTTCCTTATGGGTGAAACTGAAGAAACTTGCCTGGTATTTTTCTCAAATTGGTTGCTCAGCCCTGTTTACTAGAATGACAGTGTGGGAAAAAACACTTCAACATTAAACAAGCAGAGATAATAGAATATCACCATGTCATAGAATTAAATTAATAATATATTACCTTTGAAGTCTTCATGTAAAACAAATGCTGAATCAGAAAAAACATATGAAGCATTTTAAAACCGCTTTTAGTTGCTACGAGACAACTGTATCTGAAATTTTGCTTCATGGTCGAATCTGCTAACACCGAATAACCATAACTCGAATTTCGAAGCAGTGATGAGTAAGAAAAAAACCCATGTAAAAGTTACGTGAAACTGTTATTATAGTTAACAATTTCATTATGAAGATTAAAAGATATACCATTACTCAGTCACTTCTTGTACGATCACTTTGTCTCACTTTGTTAATATTCAGATATACTAAGCACTGCTGCAAGTACAGGTATTTCAAATGAAATAATAACCATTGGTAGAACAAAATTGAAATATGCCTGGGTAGTCAAATGTACTGAAAAGAAATCAAGTTGAATTTATCTACCTCAATGATGTTTACATCAGTGGGAGCTGTTAAGTCATGCCTATGTGCCATCATCTGCATGGCTGCTGAGACATTCAGTACATTGTTGGGAGTGGGTGGTAAAAATCCAGGTGAATACTCCTTGGTCACCATTACTCATTTATTTTTAACTTTGTGGGCCCACTAGCAAAGGAAATAAACAAATAATAATAAGATAATAATAAATAATAATAATAATAGAATAAAAAATAAAATAATAATAAAAACCTTTATTATAAAGCTTTTATAATTTGGTAGAACTGCAGGAGACAAAATTTGAAAGGACAACCCAACAGTCTCAGGTATTTGGAACAGAATTAGATTTAGGGGCAGGCTTGTCCTGATTGCCACAGGAAAAGTTACCACACTTTGGGACTGGTGCAGATTTTTTTGGCCACCAAGGAGTGCATCATTAGAGACTACAGACACTCGTAGGGCATTCAACTTTGCTTGCAGGGAGACTGCATCAGGGCAGGCATTTTGAGCCCACCTAGTAAGGGCCACTGCTGGGGCATTATGCCTTTATCATCCCATCTGCATTTCCCAGGGACTAAGGCAAGTTTGAGAAATGGAGGTATGGTTTTTCTATAGGTTTAATGGGGTTCACATTGTGTGAACCTTAAGAAGGGGTTCCCACTTTTCAGGTTCAATTATACTGCAGCGAGCATAGGTTGGGGGTTTTCTTTAAAAATCATAGAATCGTACAGTGTGAAAGAAGAACAAGGGCCACCAGTCCAACCCCCTGCCATGCAGAAATCACAATCAAAGCTCCCCAACAGATGGCCATCCACCTCTGTTTGAAGATCTCTAAGGAAGGAGACTCCACTACACTTCGAGGAAGTGTGGTTCCAGCACTGTCGAACAGCCCTTACTGTCAGGAAGTTCCTCCTAATGTTGAGGTGGAATCTCTTTTCCTGCAGCTTGCATCCATTGCTCCGGGTCCTAGTCTCTGGAGCAGCAGAAAACAAGCTTGCTCCCTCCTCAATATGACATCCCTTCAAATATTTAAACAGGGCTATCATATCACCTCTTAACCTTCTCTTCTCCAGGCTAAACATCCCCAGCTCCCTAAGTCTTTCCTCATAGAGCATGGTTTCCAGACCTTTCACCATTATAGTCACTCTCCTTTGGACATGCTCCAGTTTCTCAATGTCCTTTTTTAATTGTGGTACCCAGAACTGGACACAGTATTCCATGTGGGGCTTGACCAGAGCAGAACAGAGTGGCACTATTACTTCCCTGGATCTAGACAATATACTCCTATTGATGCAGCCTAAAATCGCATTGGCCTTGTTAGCTGCCACATCACACTGTTGACTCATGTTCAACTTGTGGTCTACTTGGACTCCTAGATCCCTTTCACACGTAGTTTCATTCAGCTAGCTGTCCCCCATCCTATATCTGTGCTTTTCATTTTTCTGCCCTAAGTGCAGTACCTTACATTTCTCCGTGTTGAATTTCATTTTGTTAGCTTTGGCCCAGTTTTCTAGTCTGTTCAGGTCATTTTGAATCTTGATCCTGTCCTCTGGAGTATTAGCTACTCCTCCTAATTTGGTATCATCTGCAAATTTGATAAGTATTCCCCCAATTTTGTCCTCCGAGTCATTGATAAAGATGTTGAATAGAACTGGCCCGAGGACAGAGCCTTGTGGGACCCCACTGGTCACTTCTTTCCAGGATGATCAAGAGCCATTGATGTGTGTACCAATGGCTTGAATAGTGTCTAGAATCAGAAATGACTAGAGACATGCCTTTTATGGAATATTTCTTCTGTAATGGTGGCAGTGACCACTTGAACTAATGAATTTGTCAGTGAGAAAGTAGGCTTCTGATATGACAACTAAGCCTTAATAAGGGTCATGTATTGGCAACCATATAAGTCTGACAGTGTCATGCACTTAGTGCAAGATTTTGTGCTTCCATATCTGCCTGCTAACTACTTCTTAAGCAGCCCATGTTCCAGGCCCAAACAATACCATTGCAGCTACCCTGACTCTTTTTGAAAATAGAGGTTCTTACAATTGCCATCTGAAGCAAACCTGCAGCCAAGTGACTTTCCAGTGGAACTGTAGTGTATTGGAAGTGATTCTGTGCTCAGCACATTATGGGCTTATGAGAGAATTTTTTGTTTTTTTCCACTGGACTGAAGGAGGTCAGGGGTGTGGTAGACTACTGAAATCATGGTTCTGCATTATTTGGTCAAGCTTAGAGAACAAGTTTGACCCCATTGTCATGAAACCTTCACATGGTAGTCATTTCATTTTTAATAAGAACTGAGGTTTTCTTACCTATGTAATTCATTCTTGGTGGTGGGAGGATGGTGAAGGCATTAGGGATGTAATTCATCACTAATTTTCTTTTTGAAGGAAGCAAAAATAATTTTAGCAATTTTCTTCCCACTGCAAGAAAGACTTCAACAACCACATTGTTTTTGAATCCTGAACACAATTCAGGACTTATTCGACCAAATAATAATAATAATAATAATAATAATAATAATAATAATAATAATAATGATGTAGCTGTTTTGCACAGAATATTATTTCCTGCAACTAAAAAGCTATTTTCTGCACTGAAAACACTATTTTCAGTGAAAAACAGCCTCATGCAATTTTTACTCAAAACCAATGCCGAAATGTGAAGATTCTCTTCAGTCCAGGATTCTTCTCATCATGATTTCTTCATAGCCAAACAGAACAAAACACTTTTTCCAATCATTTTTCAAATATTTTAAAATATTTCAAATATTTTAAAATATTTAAAAAATATTTTAAAACCATCCATTATGAAGCCTTGCCCTCCCTCCAGTCCATCTGCCTTGGTCCAGGCCTCGGAGGTTGAGAGGAACTGCTGGACCTCTTACCCTTTCTCGTCACCACTCCCTTCTCCTTCTGTATCATGTCTTTTTTAGATTGTAAGCCTGAGGGCAGGGAACCGTCTAACTAAAAAGATTGCATGTACAGCGCTGTGTAAATTTACAGCGCTTCATAAATAAAGGTTAATAATAATAATAATAATAATCTTGCCATCCCTAAAAGTTATAACCCTCCCACCTCATATATGTGAAGGTCCATCATATTTCCCATCACATTTCTCCAGCCACAATTCATTCCTTTTTTGAAGTAAAGCTATTTGAAGTGGCATTCATTATGGTCCTTTGGGTAGCCTTCAGGATGTATAGCAATATAGCAATACCAGCTTCATTTATATACTGCTTCGTATCACACTAAGCTGTCTCTAAGTAGTTTACAACTGTAAGCTAATTGCCTCCAACAAGCTGGGTACTCATTTTAGCCACCTGGGAAGGATGCTAGGCTGAGTCAACCCTGAGCCCCTGGCTGGGATAGAACTCACAACCTTATGGTTTGTTAGTGAGTGGCTGCAGTACCAGTATTTAACCACTGAGTCACCAGGGCTCCTATGTATGAACTAGTAGCCACTGCTTACAACAGTAATTTGTATCAGGCGTTGTAATTCTGGGATGTATACTTGGAGCAGGAGAAATTCAACTGAGACTAAGGAGATTCAAAACAGACCAACATGGGTAGAGAGTGATCACATATTTGAAGGTGTTAGGCTTTCAAGGTCCTTGCTCACTCCACACAGTTTCTGAACTTTTGTATATACACCCTCATGGCATGTTTTTGTTTGTTTGTTTGTTTGTTTTTGGTTCATGCTGAATGTTTTCTCATGACCATATTCCAATTTATGGAGGTTATGTGTGCAGCATTGGAAAAAATTGGGCTGCAGCCAATAGATTATGGTGAGCACTCCGGATAGATGCCATGACATCAATATCTGACCATGGCCTATCAGCAGCACCAGATTATTGATACTGGGAGATGGAGCTCTTTGGCTTCCCAGGGATACATCTGCCCTTATGGAATTTTGGGGTGTGGCAGTAAAGACTAGGCCCAAGCTTACCACGAGATGGCTGGGAGTCATACAGAGGATGTGTACCCACATGGATTCTTCAGCTGTCATTGCCATTTTCCTCCTGCAGTCAGGCCAGAGATAGGACCAACTGGATAACATTTCGATTCAGTCAGCAGATCCTGATCAAGTTAATACTATAGAGCTGCTTTAATAAAATTGTAGTCTTGTTATACCCAGAAAAACCTAAATGTGTGAGAGAGTAAATCTAGCTCCCCCTCTCAATGCAACGGCTTCTGTGCTACAAAATGAAATACCCCCCACAACAATAAAAAATTGTAGATTTTTTAAAAGATAAGGTGAATCTTATGTATGGAGAACCAAAATTGCAACAATGTAGACATGTCTCCTATTCAGTGAAATAAGATCAATTGCTGAACTTAAAAATGACTAGAATTGATCATGACAGAAAAAAATAAGTAGTCAGTACAATAAATCATTTTAGCAAGTTTCCCTCTTCCCTCTTCTCTGGAACAAATAGAAGGCCATATAGGACGTTTTACACAGTCTTGCTTCATACCTTGAACTAATGGAAAGAATTAGATATGAAGTTTGATCTTATGACCCTTTTATTGGTAATACTGAGAATGAGTTTACACAGTTGTTTGGAGAAGTTCTTTTCATTGAACTTTCTGTGTAACATATTATCTCCAATATAACTTACAATATGGTTACAATGGCTTCAGTACAGTGATGTTTCACTATCTTAAAATCTATTTCAAATGTTGGTGTCTTTGTACAGATAGCTGCAGCTTAAACTGATAAGTTGGTTTAACTATATAGGGAACAGTATTTCCACCCTGAGATGTCTCATCCAACACACAGCCTTATCAGAAGATAATACTTATAAGCTTTCCCTATCTTGGTGGGGAACTGTCCTCTAGCAATTGTCACAAGCTGTTGGTGCATTTTGTTGCAGATGAAAAAGATTGCAACAGTGGGCCCTTGGTAATCACTGGAGTTTGGTTCCTGGACTCCCCATGGATACCAAAATTAATGGAAGTCCCATTATATACAATGACATAGTAAAATGGTGACCCTTATATAAAATGACAAAGTTAAAGTTGGGGGGGGGGGGGCAGGGTATGGATCATTTTTAAACTGTAGATGGTTGAATCCATGCATGTAAAATCAATGGGTGTGGAAGGTCAACTGTACCTCTACCTTTCCCCATAATGATTTGCAGCAGGTATGATCTCTTAACATTAAAGATATAGCAACCCTGTCACATAGAATCATAGAATCATACAGTTGGAAGAGACCACAAGGGCCATCCAGTCCAACCCCTGCCATGCAGGAAATCACAATCAAAGCATCCCTGACAGATGGCCATCCAGCCTCTATTTGAACCTGGCAAGCGTAGGCTATCTCCATGCTCTCAAACACATGATTTTATTTTTGGAACAGATGCCTGATTGGACCTGTGTAATCTCCTTAAGAATGAGAAGAATCTTGTACCAGGATGGACAATGTCAGGGATAAACCTCAATAAAAATGTATTGTCTGCATTTTCTCTACCCTAGCTTTTCCCCACTGAGTTGAAAGAACAAATAGTTAAGATTTTTAAAAGTGAAACCTGTAAGAAAGTGCTGCAAAATACTCCCGTGTACAGTGTAATGTTTATTTCTTATAGATGCAGTTAGATATATCTCAGCATGTTCAAGTCTTCTGTAAATCTCCCCAAATGATTGTCAACTACTCTTTTCTCTTTGAATTAAAGTCTGCAGCAATGAAATAAGCTGAAAACTAAGGAGGAAAGCAGAAAGAGGAGAGAAAAACTGAGATATGTTAAAATCATCTGAAAATGTGGGATGATGGAGGATTAATTGGGACTATCCCAGAAAGTCTGGACAATTGGAGGGTATGGGAACCATGTGTATAATTTACGAAATTATGTCTTTGTTAACATTAAATTATTAAAAATAATTATTAAAATTAAAATTATATCTTTCTGGAAGAAAGGCAGTATAGAAATGAAATAGATGGATATAAAAATGATGAATAAGCAGGACATTCAATAAAATATTGTATGGATGCTACATTTTTCTTGCTAAAACTCTGAATTCCTAATTAATAATCATGCATACATAAACATTAGCTCTAGGTGATTTTTAAATAGGTTGACTGAAAGTCAAACTAGTTTCAAAAAGTCCTAGGTAGCTAGTCACATGAATAGGCCTTACTTGCCTTTATTTTATATTCCTGAGAAGAGGAGAAAGTTACCTCAGCTACTGAGTCAGAAGTCACTGATCAGTTCCAGAATATATATAGTTGTATGCAGATGCTACTGTTCTGACCTCTGAGTAAATTTACCCTGAACATTTTCACATGGCCAGTTTCTGCATGCTGTTTTCAATTAGCATGAGGGGAAACCAGAAACAAAAAGGTTGTGTGAATTTGTCCTAAGTTTAATGAGATCCCAAGATTCATTCTTTGCATTCTGTTTACCGTACACATGTAACCATACAGCATTTTTCAAATTCAGTCTAAATTACCATTTAGATACCATAGCTGCACTCTCTGTGGCAGCAGCTCAAAGAAAGTGAGTGAAGTCAGAGCATGATCAATGACCTTGAATACAAGAAGTGGCGATTTTTAGAAAATCACTTTGAGCTTATTCTCAGACATCCAGGAATCTTGTCTTTGTAGTTAGTCACACACATTCTAAACCATTTTATGGGAGATGTGTATGCTTGCTCATTTTTCCCCTCTCATGCCATTGTGAACCTATTTTTCTTATTTGCTCATTTTGACATTTTAATACAAGTTGTCACCATTTGATCATGTGAATTTTAATTGCCCACATGACTGTTTTCCCTTAATGTCTGATAGTCTATTCTGTTTTTCTAAATGCACTTTTTAATCATTATTTATATACCAGTCATTCTCTTATATTAAAATGCACCTTCATCTTTTTCTAACTTTTCCCTGTTTTCTTTTTCTTCTATATAAGTTTCTCTGTCTATGTGATTTTGTAGCTATAGAAACCAGAGGAGTTTTGATTACAGTTCTGAAGGCACACAGACATATCAAATATATAGGTAACTGTTTTATCTCATTCATGTTCACTTTTCGTTGGGTCCATTTAGGACTGGATCCAAGACATTTTACTGCTGAGGTGATAGGCAAGATGACTCTTGGGGCTGTACACACAGCCCAGTAAGAGGCAGCTCTATGCCGCCCCTGGAAGCAGTGGTTTGGGGATGCGGCAACTGCACATCATGCCCCCAACTGCAAAACAACACTTCTATTTGTTCCGTGGACATTTGGCCACTACATACAAGAGACATCATCATGGCTTGTGCCGTCTGGATGGGCACATGCCAAGATGGTACTCAGGCTGCACAAGTAGGACTTTGAGCGTGTGAATGCTCAGTCCTACCACAGCCCTAGTTCAAATGCAGGCTGACATAAAGTTCTGGTGCAGGCTGGCACACCCTCCATAGACAGAAGCCAGCTGATCTGGAATCTGAATCTTACTTCAGCACTGGAGATGGATCACTATTTTTCTTTACACTTGGGAGGAAAAGGATAATTTAGAGAGTATGAGGCACTCTGTACAATGTGCACACCTCTCTGTCAAATGTTTTGCCACTTGTCTATAAATCTTTGCATTTACCACCTAAGATAGTTGCTTTACTCTGTCTAAACTAAGGCCTCTTGTGGCTTCAGAAGATCAACAAACCCCCTGAATATTAATAACTCTAAAGAGAGATTTCTCAAATATTAACTTGTGCATCTAGAGCCTGAAGCTTAAGAAATAAATGGTTAGATCATTTATAACATACAACATAACTTTTGATAATGAGGCAAAGCAGACAGGCCAAAAGGAGTGGTCTCACATTGCACTGGTCAGGAGTCAATCTAAATAGACTCCTTTTTGGTCCGGCTTTTTGGACCCTAATACGGCCTTGGTGCAGCTTCTGACCACTTTGGGGGCATGAGTCATCTGAACATCATGGCCCTGAAGCAGCCAAAAGCTGCTTTATTTGGCACATCTTTTTCAGGCCTATGTTGCTGGACCTCATTCCACCTCCATGTTTGGACATAATCTCTTTCTCTTTTTAGTTAGAGAAGGGGACAGATGACTAAGATCTGAAAATGTCCCCTGTCTCATGGGATGGGGTAAAATTCTGCCTTGTTCCATGGTTCTTTAAGACCAAGATAAAACAGTTGCCATAGACCAGAGTCAAACTGAAGGCACACAACCATGAAGACTGTTTTGGAATTTAGAAATAAACTGAAAGTTGCTTCCAGTTTGCAAACAAACAATCAAAAATTACCTTCTCTAGAACAGCCAGTAGGGTGGAAAATGGGAAAGGGAACCCCTCAGGTTAGTGTATGGTAGTTGAAGAGCCTAGATGAAGGTGAAGTCTTGGCACATAGATGTAGAAACTATGGAGAATGGAATGGAAGGGAAAAGAAGAACCATCCTTTCATTGGGATCTTGTTCAACATATTGCAAACATATATGCGTAAAAAGACAAAATCTATTTTAGATAGTGTGAGCAAATATGGACAAAATGCCTCCACTTTTGCTTTTCCTGTCATTTCATCAATTCCTGCATGATCAAGACTGGACAGTTGAATTTTATTTCCACAGGACCCACAAGATATCACCATTTACTGAATCTGTGGGAAGTGGGCTAGTTCAGGAGGTGCTGGCAAGAACATGTAGCACACATGACTCTTTTCTTTGACACTGCTGGTGTTCCTTGCACTTGAAAAATATGCCACCTGAAATAGTTGTATGATACTACTTAATGGCAGATTGACTATGAAATCAATAAAAAGAACCGGGAATACATTTAGTTTATAGCGAAAAAGAATGGAGAGCAAGCTATTAAAAATATTATTATATATTTTGTGTTTGCTTTGAATGCAGTCCTGAGCCATTTTGTTTGCTTGTAAACATACAGAATGCATTTGGCTTTAAAGTTCCCCATATCCATTCATCACTGGGCGGGATATGTCTGTCTGGGTGGTTTAGAAGTGTTCCTGTCTGTATCTTTTACTACTCTCATCTTTGCTGAATATATCTGCATTTGCCTTGTGGTAGAGTTTTCTGTATACTCTTCTGTTGTTTCTGTGTGGATCACTTGTTTGACATCAGTTTTAATGTGTGAACATCCTCAGATCAAGCAGAATTTTCATCTTGACTTAGTTGATAAAGTTGCTTTTGAGATACCCCCTAAAAATAATTCACATCACAACAGCTTATTATTATTAGTTTTTGAGATGCAGTTATTGAACAATAGGCAGAAACAGGAGAGTGAAAAGCTTTCAAAGTTGGATGGTGAGACACTTCACTATTGCATAGCAGTAAGTGAAAAGAATGAAATGATATGTCTTTCTTATTAACTGTATATTCAAAATATTCCAGTTTGAATTTTTTGCTTTTTTATGCTTGAATGGCCAGCTTGTTAGACAGTAAGTTCTCCATAGCTGTAAAAAAAGAAGCTTGAAGATGCTAATATATCAACATCTATGTTAATTTTTTTCTGTTTTAAAACGGTAAACAGATTTATACTATCCTGCTGTTTTGCCAACAGTTGTATCACACTTTCCTAGAAGGGACAAGAGTTTTTATAGGTTCCAAAAAGTTATCTGAACTTGTGACACTGGAAGTCCCTTTCCCAGTTTTCCCCAGGGTTTATGCAACAAGAAGATTCATGAGTTATGATGTTGGTACTCTGTCCATTGCCTTACTTCAAATGATGCAATGGGTCCATGCATTTTCACCAACTAGCCATGAATCTCCAGCTCCAGCTCCAGCTCCTCCTCTCACTTCTAGACTTTTAGTATGTCGGAGGTAGGCAAACAGTACACATACTGTATAATACACTTTTGTGCTGAGCCAGTGAGCCCAGCTGTCAATTGGAAAGAGGAGAGTGCCCGCACTTTAAAGTAAGTTCACTCAATAAAATCAGACTTTCTCCTTGGAAACCACTACTTTTCCTGAGATATGTATCCCATCATGGTGGCTCTAAGAAACATCATGATTTCCCAACCCCATCAACATCTGAACTGGGCATACAAATATCATTATGTCAATAACACTTTAAAAAAAAACACAATTAAGTCTAACATACTATAATTTCAATAAAAATCTCTAGAAGTAAAGTTTTTTATGGTATATACTCATGTATAAGTCTAGTAATTTAGGTCAAAAATTGATTAAAAAAACCCTGCGTCGACTTATCCATGGGTCAATGTAAGTACTGTATCTTAACTCTTATTTGAAAGAAGGAACCATCTCCTGGTGAAAAGCAATATAATATGTGAATCACCGAACCCTCTACTCTCTCATCCATCCAGTCTTAAGAGTAAGCACAAAGAATTATGTCTGCTGGAATTTTGTAAGTTCTTTAACATTGTTTTGCTTTGCTTCATCCTTTATATTGTTTGCTATGTACTCCTAAATTTTACCCTCAATTTACCCACGGGTCATAGCAAAATCCATAATTTTGGCCCAAAAACTTGTTCTCAACTTATAGTTGAGATTAAGCTGTCGGTGTATGTTTTCCTATTCTGCAACTATGTCATAGAAGAGATAACATCAAGACTCTTCTAGAGGCAGAAAAATCCCTCATGGGAAAATGATGGACTTGATATTATGTCAATTTATAAAATAAATTTTAATCTATACAATCGTCCAAATTGCTCCTCCTTATATCGGCTATTTGCTGGGGGGAGGGGGAGGGATGTATTGTGGAAACTGTTCTTTATCATATGACTCTTAGTTGTTTTGGAAATCTTGGGAATGTCCTGATAGGACTTACTTATCTCAGCAGATTCACAGAGCTCCAACCTCTGTTCTCTTCACCACCAACATTAAAACTATTGGATTGTTTCCCCAGGAGTCCCTTTAATAAATCAAAAACTAGGCATGAGACCAGGGGCAACTAATCAGAAATGTCTTTATTTCTTATTGCCTTATAGATAGAAGCTAACTGCAACTAAGAAAGGAGACATGAAGAGAGAGCAAAAGGAGACACAGAGTAGATCATTGGTTTTCTTCCAGCCTGTGAGTGACTATTTTAAGAAAATGGGTAGAGGGATTGCTTATCTGTATATGTGACAGCTGAGAGAGCGGGGATATGTCTCTGTGTGAAAGGGAGTATATCTTTGGTCCAAAACACACTGCAGAAATAATCCAGTTTGAGACTGCTTTAACTGTCCTGGATCAATGCTAGGGAATTCTGGGAATACAGAGATCATGCAGTGATCATGAGTCCAACAGAAAACTATCATTGCTAATGTGGTCTGGTTCATTTTACATTAATGTACGGCATATATTTACCATCATGCCATTTAGGGTATTCCTAATAATACAAGTATATAGGGAAGAAGAAAGAAGGACTCCATTGGGCATATGCTGGGTTGTTACCTTGCAATATGGAGAAGGCCTAGGTTCAGACCTAGGACTTAGGGCAGAGATTTATAGCCATGACTTTATATGACAGAGACAAGCATGATGAGGTACAAGGATGTAAATCCTTGTAAAAGTCATTCTTATGGGTAAGAAAGAATAATTGGATCATTTTTTCTGTGTGCTGCAAAAAAAAAAAAAAAGCCCTCAAAATTGTACAAGGACTATTGACAGTTTAGGATTCATCCTGTGGAAAAAAATCTACATATTATTTTTTGGCAGAAAAAAAAAATCCTTCTCAGTACTGTTGCTTTCTGTGCAGAAAAAGGCTTTCTGCACAGAAATAACATTTCTATACAGAAAATTTTCTGCAGGAAAAATAATAATTTCCAAACAGAAGTCCTATTGTGAAAAGTCTCCTCTGTTCAGGATTTGCCTCATCAGGATTTCTTGACACTCAGATGGCCCCTTTTTCCTCCAAATCTTTATATTAACATTCTTTCTATCCTTACTGAGAAAGAGAGAAGGGATTTGCCATGAGTGGTGAACAAGCATAGCATAGATTTGTTGGATATCATCATACACATGCAAGTAAATCTGTGAAAAGTATCCTTCCTTAGTAAGAATAAATGCTCATTCTCCAAATGATTGCAACCCATCTATAGCTGGCCCTCCTTATCCATGAATCCAAGCATCCAGTGCTTGAAAATAGTAAAAATAAATAAATAAATAAATTCCAAATAACAAACCTTGATTTTCCATTTTATATCAGAAACACCATTTTCCTTTTCTATTATATTTAACGAGTCTTGAGCATCCACAGATTTTGTTATCCCTGGAAGAAGATTAACCATCCATTATGAAGCCAAGCCCTCCCTCCAGTCCATCTGCCTTGGTCCAGGCCTCGGAGGTAGAGAGGAACTGCTGGACCTCTTACCCTTTCCCTCCACCACTCCCTTCTCCTTTTGTGTCATGTCTTTTTAGATTGTAAGCCCGAGGACAGGAAACCGTCTAATTAAAAAGATTGTATGTACAGCGCTGTGTAAATTTACAGCGCTTCATAAATAAAGGTTAATAATAATAATAATAATAATCCATGTTGGGGGGGGGGGTTCCTGGAAGAAAATGCAAGTGGATAATAGGGCCCACTGTACCTTATTACTGATGCAAAATACAATGAAAAACGCTCAGTCCATATATTCTGAAGCTTCAAATTGTTTCTACATCTTTAAATTTATAATGCTTCTGTTACTCTACTTATGTCAAATAAGAGAAGATTTGTCCTCCTAAATCAATACATATCAAGTATTGTCTAAGTCTTATATGAATTTTCTCCCATTTCATTAATATTGTTCAGATTCAAACCGAAATGTGCAAAACATACCTACAATCAGCAGCAGTTTTCAAGCCCAGTGTTCAATCTATATCTAGCATACAGAGTATTTTTAGCTGTCATGAAGTGGTATGGGAGGTTCCCCCCTCCTCAGCTGATGCAGTGCTACTCATGGCTAGCAAAATTAGATAGCAATCTACAACCCAATTACTTTTGAAGCATTCCTATTGATGTTGGTAAGAGGAATCTGAAGTAAATGGGTTTCTGATTGGACTCCTTGTTTTGTTTTCTTTCTGCCGTAATGGCAGCCAGAAGCACCAAATGTCAGAAAATATCATCACATTATTTATCAGCCAATGATAACAGCTATTCACCAGTAGTTCAGTCTCTTAATTATCACTTATTAACACTTTCACTCCTTATTCTATAACAGCTGTGTATGTTTCTGCAATTCACTGTACCATATTGCCAGCAGGGAAGAGACTGTAGAAAATATGCAACAGCTGCAAATCAGTTTTATATGTTTAACTCAGTGGGATCTCAGATCAATAACTAATGCATGAATTGAAGATATCCATAAATAATTTAATGGTTAGTGAGCCTCAGTGACTATAAACTAATACTGCTATCATTTCTAGCACTGTTTACAACTGCACGGATGCTTTCCCTTTCATGAGCATATTTTCCAAAATGAATGCCTAGCAATGCCTTTTCTCTCCCAATTGTACAATTCCATCTTCCATCAAGCATGGAAGGTGGTCCTTCATATTAAAGCTGCATAAATTTGCATACAAATCAAACAACAGTTTTGAAGGCAAGCACATTCTTTCCTTGATTTCAGGTGTTTCATGAATTCCTTGTCACAGGCACAATCATAGGAGAGGTATTATCTCCTAAATGGGAGAGAAACAGACATACCAAGATAGTATCACTCCTGTTATTTTTTAAAATTGTTTTAGAAAGTTAGCAGCTTTAAAAAAAAACACCCTAATTTAGTATTTATCAGGTTATCTTTGTTATTGTTGTGTGCCTTCAAGTCATTTCCAACTTATGGTGACCCTAAGGCAAAGCCTTATGAGGTTTTCTTGCCAAGATTGGTTCCCAGGTTTTTCTTTGCTTTCCCTTAAGGCTGAGAGAATGTGACTTGCCCAAGGTGACTCAGTGGGTGTCCATACTCAGGTGGGAATGCAAAACCTATTTAAGAGTAGTCCTAAATCACCATAGCTTTAGCACAAACTGGGTCCAAAGTCAAAGGTGTTCTTTTCTTCCTTCCCATACTTTTTTGATTGAATACCATTTTAGGAAAGGAATTAGTATGAGATACATGCAAGACTAACATTTGGCCTCTTATATTTTTGCTATAAGACCTTAGATTCAATGTGTCTTTGATTTAATTATACAGAAGTCAAGGTAAAGATGTGAGATGCTTGACAGAACTCATGCCCAATCTAATTCAAAGGTTGCAGAGAGGTCAATGGAGTTCCACTAAAGAGAATTAGCCTTGAAGGTTATATTTTTTTGCTTTCTGATTCCCAGGTTGATATGAATTTGCTGTTATATTAACCACACTGAATTGCTGCAAATCAAAGAAACAATGGACACAGTGACTTTACACAATTGTATCTTAATAGAAATCTGTGTTGTCTTCACTACCTTGTAGCAAAGGTCTGCTTATGGCACATATTAGGAGCAGTTGAACAGAGACATTGGGATTAAAATGTCACATTTTGCTGAAGAAAGTGTTACCAGCACTGAAATATTTGAATATTGGTGTGTGTGTATTTTCCCTATGGCTCCAAACAGACACTATTCTCTGAGCGACCATAATCTCCGAGGCAAGTGGTCACAGTACCCCATATACACATCAAACAGAAGAGTTTGGTAGTTGCAAATGAGAAACTTTAATATCTCCAGAATCAGGAAGATAGGTGATTACAGGCAGGCTGTTCTGCCGGACAAGCCCAATAAGGCTGATTTACAGCTCCATTCTCATCCCAGACATTGCCAGACCAAGCAATGCTTTACAATGTAGATTTGATTTCCTTTGAGGCAGGACAAATACCTTTGCCCTTACGCTATTTTTGGCTTATAAAAGATCCTAAATTTTCTTTGTTTAAAATTTGGGAAATATCTTACTGGGCTATTATGGCTGGCCCATTAATGAATGAAGCTAATTAAAACTACCCTAGAGAGACCCTTGGCTACAAAAGTGTATAATGGAAGTATGTTTAAGCTTTAATGTAGAATTTAAGCATATATGGTAGGCTGATGATACGATTTAAGCAACAAATGCAGAATGTCTCAACCTAGCTATATGAATAATATCAATAGCACCTAGAAGATAAGCTGTCTTCCATTAGATCTTAGGTGACCTTACCTGCATATACTCTGTGTGCTTATGGTTGCTCATCAGAGCACTTGTTGCCCCAATGTCTGATGCCTCCGCTTTGCCCTGTTTTGCCCATTGGTTCTTGCTTATTGGTTCAAAATTCAGTGACCCATTTAGAAAGCAAGAGGCATCAAACAACCTAAAGTAATTGTTTCTGCATCAAACTCAGCTATATCATACTTCTTGTTCCATATATATTCTGGAACTGTCATGAAAGCAGTTCATGTTGATCTTTGATAAATGTTTCTATGACCCTTACTTGAAGGCTTGACAGACTGCTCCTAAGGCATGCAGCTGCCCCTTTTAGCGCCAAATCGTGGCTGCAGCAACTACATGCTGCAGCCCTGATCTCACCTTTCCACTGAGCAAAAAGGAGCTGCAAAAAGCATGTAGATACAGCACCAGAGGAGCACTGTGATGTCACAAGCCATGTGCTGTGGCCTGAGGCGGAGTCAGTGTGTGTGTCATGTGGATGCCATGCCCCTACTCTGTACAGCCCCTAAGTCATCTAGTATTCTGACATTGGATGGAGAGAGAGAGAGAGAGAGAGAGAGAGAGAGAGACAGACAGACAGACAGACAGACAGATTCTTCTCAGTTTGCTTTGAGAATAAGGATGTCAACCACTCTATTTCAATTTTCTTGCACTTAGTGGTATCCCACTTGCATTCATATCGAGGCATGAGAGTTTGCACAAACATTTCAGTGAATTTTAGTGTGTGTGTGTGTGTGTGTGTGTGTGTGTGTGTATTGTACATGTTTTCCTAATTTACTCAAGTTTTGGGAAACCCTGATGGGAAAATATGTTCATGCATATTTTCAGGTGGAGGTATTTTTGCTAGAGGTGTAATTCTTCACTAATTTTGTTTTCAAAGGAAGCAATTTGTGCTTTTTTGTGTGTACAAAATGAAAATGCAGGTTTTTGCATAAAAATACTATTTGTGAATTTTGCACAGAAAAAGGCCTGAACTATAAAAATTCTCAACAGTCCAAGATTCTTCCCATCAGGGTTTCCCAAAACTTGAGAAACATGGAGCGGGATGTTTGCCCATTAATTGTTTTCCAACAATGTTTTCCTTCTTTAGATTTAAGCCTTTCACATTTTAAATATTGCTTTGTGTCTATTTTATTTCTCCTATGTTAACCACTGTTCTAGGGCACAATGGTGGGACATAAATATTTTAATAAATTAATTCTTAGTTGGTTCGGAAATATACAGAGGCAGACTTTTTTTTAATCAATTTTTAATGAGCCTGTTAAAGCATACTTTTGTTCATTTTATTTCCAAATTCTACTAGAAGTAGTCTTATCAGAACATGCCAGAATTCTTGACATCAACAATCATTTTGGCATACTGATTTAATTCTTAAAGTGCTTCTCGAAAACCCTGTCAGAAAAAAGAAACAGTGCCATAATCTAATGCTCTCTATGCTTGAGAGTGGTGAAAGAGCACATTGCTTGGGTTCCCTTTCTTTCTTGCAACAGTCTAGATTCATTCTGTCAAAAATTTAACTTTATCAGTACTTTCTGCTGAACCCTGCATTAATATGCAATGGGAATTCTGTAAGAGTTATGGCCTGTCATGCTTTCTACAACATACTACATAATGGCCACAATATGCCTGTCATTTGCTTATCTTGTCTTCAGCAGGGTCTGCTATAAAGTACAACTTTAAGCCTTTTAAATAATTAGATAAATACATATTCTTGACAGGACTGACTTTCCTTCACTCCTGGCAGTAATGAGTGGAATCCATAATTCCTAACTGCCTGCATGTACATACAAGTTGCTTGTGTGACTTTCTCCTCCTAAATTCATAACACAAACACCCATGATGTCATACAGTATTCACCTATTTTCCCCTATTTTCTTCAGATTATATGTGTATCATATCTTATGTACAGAGGGGTGGTTTATACATAGCAATAGTTTATGGAAATACTACCTAAGAATTGTTTCTGTTTTTCAGTAAGGACTTCATACCCTTTCCCCATGCATGGGAAATGAGTCATCCACAAGACCAGAAGCAGGACAGGTCTATTGTGTGTATTCATACACACACACACACACACACACACACACCCTTTATTTTTATTCCTATGTCATTGAGATTGCCAGGTCATTAGCATTGCCTTCCCTGTGATTTTAGGGGAAAACCTGAGATTAGGAGATAGTCCACCTGGCTCCAGGACTATGGTCCTTTTGATAACTTAGAGTAGCCCTTTTGATGACATAGAGCCAGGTACTTGTGACATCACATGATTGAGCCAGTCAAAGAATGGCTTCCTGTTGTGCTAATTGTATAAATGAGCATGAGGGCAATCTGGTTCAGTGACTCCAGAATTTGAGGAAAACCTTGACAGTCAGGTAACATAGCAACCTAGAGCCAGGGAGGAATAACACATTTTCAAATGAAACATTAAAACACACACACACACACACACACACAAACACACTCATATTTTAAATTTAAATTTTTTTGGAAGTCAGGCAAGTGACCAAATGCATACAGTTATCGCAGTTGTTGCTACCATTCCTGCTGGGGCTCAAACTCCATATGGCGGTGGTTCCCAACCTTCCTAATGCCGTGACCCTTTAATACAGTTCCTCATGTTGTGGTGACCCAACCCTATGAAATTATTTTTGTTGCTACTTCATAACTGTAATTAAATAGGTATTTTCCAATGGTCTTAGGTGACCCCCATGAAAGGGTCATTCGACCCCCAAAGGGATCCTGACCCACAGGTTGGGAACCACTGCCATATGGCCTTAACTTCAACATACTTGGCATGTGAGAAGTTTTTCCAAGACTTGCTGCTGGGCCTTGTGGATGACTCATTTCCCAGCCATAGGGAAAAGGTCTCAAGTCTGCTAGAACTTTGAAACTGAAAGGCTTTTGAGTTGTGACACTGTAACACCATTTCTCACCTTTTTCCAAGTGGTACAATGGGTCCAGTATATGCAGGTACTTGCTCTCTCCCCAAACCACTTCCCTCCCTCCTAGCTTTTTGATACACTGACATTTCACAATTGAAATACACACAGAGCACCTTAATGCTGAGCCACAGAGTCCTGGAGTCAGTAACTTTTTAAATTCCAATGCTGATGTTCCAGAAAGCACCCTGAGACCCTAATTCCTTCCCCCATCATAGACTTGCAAACCAGTCCTAAGTGTTAATAGGCTGAGGTGGATGGTCTAAAAATTGAACAAAGAATTCCAATGGTAGCTGATCCTTTCATACCTGTTACTTGAAGTAGCTAGCTTTAACTGAGAAAACAAAATCAAATCAGTATGGTCTGGGAAAGGGAGGGACGGAGGGAGGAAAGGCATTCCAACCTTCTTGTAGCCCATGGGACCTTTTGGCTCATAGCAGAACTGTGACAATTATAACTGCTAGGAAAGAAGGAAAATGAGTTACCTGGGTTGAAAGAAGAGATAGCTGGTTCTGTTTCATTTCTCACTCATAGGACTGTATTTCCAGATGCTGCAGAAAAAGCCACTGAAGCTTAACCCTGTGTATAGTGTGTGCCAGTACAGTTAAAAAACAATTAGATTTTCTTTTACATTTTTTTTTCAGGAAAGAAGAGAATTATTTGACTTCCTCTTTAATGAGAATGTCCCCCAGATCCACAGATTACTTCATGCTTGGAAAAAAAAATACACAGGAAAATGAAATAGACAGATTCCATTATCCTTACATTTTCTCAGAATCTGAGGAAATCTCTGTTTTGGACTACACTTCATAGACTGATTGTTTTTGTAATAGGGCATGCCAAAACAACTTCTATGTTGGGGGGTGGGGGTGGGGAAGGCCTCTTTGGGACAGGAATGATATGAAGATGGCCACAAATATAACAAAATTAATCCTTCTCCCCATAAGGAACATTGGGGAGTTGTGGGGGACAGATAAAAATCAGTTTCTCAGGAGTGTGATGAGGCATAGTCCTTCAACTCCCTTGATAGGGCAATCTCTAATTTCCAGCTGCTTCCCAGCCCTTCCCTATAGGTTTTAGGGAGAAATCAGACAAAGAATAGAAAAAAGAAAAGAAAAAAAAACCCTTTGAGATGGATGCACATGGAGGGATCTCTTCCAACAGGCCTTTCCAGACTGACCTCCCACTCCACTGACACTAATATGAACACCTGTCCTCCTCCAAGAAGATGCCCTGCCTCTAGCTTGATGGTCTCACTATTGTACTTAATTTTTAATCTGATTTTATATTGGCTT
>NC_056525.1:183613940-183634401 GCF_019175285.1 Sceloporus undulatus | reverse complement strand
GATTGTTTAATTCTGGGAGGGAGGGAGAGGTAGGAGATTGTCATTTTGTGGTTTTATAATTTTATGTATTTTATTATTATTATTGCTTATGCTATAACACTCCTTGATCCACTGGAAAAGGCAGGCTAAAATAAATAAATAAATAAATAATAATAATAATAATAATAATAATAATAATAATAATAATAATAATAATAATCTGTCCCTCTGAGATCCATTATTGGGTCTGTGTGGACCCAGTACTTTGGTGAATTTCCCATTCCTCCTATACAGTATCTATCTATCTATCTATCTATCTATCTATCTATCTATCTATCTATCTATCTATCTATCTATCTATCTATCGGTTTTTCCTAATAGTATAAACCTTCCTTTGGGTCCTCTTGGGTTGTTTATACCAGCTGAGGTTCACTAAGAAAAATGCTGCAAATTTATCCCACATTTTAATGGTAGCTAAACAATCATAGGAGAGATTTTTGCCATGAATATAAGACCTAATAGGGAGGGGGTAGATGTCATAAAACAAATTCACAAACAAAGAAGTCACAGAAATTTACTTAGAACCAAATGCCATGAAATAAAAACAGGGACCTATAAATCAATAGCACTAATTTCTATTGCTTCTAGCATACACCTTAATGCCAATGTAAAGCAGAGCAATGCCAATTAAGTACATGCTAGGATAAATCATTGCTATTATAGAGAACTTCCTAAAATGGCACTTGTAGTAGAAGGAGAAAATAATCTTTTTTTCTATACTTCCCTTAATGGCTATTTGTATAATTCTTCTTGGGTTTTTTTTAGCAATCAATTTTATTGAAGCTTGCAAGAAAAAGCAACAGGCAATTTAGAACAGAACACACAAAATGGGTATAATAACATCCAAAATTCACAAAACAGTAATACCTTTATTGGATCAACTAAAATGTACAACATACATGTGGCAAGATTTGGAAGGTCCATGGAGAGATATCCATACCATCTTAACTGAGAGCAACAGTAGCAGTAACACCTTCACAAAATGCAAGCTGTGGCTAAAATCATCATATTTTTGTTTTTCCTGTATGATTTTAATACCATGGCCTGATGAAGAAGACAGTGGAGCTTTCAAAGATTGCAACATGTATCTTCTACACTTTGGTTGTTCTAATAAAGGTATCACTGTTTTGTGGATGTTGGCTGTTATTGTACATTGCTATATGAGCAACATGGTTACCCCCTTGATATGTTTCCTGGATGACAAAATACGTAGGCAATCATCCAGGAATATTTATGATGGCTTTGTCACAGACATTTTGCCACCTGAGGCAAGGATGAAAATATTTTTCCCCACTCTGCATCGTCTACAGAATCCAAATGGATGGCTACCTGAATTTTACCCCAAGAAATCGGGGCTCTGCCCTTCATTGTCTCATTATTTATTGACAGGCAGCAGAGGGAAAATATTTTTTTGAATATTTTTTGTGGGGTTGTATCAGAGGTTGTAGCCCTCCAAGTTTCTCAGTGGGGGCTGCATGACTCTCTAATCCCTTAAAGTTGCCCACTTTTGCTTTACATGCTTATAAGTTTATGGTGTGAAGCTGTGGGAGAAAACTGAGAAGAGAATCAAAAATACCTGTGTTTTTATTAGTGTTTGTTTAATATGGAAAGGCTTGGCTTGGTTGAACTGAGTCATTCGGCTTATAGACACAATTCATAGTAACCAAGACTTTCAGTAAGTCCAAGCCATAATGGAAGAGTAGAGCAAAATGACTGCGGATGAACATTGCCACAACATAGCCATTAATTTAGCCTTTTACATTTTCCTGTTTTGAAGGGCTTTTATTTACAGTCCCATCAGCTGTACGAAAATGGAATCTTGCCATTTCAGCAGTCTCTGCTAATGTATGTGGCCTACTGATCTATTAACTTGGCCTTTGCTGGAAGATACTTTCTCTAGTGTTCTATTCTCAAAATGTCTTGATAGCATAGGTTCAATGAGGACTACAATCTGCACTTCAAACCCTTGAATTGCAGACCAGGTAATTCAACTGTCAGCCCAGAAAGAAATGTTTTACTTCTTAAGTCTGTCTTCTTTCCTACCTCTGAACTCATGAAATTACATTCTGGAATTTTTCTAAGATTCCATAGTTTCATAATGAAGAGCCTTATGTCATGTTTAATTAAATGTAAAATTTTTGAGCACAAAGAGATAACAACATTGATGAGACATCATAAATTCCAAACTTTTTGATATTTTGGATTGTAATTAAATAAAAGCATATTGTATGCGTTTTAACTATCACAAAAGTAAGATTTGATGACTAGATTAATAATTTCTCCAAATTATAGCTGTGGTTTAGGTGACTGACAACAATATGCAATGAATGAACTTTGGTTGTCTGAAGAGAAGAATTCAAGGTTTTATTTCTATTTTCATGCAAAACACAGTCCCCTGTTGCATTCAAACTTGCAAAATTGTAGTTTGCTCTAACTAAAGTTAGTTTCAGATACTGGTTCCACATCCTAGTTGGTAAACTATATAAACAGTACTACATTTCTACAGGAGAAATGCATTTGTGATATATTTTCCAGAGGAATATCTTCCAGTGTAAAAGGAAGGTGGAAGTCTACCTATGTTTAAGGTACACCTCTAGAAGCAAAAAATGTGTTCTTATGTGCTTTTAAGTCAAATCTAACTTAAGGCAACCCCATCTAGTGTATTCTTGGCAAGGATTTATTCAGAGAAAAGTTGTCATTGCCCTTCTCAAAAATCTGAGAGTATGTGAACACTGGTATCACTAGGGTTGGTTTCACCCCGCTGTGCTCATGGTGTTATCCCAATAGTTATACCTTTTGTCAGCTAGAAGATGGGAAACAACCTTTGTGGAAATTGGAGAACCCACATGCACAATGCCACAAACCTCACTAATGCTCAGCTTCTCCATGTGCAAGACAACCCCTCACAGATTCTTGTCTTGCCAGGGTTCCATTACTCACTGAGAGCTGCCCTTGAGGTACATGAGCAGCATGGGCAGGATGAGGTGGATGGACATGGCAGATCCTCCTCCTTCTCAGCAAGAACAGCCATGTTGATAGCTGGCTGTACAAAGTCAGCAGAGACCAGTACAACTGCTGGCCCATTCACAACTGCCCTGCCCCCTGATGACCAGTACAAGGTCTGCTCAGGAGACTGTGCACACTGCCACCACTGCCTTCCCAGTGATGTCACCCCCTCTAATGGGTCAGCTGGTGCATTTGACACTACCTACAACCCCACAGTGATGCTCCAGAGAGTGACTTGCCTAAGGTCTCCCAGTGGGTTTCAATGGCTAAATGGGGCTTTGAACCCTCATCTTCTAGAGTCCCATTCCAACACTCAAACCACTATACCACAGTGCCTCTCAGAACTAGAAATGCAAACACTTAAATGTAATTATCCTGAACTATGTCAGGAATGTATATAATGAAAATCACTACAACTTGTGAGCATGGTCATGTAATATGCTGTAACCAATACTGATGTTTAACTCCACTGGAAAACCAATTTTGTAGGAAATAGTAGGTGTTTATAAATACCACATTTGCAAACCAAGCAGCTAGATGAACAGCATTTGTTTAGTAAAATATCATTTGATACCACCTGGGACTCTTGACAGCAGCAAAACACATTTATAATTAAGAATGTGAATGATAACCTCTCCCGGGAGAGTGATCAAAATTATCAGAATATTAACAGGTTTTGCATTTATTTCTTTTATAAATCCCCTCTTAACAGTTTCTGAATTAAAATTAAAATTAAATATTAGCTATGTGAGCATTCCTTCCTTGTTTCAAATGAACAACCAATTATAAGCTAGGGGATGGGCAATTCCTATGATTTATCTAGGTTGTAGAACAACAAGTCTATCTATCCAGGTAATCAAACATTCTGCATTCACGAATCAGAATTGGAAGTAGTTTGCCTATGATGCTTGTTGGCAGTGAACACAAACTCTCAGATGTAGCTAATGATATCTGCTCATGTGAACTTATACCAGTCATTTGGGGATCTAAAGGGGAAAGTCTAATTTTTGTACAGCATAATTGTCTGGAAACTATTCTTAAGTAAGGTTTAAAACATGTGGCTAACTTAGCTACTAAGAGTGTAATATATGTTGCCATATATCCACATGGAAAGTTTTTTGTGAGCAAGAATTTGAGAAGCATTGGGATTTGTATAAACATTGGGATTTGTATTTAAAATAACTAAAAACAGAGGCTGAGAGAGTGTGATGTGACTGAGCAGCGATTTGGTCTCCAAAGTCATAGTCCAATGTTTAAACCACTACACTATGCTGGCTCCCAAAAGCTTGCTTTACTGAATGTTATATATAAGATAACTGCTTGTAAGTACAACCGGGATGATTATGCATCAGTGTTGCATCAGAGGGAGGCAGAGTGGATATTAAACTGCACATGGTGTCTCTAAGGGTGAAATACTGACTTAGATTTCAGTTGCTTTCTTTAGGAAGTAGCATGTATGCAAATCAAGTCTGTTGAAAATGATGCTTTACAGCTAAGTTGAATAGGCAAATTGAATTAGCTTGTGCAAGGGACAGCATAGTCATTGAGGGAAGCTGTTCCTACATATATAATTTGTCAGCTGGGAAAGACAGTAATCATCAGCCAACACTCTGTATCACTACTGTTCATGATAAATCAGCAGTCAGATATGCTTTCTTGGGATGGACTAGAATATCCACTATAGTTTCAAAGTGAGAAAGAACCTAATTATATACTGTAATTTAAAAGGCATGATACACAGTGTATAAATGTGTACAAATGAGAATTTTACAGCTAACAGGGTTTGAAAAGATTTACATGCAGGTAACAATGGTTTGTTTGTTTTTTAAACCATGTAATAGCATGATAGTTCTGTCTTCCTTAGGATTTGTTTGCCTAATTCAGTAACATTTGTGATGTTTTGAACTTGTGTTTAGGTTAAATTTTAAGCTTGTGAAATGCACACTTTTTGGTCAGATTGGCTCTTCAGACTGGGACAAGTTAAATTGTGCTGTTATTCAATTATTGTATTTTGGATTTTGATTAAGGGAAGAAAGACTGTTTTTTAATTTGAGCCACCCTGAGTCCTTGTTTTGGGAATGGGCATGATAATAACCATAATAACAATAATAACAACAACAATAGACACAGCTATATCACCAGGACCATCACATTAATTTACATTGCAGTGTGGCTGTTATGCAATGGTGCTGGTGTGCAACATGTCCCATTGGACAACAGGAACACCCACTGAACACCTTGTGTATCATCACAGTTCACTAGCACAGTTGTGTATAATGTCAGTGATGTAGCTCTGTCATTATAAAGTTTCACACTGTAGCCTCTGGTGAAGGATTATTTGTTGGCATTGGAGTTTAACAAATGGGAAGGGAGGCTCTCAATTTCGATAGAGAAGATAGTGAGGTCATTTTGAAAATTCATGCAATTACGTGATTACTTACCACACCTTAAATCTGCTGTAATGGCCTCCACGAACGCGACCCAGATTCTGTGCAAAGTAAGCCATCACATCGGTGGGTTCTTAATTGCAAATTGGCACCCTTGTACATGCTCAGTGAGATTCCAGATGACTGGAGCATAGCATATTTAGGCGAGTGAGAGAGAGGAACCAAGGACCAAGGAACCCCACAATTTACAAAAGTGGTTGGAGGGGGACCGGGAAGAATGGTTGAAAGAACATGCTCTATTCATGTTAAAATGAGCATATATTCACTCTTGTCGTGTTAAAACAAGAATATAATGGTTATCCAATAGCTCCCGGTCCATGCCTCTTAATTAGCAGGCAGCAGCCCCCCCCTTCAGCAATGCTGAAGGACAAGCAGAAGCAAAATTGAAGCGGAATTGCAGTGTGGCTTCATGGGAACCCCCCTTCCAGATTGGGGGGGGGGGAACCAGGACCAAAGGAGACATGTACATCACACAAAACAACAGCGCACTGAGTGCGAAGATGCTTAGGAACAGGATTAATGACTTCGCTAGTTCACTGAATTTACTTAACTGTGGATTGACGCGTGATTGCGTTTGGAATGCGTTCGGACTGCCAGCGATCGTGTGTGGTAATAATGTGCGTAATAATGCAAATATGCATGATTCTGTTCAGGATGACACTGGATTATACTACCAATTTCAGTTGTGTGATATCGTCCATTATGTGTTTCTCTCTACAGCCATGTATAATCTCCCCCCACAAGCCACATTGAAGCAAAGCACTGAAGAGAAGGGGACACCTCTGCTTGCCTTGAAAGAGAGATAATAATGGGTAAAATAAGTGACATCAGGCACGGAGAGGGAGTTATGCAGCTTGCCTCCTTAAAGGTCATGCAGTGCCTGAAACTCTCCCCTTGTCTTTGCTTGGCACATCCACCCATTCTTCAGGCAGTGCAAACAATTGCTGGTTGCCTTTTGTGGCTGGGTAGGAATTTTCTTGTCCCTTTCCAAGAGGGCTTTTGCCTAACGTTTGCCACAATTTTACATAGAATAATTGGCACTTGGTGTGGCAGTATAAGCACGAAGCCACTAACAGGTAGATGGGGGAATCCACACTTTGTTTTTCTTTCTTTCTTTTTCTCCCCTGTTTTGACCAGTTAATAAAGTGGCTTTTTAATGCCCAATCATGTTGTTCAGTCTCATCATTTCTTAGATGGTAAAAAACACTTGAGATTATTTTACAATAATTTACTATATATAACAGGATTTCTCTTTATTTACAATATATAGAATCATAGAGTTGGAAGAGACCACTAGGGTCATCCAGTCCAACCCTTCTGTATTTAGCCTTCTGTATTTAGCAATATTACCCTAACTGTTGTTTTGCCAACAGTAGCAGCACAAAAGCATGGGAAAGAAAGAACTTTCCAAAGGCCAGCAGTGAACCTTCTGCAAGCTCTAGCAGCCTTAGCCAGCATAATAAATAGTGCAGAATGTTGGGACTTGAAGCCCAACAGTGTCTGAATGGCTACATGATACCTACCCCATAAGTAAGTCCTAGAAAATCTTACCAGGGTGACATGGCTGCCAATAACACCATGTCAGAATATTCCTCATGGGAAAAATAGCAACTGATACAGATATAAAGCTCATTTTGATGTTTGTATGGTCACCAATAATAGCCTCCCAGTTCACCATAGAAATTCACTGGGTGACCTTGGGCAAGTCACATGCTCTCAGCTTCAACTCCAACTCCTAGGTATTCCTTCATGGTAGAAGGGAGGGGGGTTGGATGACCCTTGGGAATCCCTTCGAATGCTAGGTTTTATCCATGGCAGAATTCCTGCCATTGCACCCCATCCCTGCCTCTTCTCTTCTGTGAGGGTCACACTCTCTCAGCCTTAGAGGCAGGGCATGACAAACCTCTCTCTCCAGCTCTCTCAAGCTGATGCTAAGGCAAACCTACTTTTATTTTGCATTTTATTTTTATTTTTATTTTATTTTTTTTGATAAGGAGAGTTCAGAATATTCATAAATGAGAGAGTGTGGTCTATCCAAAAAGGGTGTTGGATGATATGACCCTTGGGAATCCCTTCCAATGCTAGGATTTGAATGGCAGAGTATGACATAAAGGGGAGAAGGTCTTATCCACCACCACCTACACACAAAATGCTCTCCCCTTTTCTTCTCTTTTGTTTTTCAAAGCAAAGCTGTGGGCAAAGACGGGGAGGGGGGAACATCACCCTAACAAAGGAAATAGCCTCTGGTAAAACCCAATATGAATGGTAGCTTTTCTTACACAAAATACGCAAATCCTGGCCATCGAATTGTCAGCTGAAAGGTCCCGTCTCTTCACTTCATTTGGAAATGATTAAAAATCAAAATTCTTACTCATTGATCGAGAAGTACTCAGAATTTCTTCTCTTTAAAATGCTTTCGAAATTTTTGAATAATAGATATTTGTACCAGTTTTCGAATTTTTAAGAATATTCTTTACATCACTAGAAGGAACCTCCATCATGCTATGAGGCAGCATATTCCACTACTGAACAACTCTTACTCTCAGGAATTTCTTCTTAATGATTAGGTGGAATCTATTTTCCTGCAGCTTGAATCCATTGCTCCATGTCCTAGTCTCTGGAACAGCAGAAAAGAAGCTTGCTCTGTCCTCAATATGACATCCCTTCAAATATTTAAACATGGCTATCATGTCACCCCTTAACCTTTTCTTCTCCAGGCTAAACATACCCAGCTCCGTAAGCTATTCCTCATGGGGCATAGGTTCCAGACTTTTCACCATTTTGGTCATCCTCCTGTAGACATGTGACAGCTTGTCCAGCTTGTATTAATAGTAAAAGGAACAAACAAACTAAAATGTCCACACACAGCTGGTAGAAAACTCTCCAGGTTGGAGATTAACACACAGCTCTTGTCTCTTGCTAGGTGTTCACTCCATAAAAACTGGAGCCCTGGTGGCACAGTGGTTAAATGCCTGTACTGCAGTCACTCACTCACAAACCTCAAGGTTGCGAGTTCAATACCAAAAGGGCTCAAGCTCAACTCAGGCTTGCATCCTTCCGAGGTCGCTAAAATGAGTACCCAGATTGTTGGAGGCAATTAGCTTACACTTTGTAAACTGCTTAGGGAGTGCTTAAGTGCACTGATAAGCGGTATAGAAATGTACTTGCTATTGCTTGCTAAAAACTGGAGAGTCTGAACTCTCACTTTCTGCTTGGAAATGACCCATGAGATCAGGGATCCTGAAATCTCGCATACATACTGAGATCTATTGAAGTTTTTTATATTCAAAATTATTGTAAAGATGGCTGATTAAAATGAATGCAGAGGAAGGGTTTGGCATGAGGTTGCTCTTCTTTTCTGTTAACCCCTTCTTAAGTATTATTTCTATTTGATCTTTTAAGTGTAAATGCTAAACATTTTCATACATGAAACAGATTGGAAAATGATGATCTTAAAAATACATATTAAGCTGAGGAGAAATCAGGTAACTCTTAATGGGAGCTAGTCAAGTGTTGATGTTGCTGCTCGATATTGTTTCTAAATAATGGTTTCCCCCTAATATTTTCAAAGCTAAGAGAAATATTCTTCTGTTTAAAAACTGAGACAAATGTATCATTGTGATATGTGAAATAAGGCAAAATTAAGCTGGTTGTGGAGAAAAGAAGAAATTGCTTCAGTATAAAGTGTTATATTCAATATATTCTGCATTTAAATCTGGTACCAAAGCAATGTATTAATTCCTGTTGTGAAACCCTTGATAAGGAGTGAAGATAAAATTCTTACAGTTAAAAGCTTTATCAGAAGGCCTCAGGGTCTATTGTAGAAAGTAAAAACAACTCCTCCCTCTGCCAACAACAATTGCATTAGAGTTTTGTTAAGGAATAAACTACAGTAGAAATGCATAAATCACCTTGTTAGTTCACAGCTGAAGTTCTTAGAAATGGAAGAAAATGCCTTGAGGTCTGAATAAATAATATATTTTTCTGTAAGGGAGCTCTTGACTCGACTCTCTGGCATTTTAAACCATTATGTCCAAAAGATAGAATAGCTGGATATCTATAAACAGCATGGTTCCAGATTCAGAAATATTGCTGGCTGCAGAATCAGTTATTTTTGGAGGACTCGTATACCAGCCAGATAGTGAACACAAGTGGTAACAATGTAAGACTAGTTCTTTGACACTGGAGCAGGAGGACAGCACCTAGCTATACCACAGTCCATCAGTTTTATCCTATGGGAAAAATATGCATTTTAAAAGGAATTATTCCTGTTTAGAAATAGACACTATCCACATGAGCATGATTCCTGGTTTTCCAGGGTCACACAACACTTATTTGTCAATCCAGAAATCTCTAATCTGACAACTCAATTTTAAATTTAGCAACATAATTTAACAAAATAAGCAAACAGATTCAATTAAACCTGATAACTGAAAGCTTTTAATCCTACAACCTTAATTTTTCCCGCTGAGACATTCTGACTTTTTTGTTTAGTTATATCAGGGAAGGGAAGAATTCAGCCCTCCAGATGTTATTGGGCTGCAGCTCACCGCTAGGAATGGTGGGACTTGCAAATCATGGAGGGCTACATGATTTATAAGTTATGGTGGAAATACCAGCTTGCCTGTTCATAGTCATCACTATTCCAATGGTAAAAACATAAGAAATCATTTGTATGTCTAATAGGCCTTGTCCTCACTGGCCAGGATCCTGGACCTAGGGTTGCTCCGACCTTCCCCTTTACCAGGCAGTCTGATCCTAACCTGATATGGCTATCTGAACATGCATTCCACTGAACAACCTGGTGCATCTGCCACAGCCATGGGTTATTCATTTCTGATATCAGAATGAGCCATCCAGTGACAATCACGTGGCTGGGTGCCTTGTTCTGATCTCAGAGTGAGTGACTGGCAACCGGGACTGGGATTTGGGCCATGCATCTTCTCAACAGTATGCTGTCAGAATAGGGGGGAAACAAGCCTTTTGGCTCATGCAGACAAGGCACTAGATCCACACTGATTGTATTCACTTCCATTTTTTCTTCTTTACAGCTGTGCTGAATTCATTTGTTCTTGTTTGATGTCATTTTATTGTCAATTAAAGAAAAACACCAAAGATTTTCTTTCCCCACCTTGTGATAGATATCAGCCTTCTCTTCACAGTTAGATTTTTAAACTGTCCTTTATCAAAAGAAAACAAGGCAGACTGTAATCCCCAAATGGTCATATAATCATAAGATACAATAAAAGCAAAACAGAAAGCCATCATAAAAAACTTTAAAGGGCAATAACACAGAAAAAGACAAACTAATTAAAATGCATGGACATTTAAAAAAAAATTGGCAATGAAGAGCAAAAAAGTCAGCGTTAGAACAGTGCTACAAACAGTGAATGGTTTGTATGTGCTTTCATGCCAACTCCAACTTCTGGTGGCGTTATCAATAAGTTGGAATATATAAAGTGGTACTCTAGAACCAAAATTTGTTGTTATATTCCTTCAGCTCAAATCCAAATGATGGCAACATTGTCCTAGCATTGTATTGGCAAAATTTATTCAGAGAATAGTTTTTTGTGGGGTTTTCGGGCTATGTGGCCATGTTCTATAAGAGTTTCTTCCTGACTTTTTGTCAGCATCTGCGGCTGGCATCTTCAGAGAATGCTTGCCTGGAAAGGAGTTGAGTATATATATTGTGTTACCTGGAAAAGCAGGAGACACATTGCAAACTGGGTCAGCCAGAAAAATCAACAGGAGCAGAACATGTTATAAACGATCCTGGGCATAAAATGCTGCTTGAAAACACTGAAATTCTGGAACATGCCAATAACTACCATGTCAGGATGCACAGGGAAGCCATTGAAATCCACAAACAGCTGGACAGTTTCAACAGGAAAGAGGAAACCCTTAAAGTAAACAAGGTTTGGCTACCAGTCCTGAAAAATAACAAGATGAAGACTCAATAAATGCAAATGAGAAATCTCCCAGGGTCAGGGGTTTCGCAGCAGACAATGAGCACTGATCAAGCAGACACTAATCCTCTTTTGCAGACCCTCCCACCCTGAGGCCTGCCATTAGCAACAGAACAATCCACATGCAAATCACTCCTGTCTTCCCAGGGTCACACAGTATACATATACCCAACTCCTTTCCAGGCAAGCATTCTCTGAAAATGTCAGCCACAGATGCTGGTGGAACATCAGGAAGAAACTCTGCTAGAACGTGGCCACATAGCCCAAAAATCCCACAAAAAACTATGGATGCCATCCATGAAAGCCTTCAACTCCATATTCAGATAATGTTTGCTACTGTTTTTTCCCCAAAGGATGAGGGAGTGTGATTTGCCTAAGGTCACCCAATGGATTATCATGGCCACATGAGGATTTGAACCTTGTTTTTCTAGAGTTCTACTCCAGTGCTCAAACCACTATGCCACACTGGATTCTAATTCTGTGCCAATATAGAGTTTATTGCCCCAAATTTCAAACAAATCTACATGAAATGTTTCTAAACAAGTAAACAAACAAAAAAAAAAACCTTCATGAAATGGTGACAAAAATCCCCAAATACAAACAACAAAAAGGAAAAGAAAGTCAAAATGAACAATGGACTGCATTGGAGAAATTGCTTGAAATTTTTCATCCTTGCTCAAAGCAAAATTTGCATTCCCATCCAAAGGATGATGTGATGGGAAAGCCTCTCTGTGAACCTCTCTTGAAACACTGCCAGTCACTCAATGAAATCAGTTTTCAGTTAGGTGCAGAAGCTGGTAAATTTACGGCTTTAAGAAGAATGAAAATAATGACATGGTGACGACATCACTATCTGAGAAGAGATAGGATGATGCTCTTAGGTCCAGATACATGTCCTGCCACTACTAAGTTATTTTCACTCTTCTTAAAAGTAATTTTCTAAGTTTTAGATGGTTCAGTGGTCTGGCTCAGTATAGGGCAGCTTCATGCACTCATGCACTGCTTGAAGTTTCAGAAAGTAAATAGCAATGAGATTGTTTATATTGATGCCCAATATTAGCTTTTCAACAGACACCATAGGATTTTTCTTTAACAGAGCAAAGAAGCAGCAGCTGTTGGAAATTTAAAAGCAATGTATCATTTAATGTTTGAGGGTGATGGGGTGGTGACAAAGACCATTTTTGGACCAGAGTGGGAAGGAACTAAATAAGGATCTATTTGTAGATTGCGGTGTGATTGGCAGTAGGTTAGCAATGATTTCTGACTCTCAATTGTATCACATTAGCAGCAGCAAAATTAGTTTTCCTATCTACTCTAAATTGCAGATATGAAGAAAGTTTGGGATAGCTAGGGATCTATTTGGGTAGATGAACTACTGTTCAGTTCTGGTACCCCATGTACTCAGTAGATCATAGGTTTCTGTTAAAAAACAACAACAACAAAATAGTTCTAACATATCTGAAGCCTGTCAACCTCTTCACCTGATAATCTACATTGACCTAAACAAGCAAAAATAGCATTTCTCTTTCCCCCTCACTTTGATACAAATAGAATTATGAACATTCATATTTTCCAAAGTGAAAAAGAAACATCTTAAGAATCTTTCATAGCTTTTGGAACATAGCTTTTCTCCAAAAGGTACAGCTGATCTTTCAGAAAGTCACTATGTTGAGGTTCCAGTTCCTATTACTCAAAAAATACTACCTTAGAATTTGGCAGCATTTCTGTTCCCATTGCATTTAAGTTCGCCATTAAATTGCTCATTAAACCTCAAACATTGCAATGTAATCCTTGATAGCATTTATAGCCAGCACTTTCCAAAGGACAATTAGAAGGAGTACTATGACACCGAGCAATAGAGGCAATTATTTCTGAAGTTACTAATGCTAATTAGCATATGGCATCTAAGACAGCTGCTGATGCTTCATTGCTAAATACTGAGGGACTAATTAGTGTTTGATGTTAATTAGCTTCTTCTGCATGCACATTGTCCTTAGATGTGTATGCACCATTGCCATTGGGCTATTAAAAATATGGCCTGTGATTCTCTTACAGTAATAAAAGATACTTATGGGTATTGCCTATAAAAAAAGAACAAATACCCTTTATTTATTATTATTTCTTACTTGTATATTACTATTACCAGCATAGAACATTACAGAATACATGATGACAGGTCACTGCCCTAAGGAAGTAATGCTCCAAAATTCAAACCAGAGAAGCAACAGCAGAAGGGGATGGAACAGAGGTAGATAAAGGGGGCAGTGATCTGTCCCACCCCTTTGCATGCATAGACAGGCTGAATTATACTAGAATGTGGGATTGTGGGGAAAGTGTACTTAGAATCATAGAATCATGGAATCATACAACTTTATCACACCAGGCTCATAAGGCACCACAAGTGTGTTAGTCCAGGAAATGCAAACATACTGGTTGGGGACACTCATTATCACACAGCTCTTCCAAATCGCCATGATGCTACTTCTGTCCCAGACTCTGCTTTCCTCATATAGGCCTTCCTAGCCCTGCCTCCCTGCCCTAAACCCTTCCCAGCATGCCTTTTATTTATTTATTATTTATTTTTTATTTATCTCCAAAAAACCTGATTGCTATGATCATCCAATTGTATGATCATAGCAATCTATTAATAAATAAATAAATGTAAATAAACTGAAAAAGAAAATAAAAGCAGCCTGTTTGGGAATAGGAAGGAGGAGGGGAAGAGGAGCATAATCATACCCACTCACACCATATCAGAACTGCTTTGGGAAGAATGTATCACATGTGCATCAACAGTGGAAAAGCAGTATGACTGAGAGGTATTGATGGGTTTTGCCAACCAATAAGAAGGAGTTTTCTAGCAAGAGATGGACTGCAGACAATCTACTGGACATACAGAGTGTTGTGTTTAAGATACAACCACAAATACAACTATGTTGCTCTAATTCTACTTGTCATTCCTCATGTGATAAAGTCTTTACAGTTGGAAGGGGCCAATCCCCTGCCATGCAGGATTACACAACTAAAGAACTCCTGCATGACACCAATCCAACCTCTGTTCAAAGTCCTACACAAAAGGAGAGACCACCACACTCCAAGGCAGGTTATTCCACTGTCAAACAGTTCTTATAATAAATAATTTTTTTCCTAATGTTTAGGTGGAATCTCTTTGCTTGTAATTTGAGTCCAATGGTTCCCATTCTAGTCTTTGGAGCAGAAGAAAACTAACTAATTCCATCTTCCACATAACATCCCTTCAGATATTTAAAGATGGCAATCATGTCACTTCTCAGGCCCCATATAGACTGCCAAAATAAAGCTGCTTCAGGTCACTTTGGAGGTATGCTGTCTAAATGATGCATGCGTTCTAAGAGTCCAGAAGTTGCACCAAAGCTGTGCTCCAGTCTATAGGACTGGATCGTGGCTTTGGCATGGCTTCCGGACTCTTAGGATGCATGCATCATTTAAACAGCATACCTCCAAAGTGACCCGAAGCAGCTTTATTTTGGCCTGTCTGTATGGGGCCAATGTCTTTTCTTCCTCAGGTTAAATATATCCAACTCCCCAAGGGGTGGAACAAACAGGTAGGAAGGAGCGGCCAGAGTCTGCTCTCTCCCAGAGCTCCATGGGACCATGGCAACCACATGCTGTGGTACCCCGATGCCAGCCCCTGCCATGGTCCCAGAAAAGAATGAAGAAGATCCGCTCATTCTTGGGCTGGGTTTGGGCCACCTTACGTGGCCTGGGAACAACCCCGGTGTGGCTTCCATGTAGGTTGGGGTGTGCATCATCTAAATGCTACACTCCCAAGCTGCACAGAAGCTGGCTTTTTAAGCTTGTCTGTTTTCGGTTTATGTTGTTCCTTATACGGTGTTGTTTTCAGACCTTGAAAACTGTTCTTTTTTAAACAAGAAATATTTGTATAAAGAAAAGGAGCATCAGAAAAGCATTGTGGGACTCTGTTCCAAGCATATGGTGCTATAGGACGAAGAACAAAGGACTTTGTGGGAGAGGAAGCCTCTTGGACAGTGGAGAGTAGCAGAGAAATTGGGAGATAATAGTACATAGATGAGGCAGATGTCAAGACATTGGGGCTCTGATCTGCATCTGCTGAGAAAGAAAGTATAATGGGACCCTCAGTTGAGTGTGGAAGCTTCCACACAATCCACAATTAGGAATATAAACTTTCAGTTACTTCATTCTTCCATGTAAGATCTGATTTCCTTTGGTCAAGTTACCACTACTAAGTTAACAGTCTCTGTTCAGTTTCAAATTTCCCTTTGGAAGTGCTGTATTCAGTGGGAAGGTATGTGACTCCCCCCCTTCTTCCCATCAGCCATCATTGTTGACCAGAGCTGAACCAAATGTCAACCTAGCAGGGATGATGAAATTGACAACTTCACCCAGCTCTACTGGGACTGACCCTCAGCTACCATCGTGGGCAGGTCATTTGACAAGGAAGGACAATGGATGTATTGTGAGAGACGTGGAAGAACTTTTAGGAGTCATCAGCCTGTTAGACTGATACTTGCAGACACAGGGAGATTCCCATCTTAGGATCATATCTTGGAATACAGTATTGTAGGCTGGCCTAACAAAAGATGGGATAGTTGTTTTTGTAAATATATTTCCTGATTTTATTGCGGAAGCATGGGCCACGGACACCATTGTGATAAATCACTTTACTTCTTATGCTCTAAGCACTTTGTGGGTTAATAAGAAAGGCTGTCCCAAGTGCAGCATTGCAATCTTGGTGTCCACTTCTTTGTTAGCTAAGGTTATTGTGCTAGATAGTTGTGAGCAATTAGCTTGCAGTATTTGTTTAGCATTCAAAGAAAGCTAATTTCTCTTTGTGTCAATATATGTCCCTCCAACTAATTCCAAAGAAGAAATCAAGAAAGCTTGGCCCAAAGTGGAGAATTATCTATTCTCCAAATAAATCAAGTACCCAAATGCATACACACACACACACACACACTTACTGGGTGACCTTAATGCCAGGATTGGTGCAAACAATAATGATCTGGAAGCCAGATATTCTACCTTGAATGAACTAAGGGAGAATAGTTTTTTTACAGACTGAAACTCAAAAGATATATAGGCCCTGTACAGACCAGCATATTGGGCCGGCTGAGGTGCAGAGTTGGGCCAGCTGAGGTGCAGAGTCTGGGGTGCAGAGTCAGCTCCTCCAGTGCTGTGTCCATATAATGGAGTGCCGAAGGAGCACCATATAGCCATGACTATTGCGCCCATTTGAGGCCGCAAAAAGAAGTCACTTTTTGCAGCTCCTTTTCATGCCCTGGAAAGGCCGAATCGGGGCTGTGATGTGCGGTCGCTGAGGCCGTGATCCAGCTGAAGAAGGGGCGGCTGTTTGTACAGCCCCATAGATCTGACCTGCTTAGAACCATAATCTCATACCGTCATAAAGCACACTCGGATTGTAAAATTTAATAGCTGAAATCAAGGACCACATGATTACATATATTGCTTTAATTTTAGTTATCATACTGAAGTTGGTGAGTTACAAAGAAGCACCACCCTTTTCTAAAGCAAAGAATGCCTTGGCCCAATCCCCCTGAAATGTTCAAATCCTTGTTACTTCTCTCCATCACTTAAATGTAAGGGCATACCTAGCTAAATGTTGAAGGACATGAGGAATTGTTTGGAAATAGTCTTAGCACACATAGGCCCACGAGGGAAATATTCCTGTTGCTGTAAACTAACCATTTATCTTCTGGAGCTGCTCTTCTAAACAATCTGTAATGACAGCTATAGGCAGTTTTCTCAGATACCATGTCACTCTAATAATTACACATGGCACCATGATGACAAATGCATCTTTTCCCTTTTGTGCACTTAACAAACAACACAAAGGGATATGCCTCTTTTCAAGTTCACTGTCCAACCAAGAATTGATTCTTGACAATGAAACATTCACTAGTAGTTTTGTCATATATGGAAAGCTGAATGCGTCTGTTTTTGTTTCCTTATTGGGTTGCTATTCATGATCTTTACCAAATTGCAACACATACACAATAATTTCAATTACATATTTTTGAGAGAGTTTATTTTTGCAAATCTTTTTGTATTACTTCATTTAATTTATATAGTGAGCTGCCTTGGGTCCGTTTTTGGGAGAAAGGTGGCATAGGAATTAAATAAATCAATAAAGTAGGTGGACAGTTTTAGATTTAGGAGTTTATCACATGCCTTAAAAATCTAACTTACCCCTGCCATGTTAAAATTAACTATGGGATAAGGTCGGGTATTATCACATGCAAAATGCTGCTGATGCTGCTGGCTGGCTGAATCCCAGCTAACATTCGGCTAGAAGCCACATTCTGCTAACTGATTTGCAAAGCCGGGAGCTTCCCAATTTTGAAAAGAGGCTAGCTGAACATGGATTCTAGCCGGAAGTTAGCTTAGATGGGAGACAATCAATGAATGCCAGCTGCTGTATATTTCAGAGGAAGGAAATGGCAAAACCACATCTGACTATTACTTGCCTAAGAAAACTCTATGAAATTCATGGGGTCACCATACATCAACAGCTGACTAAGGGACATGTACACACATGATTAGAAAAATAAGGGAAGGAAGAACACCTCTGGTGCACATAGTTCCTCCTAATGGTGGGAAACTACAAGATAACTGAACTCTTGTATTAATAGTTCTTCAAGTCATTAATCAGATGTTATTTAAAATTCTCAGTTAATGTCGCTTTCTTTTCTATCCCTACCTTCTGCAAAAGGGTTGTCTGCACTGGCAAAACAAAGCAGCTTCAAACCAACTTGAAGCCAAGCTGTTTAGGTGGCATAAAATGTGAAACTGGTTGGAAACGGACACAAAGCTACACTCCAAGGCTAAAAACTGGAGCAAAAAAGCTCTGATAATGTCCATTATCACACATACATATAAAAAGCACAGTGTGAGTATGGTAATGCAGGAAAGCAAAAAATGTGAAAGTACAAGACCCACAGGAAGTTGGCAAGAATGCATTGGGTGTAATTACAACATACAGGAACCAGACAGTACGACAGGGGGCATAGGGAAAGGAGGCATGGGGGGGGGGGGGCTCCATGAGTGTGTTTTGCCAGTATGTCACTGGGCACACTGATGCACTGTATAGGCAGTATATCACACATGCAATTGTGTGGATGGTAACACGGATTGTCCAGTGGGATGGCAGCTGGGCAGAAGGGAGGCAATTGACAGTCACAGGCAGTGTGTTTATGTGATGGTGCACATGCATGGTGGGGAGACAAACAAAAAACAAAAAAACCAAGCAGTGCTGCTTGATGCTGCATGGTGTGTACAGCCTTTGGGTGTTTGGCCCACCTTTGGAGTTGGCCATATGGACAGCAGGGCTTCCATCCACTTTCATTTTTTTTAAAAAAAGGGTATCAGCTTGTTTTTTTCTGTCTGTCTGCTGAGCTCCTAAAGTGGCTGAGACGGTTACACTTTGTCAGATATTATCTCATCTCATTAACTGTGGCTATCCAGGCTATTATTTTCAAATTAGCTGCTATCCAATTTGTGTTTTTAAAAAAACTGGAGATGACACTGCTTGAACTTTGGACTTCACACACACAAATCATGTGCTTCAACAGTGAGCTATGGCTCTCCCCCAATTATTAGCTTTCCCTGAAAAGAAAATATGTGGGGTAAAGCCAGGAGAATATAATGGTACTGGTGTTGTTCTATTGGGTTTTGAAGGTGTTTCTGGGTTTGATCATAGATCAACCTGCTTGCTAATGTTACTGGCAGAAGCCCCTACTTCACAAACCTACCCACCATGAGGCATATGCTAGAGAAAAGTGTAGACATCCTGTTTTCATACACTTAGGATTGCAGGGGTGTATTCTGTATATAGAAAGGGTGTATATCTAGCAAAAGCTACAAAGAAAAATCTGAGGAAGTTAGATAGGAAGCAAAAGAATGAGAAAAAAAAGGTCAGGATTTATACCTCTTTGAAAATTGTTACAAATCTTTGTGTTTGTGGGCAGTGACACTGCCTTTGAAAAGTAATCAGAAACTGCAGTTGAGGATGGCCTGGCTCCCTCATTTCTGTCTTTCTACAGAATGGTAAGGACCTTCTTGTTTCAGCATACCTTTGAGAACCATGTTTATTAGGGAGAAACAGGCCTTGTGCAACATGGTTTTTTTAAAATTGATTTTCAGATAGTTTCTGTTTGAATTGTTTTTAATCTTTTGATCATTTAATTCATTTTTAACTTTCTTATACAATGAATTATTACCTATGTTTGTTTTAATTGTTGTAAGCTACCTTTAATCCCAAACTGGGAGAGACGTGGAATATAAATATAAAGATGATGATGATAATGAATGATTCAACTGAGCCAGAGGTATAGCCAGATTGTAAACAGGAACTGGCTGAAGGGAGCATGTAACTCTTTTGATGCCACAGCTCCAGACAAGCTGAATACTGGGAGATTTCTAGGCCCAAATCAGAATGCTGATTATGACCTATAAAGCACTATATGATTTGGGTCCAAGATATCTTTGAGAGGCCTGTCTCTCAGTCCTGCTGCCTTCCCAAACATATTTGCTGGCTAAATGGGAGAGGGACTTTTCTGTGGCTGTTTCAAGACTTTGGAGGCTAGGAAGGCTCCATCTGTGTTCTCTTTCTGATGCCTATTCCACCAGGCTTTTAGGAGTCCACTGCATGCTTTTATTTGTGTGTGGTTTTACTGGATTTAAAAAAAAAAATTCCTGTGGTTTTTTTTTTAATTAATTGCTTTTCTGAAGTCACTTTTATATATTTTAATGTATCTTTTGTAAGTTTTAGTCTGATGTTGTAATGCTATAGATGGTTTGATTACTTTATAAGGTAAGTTATACAGGCTTTACTGATTTTTATGGTTTAATCTGTCCTAGTTTCAACATTTTGTAAGCAGCCTTGAGTCCAAACATTGGGAAGGTGAATGTATATGGAGGGTCCAGAGTCCATTTTCAACTCCTATACACGCATGCACTACACAT
>NC_056525.1:183562792-183613930 GCF_019175285.1 Sceloporus undulatus | reverse complement strand
CACCATTTTTATAAAACCAGAAGTGACATTCTGATCTCCTTTGGACAATGTTTTTCATGATTTTTGCCACTTTCAGGATAGGGGAAGTGATAGTTAAATACAAAAGACATTGTAGTAGAGTCCACCACAAAATGAACCCATTTTTTTCTGACTTCTTTTTACTGCGGAGAGACGCCACATGGTTTGGCTGCTGCGGCATCCCTCCAGAAGAAAAACCAGCACCTCCAACCCGCCGTTTCAGGGCCGTATGTACCGCACCTTAGAAAGGACAAGAATACTGGTGGGATACTGAGAAACAATAAAATGAAACTGATAGATTCTAATTTAAGTTATAGAAGGCAGCCTCCTGTGGTTTACTGGTCCTCTGAAACAAGTAGAACATTATGTAGAGCAATTCAAAGAGAGGGACAGAGAAGAGAGAGAGGGGTTTTTAAAAGTACTTTTGCTACAGAATCAGCTATCTACCAAAAGAGTCTACATGCTAAAATGATCATTGCTGAGTCCCTACACAGTGAAAGTATATGAAGCAGTATGGAATGCTTTCCATTTTTCTAAATGTGCAGTAGACAGATACTCAGCATTGCATTTTTTTTTTTGCTTGTTTGTACCAAAGCTGTCAAGTATATCTGCATATATAGCATGCATACATACATACATTACATCAAATCTAAATCCATTGTTGAGCATGATAACTGACCTTTTTGTAGAACAATAAGCAGACAAGATTAGGTTGTGCTGATATGTGTTTATGCAAAGTGAAGCACAAATGGTAGTGGTTACTGTGGTAACACCTGCAGCTAGGAAATGCCAGACCCGCAGATCTGAATATCTTGAGCTCAAGGAATGATTAAAGTCTCCAAATGATGGGTAGGTTATGGCCACAAGTAGAGGGAAGCACTCAGTGCCTGAAACAGTAGAAGATATTACCAGCTGAGACAAGCAATAGATTCTGCTTTAAAAGCATTTTCTCACCTGTCTTTGCAGCTGGATAATACAATAATGGCAGAAGAGGCAAAAATCAAGACTTCAGGGATTTAGGAATGCCAAAGAAAAATAATTTATTAGCAGACAACTTGCAAAACAAGTCATTTATAATAGCAAAGCCATTCCACAAAATGTACTGTTGACACTTAAGAGGCTGTTATCAAAATAATCAGCCTTTTCCCCCACTACTGGATAGCACCTTTGATTTTTCAATGGAGTCTCCAGATAGGAGTAAAAAGAAAAAAGAATAAGAGAGAGAATACTGATGTTTCTTAGAGAATTTTCAGAAGCTGAAAGAAAAAGAAGCCTTCTTTGTCTTTCACTCCAGCAACAGTCCATGTAATCCAAGATTCTACACAGTTGTTCCCACATATAACACGATATTCCAAAAAGATGAGTATATATTGTGTAAAGGGGTACCGGAGAGGATTTTATATTACACTTTTATCCAACCCATTCTTCAACAGGTTTTTAAAATGTGGGTATTTCTCTTCCTCCTATTTATCCTCACAACAGCCCTGTTCGATAAATTAAGAGCCCTATTAGGAAGCTTTGACTAAGGCCTTGTCTGCACATTCCAAAAGGCCTGATCTCCCAGCCCCCATTCTGACATCATAGCAAGGAATAGCAATAGCAGGTACATTTCTATACCGCTTATCAGTGCCCATAAGCACTCCCTAAGTGGTTTACAAATTGTAAGCTAATTGCCCCCAATAGGTTGGGTACTCATTTTAGCAACCTCGGAAGAATGCAAGCCTGAGTCGAGCTTGAGCCCTTTTCCTGGTACTGAACTCGCAACCTTATGGTTGCGAGTGAGTGGCTGCAGTACAGGCATTTAACCACTGCACCACCATCCTGTTCAAATGATGCATGACCCAATCCCTGGTTCTGGTGTGCACAGTCTGAATGATGTCTGGAATGTCCTGCACTAGAATAGTGTGGGACAAATTTTACATTTTTATAAAGCCTCTGTTCCAGATTTGGAGCCCTTTGTGATATGGTGGTGGTCTGCATGGGCATCCCATTGCGTTGCCCATTCTGAAATTAGAACATGGTGCCCAGCATGTGACTGTCTCTGGGCACCTCATTCAGTTCTCAGAAGTGAGTGGCCTGCAGCAGCAGAGGTTGTACTGATCCAGTGGGGAGGGGGGTTAATGTGGGGACAGAGGCAATTGAAAGAGGAGGCAACAGGGTATCTATGGGACCAGGATACTATGGGCCGCTCCTGAAGCATCTGACCAGTACAGACAAGAGAAATTATCACAGACAGATGGGATAGGGATGAGATCACTCCTCTGTCCTTATCTCATCATTAACCCATCCGTGACTGCAATAGCGCAAAAGGCTATTCCATCATTAACCCATAATTAAAGTGGCATTACAATAACACAAATGCAAAATGCCTGCCAATATCGGTTTAATGACAAGTTAATGACAGGATCTGCTCAATGTCATGTGAAAGTCTTTTGCACGATTGTAGTCAATCTCACTTTTTGGATGGGTTAATGATGGGATCTGCGTCTTTTGTGTGATCACAATCAATCAGGCTTTTCGGACAGGTTAATGATGGGATCTGCTTGACCTCAACTGAAAGTCCTGCCTGTGACTGCATGGGAAGGATGGGACTGGAATGGGCCTCAGAGAATTTGAACTAACTCTGAGTTTCATGACTCAGCAGATATGAAAACCTAGATCTTCCAGGTCCTACCCCAACACAAGAACCACCGAATTCATCCATCTTTTATAGGACTTACTCTAACATCTATGCAGTGCTGTCAGTTCAACTATAGCAGATCATATTCACATGCTTGTCCTCCACACAGAACAGGAGGAAATCTACATGTACCCTTTATCTACAATTGCAACATTTGCCCAGCCATCTCTCTCTGACCTGTGTCGATTGAACTACTATCTGAATGGGGAGCTGGCTGTACTTATGTCATCTCCCCCATATAATCAGAAGCCCTGAATAGTCAGATTGATCATGGGGATGTAGGAGATATAGCAGGGCATGTGCAATGTTGGAGATGGTCGAGTTGCGTAACCCTGTCTTTCCTTGTACATGCATTAGTCCCTACCTCAGCTAACATGTGAATGTGGATTTTATTTGTTTGTTTCTTATCCACTTCTCCCCAAGGATCGAGGTGGGGATCAACAATTACCAGACATACCACATCAGTTAAAACACATCAGTTAAAATTCACACCAGTTTAAAAGGACATACATACAATTTAAATGGACAAAATATGCCATCTAAAGGCTGCGCCAGCGACGCAAACCACGGAAGGAGCTCTGTTTTGGAGCTCCTTTGTGCGTCACTGAAAGGGCGCTCTATGCGCCCTCGCATAGCGCAAAGACATCACATCCGCACTGCCCCTTTTGGAGGTGGCGTGTTCGTAATGTCATAATGGCGGCCTCCATGTGGAACGGGCACCGCCATTTTGTACATCCTGGAGACGTATTAGGGTTAGGTGTGTGCGTAAGGCACATACTTTGCCTAACCCTAGTACATCCCCAGGACATACTTTACGCCCGTTTGTAACGGGCCAGTGTCTCTGAGTTCCAAGCCAAAAAGGTGACCACAGAAGGATACCACAGTCAGTGGTATTTGAAAGCCACTTAGAGGTCCAGTTGAACAAGTGAATACACTCCACCTGTCCAGCATATTTCATCCTCTAAGGTAACCAAAACTGTCTCTGTCCAGTAAGAAGGCCCGAAACTAGACTGAAATTAATATAGATAATTCATCTCTTCAGGTATCCATGGAACTGAGAGATCACCACACATTCTAAGATTTTGCCCATACATTCAATGTTGGAGACTGGCTAATAATGATGGAACATTTCCTTGTTATTAGAGAAGCATTGCCCATTTCTTTGCCTAGTTAGAATACTCCCACCACTCTCCATTCTTTTATAGGGCAAGAAAATCAAGCATTCAAAAACACTTATTGTAAGTTTCTCTGAGAGAGTAGTTCACATCCTCAGGCTAAATAAATTGCAAACTCTCCATTGTTACTGGACCAAGAGAAGTAAAAGTTATACCTATTGGTACTGTATGCACTACAGAGTCCAATTCAGAATATTTGAACAATTTTATTGTCAAAGTGTCAAGCAGCTTGTATGGAGTGGCCTCTGTGTTCTCCTCTCAAGTAGTCAGTGGCCCTTGACTACTTTGAACAGCTTTGCTGGACAACTTTGAGCAGAAGTAAAGCTGGCAAGGAATGCTTTTTCCCTGCAACCAGTAATGAAGTTGAATTGTTCTGTGAACTGTAACCTGCATTCAGTTGTACTTGCTCCAGATTTTTCATCTTTGTTTCATTAATTGCTTTCTCAGTTGTTTCATCACCGACAGCTCCCTAGGAAACCAAGGAACTAGTTTGCTCTATGGAAGAGGATGCTCCTGAGTGATTATGCCTATCACCCTGGCTAGTTCTCCATTCCAGAAGTCAACTAGGACTTCAACAGAATCATCTGTTAAGACAACAGAAAACCTCCCATTAAGTATCAGAAAACCATCCAAAACCATCAGGCTCCCACTCTTCCAGAAGTTTTGAATCCCACCAACTCTAACCTACAACATATAGTGATCTCTCCATGACAACAGAGAGCTAGAGAGCTCCCTTATACCACAATCTCCATCATCTCAGCCAGTACAGAAAAGTAGGTCTAGAGTGTATCTTGCAACCTGAGTGGTGCCAAATATCACTTGGGAAATATCTATGGCCTGGTACAGAAGGGCCTCGATGCATGTCTTGATGATGTGATAGGGTTGTCTTGGGGCATCGCTTACAGACGCCCCACAACCCTAGCACGTATTCCATACGTCAAAATGGTGGCGCCCTGTACAGATGGGTGCCGCCATTTTGATGTGATGGACACTTAGCATCCGCATGTCATGGTGCGATACTGACATTGTGAGTGTGCCACTGGCGCACTGTGGCATCAGTATCGTGCTGTAAAAAGAACCTGCTTTTTGCGGGTTCTTTTTGCTACTCAAGGAAACTGCATGGTTTGTCTGCTGCAGCTTCCCTGTGGAACAAAACAAGGTGCTGTACCGAGTCCATGAAAGTCATATAGGACATGAAGTCTTGAACTATTTTCAACAAGGCAATCACTGTATGGATGTTGGAACAACAAATTGAAGGGATTCCAACACCATTGTAACTCTACCTTACTTCTCTTCTTAGAAGCAATTAGACATCTTCTATTGATTGATTGATTCTTAAAGAATATATTTTAATACAGAAGATTTACTTTTTGTGCCAGTTGGGCCCCTCTAAATACCTTTAAGATTGCCTATCTGAAAGGCCCTGCATCCACAGTTAGGCACTTTGGAATAAAATAGGCCTATTTGTATACAGTTTTCTTCCATAGAGTTAAACATTGCTCAGTTCCAAGTGACTGGGTTTGATGTCTTCCACAAGAAGATCAAGTAGTAATTCCTTCTGGGATGCTTGGATGCTGCCAGCTAAGTTCCTTTCAGTGAGCTTTGATAACATTCTCTCTGATTTCATTTTCTGCAAGATGTATAGTTACATTCACAAAGAGGTTTTAAGGTATTCTTCAGTAAAGTAAACCCAGTCTTCTTTATTTCTTCTTTATATATTCTAAGGGCAAGAACTGCCTAAGAAAAAAACAGGTTGGACCCTGGAGTCATCCTTGTATAGCACTATACTTTGCCAAAGGGCTAATTATGATTGCCTTGGAAGGCTGTCAAGTCTCATCTTGATTGCTCCAGGTTCTCTGTTAGCATCATCTTAGCTTGCTCTCCCATAATCAAATGAGGAAGGGAAGCAGAAGCATAAAAGGCAACAGGACTAAAGAACATGAAGCCATAAAAACTCTTGTTGGAGAGACAGGTAGCAATGATAAATTAATTGGGAGGGGGGGAGGGAGATTAGACTAGCTTTCTAGTAAGCTATCAAGCTTTATAGTGAAACTTGACTGACCATTCCTTATAGCATTTTGTTATTCTCTGTTGCTTAATGATTTCCTATTTATGACTGAGAAACAACATTCTTCACATTCTCATCACTGAGGATTACAGTTTTCCTAACAATGAATGCTATCTTTGCTTGCTGATTTACTCAAGCTGGACAAGCTGCTAGATTAAACTGATGTAAACAGTCTGAGTTTCCGCATATTTCATGGCCATACCTCAGCCTATCATAGGCCATCTCAAAATAAAAGGCTGTAGTTTGCAAAAGCATGAGCTAAATTCAATGTGCTGCCCTGAGATTTTCCATTGCTTTCACTTCATAATAATTTTTGACAGTTATTGAGTTACTGAGTCCTCTGTCAAGTCTTTGCTAAAACCCACTAAATTTTAAAACAGCCAGTGATATGAATGAACAGTTGCAGGAGAAAAAAAAAACCTGACTGGAAATGTACTGTGAAGTGCAATAGTGCTCTACATTTTAGCATCTTGTAAAGCAGAAGGAGCTGCTGAACCATGTTATTATAGGCTACATTTACTGCTGGTATAGAATCACTGAAGTCAATGAAGCCATGACAGATGAAATAGATCTCTGGTTTGATATATTAAGTAGAATATATTGAATGATAATAGTTAAATACTGTAACTTGAAGTTAAGATTTTCTCAGGAAAGCATTCTTTTTTTTCTAAGACAGGTTACTACCTAGGCCTTTGCTAGTTTTTTGTTCACAAGAAAGGAGAGCTTCTAAAATTTAATCTCCCATTTGAAGCAAAGCAATTCCTGCTAGTACCTCAATCTTCTGCATGTAGACAGCAGGCCTAATATAATTTATATGTACCCCAAATGTGTGTGTGTGTATGCATAGTATATTATTAGAAATGAATGTTTTCTACATGTGTTTGCAAGTATCCTCACAAAATTGAGAGCCACCAGGTGTCTACTTTGATTGTGCATTCACTTAATTCTATCTGTGATTGAGAAATAAGACTCTCTGCACTTTCACCACTGGGATCAGAATTTTCCTAACAATGGAATGCTATCACCACTTGTTGCCTTACTTGTAATCATTTGTGAAATATGTAAAAGTGACTGTGAATGTACCCACAACAACATCCACAATAACTATGTGCTTTGGATTCAGACAAATACTGAAACCTTGTCCATATTGGGCTAATTCTGACAGATTCAGATATCCAAATAGAAGTGGGATTCTTGAGTGTGGACCTCATCTGAATATTGACTTGTTAAAGAATATTTAACAAGTTTAAATTAGAGTGACACAGAAATACAGACATCTTGTCTCCAAAAACCTCTCCCCAAACTTCCCATAAAACAAAAATACCAGGAGAGTGGGAGTGGGAAGAGAGTGGGCATTCTACTTTCTGATTAGAATGGATGGCTTGCCACTGTTTTAAAACCACTGTTTTGGGAGAAGGTATATTGATGTATTGCAGGGCTGACCCAGTGGTCACTGCTAGAAGTATTGATAATGTTTTCAGAGATACAGAAGTCTGTGCCTACTTTAACTGCCATGGATCCATCCCTATGGAATCCTGGGATTGTTCATTTAGGATTGCTCATTTAGGAGGTACTAAGAACTTTCAGCCAGGACTACACTCTAGAATTCTAAGTCTCTCACCAAACCACACACCCCAGGATTCCATAAGTGCCATGGCAATTAAAGTAGGACAAAACTGACATAATTGTGTAGTTTTGATATACTGCACATATATGTGAGACCCGGAAGAATATTATAGTATTTGATGACTGCTTCAAAAAATTCTAGATCTGCTCCTCTTCTGTCACTGGAAACTCTACTCTATGCTATTGATCTTATCATGAACTTACTTCCAATTAAGCAGAAAAGAACAGCAGCAACAACAAGGTCTTCAATGGAATATCATACATCACAACTCCTAAAGCCCTGATCCTATCATCCTGAAATATTATGTTGCCAGGAGAAAACTCTGGGCATAAAGGATTTCTTTATAAATTGCACCAAACTCAAACAGGGTTTTAAGGGAGGCAAGATAGCTCTCCAAAATGGACACACAAAGCCTTTACTCGGTTTTCTGTATATTTTAAAAGATTTTAATTGTTATTAAAATATTTTTATATCTTATGTTCTACAGGAACTATTCCTATTGGTACGAAGTGCTGAAAAAGAAGATTAAGGGGCTGTACAGACTGCCCCTAAGAGGCAGCATGCAGCTGCCCCTTTTAGCACCACATCAGGGCTGTGGCAACAACACACCACGGCCCCGATCTCTCTTGTCCTCGGTGCAAAAAGGAGCTTCAAAAAGCTGCAGCTTTTTGGCGCTCCTTTGGCACTGCCATATGGTGTGGCACATGACATCAAACTGACCTGGGGGTGGTTGGGGCATGTGTTGTATGGACGCCATGCCATGCCCCAACTTCACGCCCAGGCCAGCCTTAATGGCCAGTCTGTAAAGCCTCTAAGGCCTGAGACAGATGGGCAAAAAGGGGCATGGACATGGCGATTTAAGGTTTAGGGATCACACACCAACAGCACAGTCCCTAACCTTAAAACGTGCTGGCAGTGGCATCATGGTGGCATCCTGTCCACACAGGTGCTGCCATGATTATGTTACTCACGTACCACATCCAAACAGTGCAGCGTGGGAGTGTTGTCTCCACACTGCCCCAGGCCACTTATGGTGGCTTGGCTGTGGCGCATAAAAGAGTTCCGAAACGGAGCTCCTTTTTGGGAGTGGATCATTCCCATGGCAACCACATGGCCATGGGAATGATCCTGAGGAAAGAGATCCACCCCTTTCTTCTCATGGCTCCCTGGGTGTCTGGGGAATGAAGCCCCACGGACACCCCTTTTCCAGGCCACAGAGAAACTGCATTTTGCTGCTTCTCTTTGGTCTGGAAAAACACCAGATTGGGGCCGCAGGGCTGCCAGTGAGGCTGCCCTGGCCCCAATCCAGCGGAGAAAGGGGTTGGTGCAGGCTGGCCTTTTGGGATGGTCTGTACTGCCCCTAAAAGACTAAGAAGTTTGAAATCTGATTGCTGTAGCAGGACAGCTGAAGCAAAACTTTACGTTGATCACCAGGAAGAAGAGGTTCCCTGCACTGAATATAACATTTTCTGGAGAAAGCTTGAAAGCAAAATAATAGGTATGGGTTATGCACCTACCATCTTTCCCAGTCCAGTGGCCAAAGTAAAGAGGACACTGCTGAGCCAGAGATGTCCATTAATACTTTCTGTCCCATTTATGAATGAATCTAGGAAGGAGGGTATTTTCATCCAATGAAACAAGCAAAATTATCACCTATTCACACCAGCCAGATTCAATAGCTGCTTCTAGTCCCACATTGTATCTGTCTGAGCATCATATTAACAATGAAGAGTCAGAAAGAAAAGATAGAAGCATCTCAAATCTGACTGAGTACATAGGAACTCAATGCTAAACACACACTTTTATGAACCTGTAGTCTTAGATGGACCCATTTACTAGTCTTGTGTTCTTTCACAGTCAACATTTTGAAAGCTCAAGTTCTTACCTTCATACCTCATAGTAAATTTATGTCAAAAAACAAAAATGCAGTGAAACACACTCATATCTTTTCATTCTTTGAACTATCAGCTGAGCAGAAGGCAACACCAAAAAAATAATAATTAAAAAAAAAAAATCAAGCGTGGCTCCTTTAACCAATGATAAGTTCTCCTGAAAGAGCACATATCAGAGCTTGGTCTGTTTATAGTTTATTTGGACTTACTTAAGCAACCTAACTGACTGTCTTGGGGGTGCCTGTATCCATCCATAACTTTCCCCAACTTTGCTTGGGACTGTTTGGTGCTGTCTGTTTGGCTGAAGTTTCATTCTGTTTTTTGAGTTCACTCAGGACTGCATGCCACAGTTGGGAAAATATATTGTCAATTAGAATCAGAGTATCAAACTGGAAACATAGGCGGGTTACAAACCGCCATAAAGTACGCACTCCACGTGTACTAGGTTAGGAAGGGCCGTATTAGGGTTAGGAAGGTTCTTACCTTCCTCACGGCCCTTCCTCCCAGTATGCGCGGAGCACGTCATAAATGGCTGTGTCCATCCACATGGGCGCCGCCATTTTGATATCTTGGACACTGTGCATCCAGACGTGTCGGGGCGGAAGTGATGCCGTGAGGGTGTGCTCCGCCCCTTGCAGCGCCACTTCCGCGTTTTGAAAAGGAGCGCCATTTTGGCGCTCCTTTTTTGCTACATGGGGAAGCCTCGCGGTCTGGCCGCTGGGGCTTCCCTACACAGCGAATGGCGGCGGCAGGAAAACGGCCCCTTGAGGGCCGTTTGTAACCAGCCATAGTACTAAATGTAAACCAGGCTTGTAAAAAATATCCATCCTCCAACAAAGATAAATAGAATGACCTGGTCATTCGCCAACAGTGCAACATAGGTGTAGTACAGACCGCCAAAAAAGGCGGCCTGCTGGTGCCTCTTTTTTCTCCAGAGGGAAGCCACAGCTGCCAAACTACACAGCATCCCTGCGAAAGAAAAAGAACTCGAGAAAAGCGGGTTCTTTTTAAGCCGCAGGGGTGGCGTAACGAGTGTGCCACTGGCACACTCATTACATAAGTACCGCATGACAACATGCAGATGCCGCACAGTGCTTACGTAATAATGGCGGAGTGTATGTACACAGCATGTCACCATTGTTACACCATCCGGTTGCTGTGCATTTCCTAACCCTAGTATCGGCCCTGGTACACCACTTATTGGCGGTATGTACCAGGCCATAGATTAACATGTAAGTCTCTTCTCCCCAACCAAGGGTCACACAATATATATACCCCATACACCTGCATGCCATCATTCTCTGAAGATGCCAACCACAGATACAGTTGAAATGTCAGGAATAAACTATTCAAGAACATTGCCACATAACCCAAACAACCCACAAATAACTATAAATTGCAACATTAAAAATAAAGGATTTGTAGGCTGTGAAGGAAATGTGTTCTATTAATTATATGAATTTATGATTCTGTTAAATTGTTAAGAACCTGTTGCACAACTTGACTTTTCCCAGGGACTGGAAACCTTTTGTGAGCTGTCGTTAAGAATTCCATTTGCAAAAGCTTTTCCTTGTGCAGCAAAGTATTTGCTCCCTTGATTCACCTGCCTCTCTTCCATTTATAGGTTTGACTTAGCAGAATGTTCATTGCAAAATAACACTGGGTCATTAAATTAACAGCTGGTTCCCCTGATCAAATTGGTGAGCTCAGGGCTAAGCTAGCTCTCATAATTTGTTTTTTAAAATCAATTCTGTGAAAAGAGCAGGAAATCCTGGACACGATTTAAAGACAATAAATATGAAAATCTTCCTTTGGGATTCACAGAAGACTTCTTGGATGCAAGAAAATGTGTTCTACATGAGTGGTGGTGGATATAAAGTTCTAATGCAAATAAATAAATAAATGGAAAAGCACATTCCAAATGTTATTCTTAATGACTGAAACTCATAGTGGAAAAACAAATGCAGGCCTAATGAAAACAGAGTCTTTGTAGCAAGGTGAATGAGATAAACCCTTTAAAAGTGAACCATGATTGATTATTTATTTATTTAATATACTTTTCCTTAGAGTGGGACTCAAGATGGCTGAGAGATAAAAGTAGTTTAAATGTTACAGTGAAATAAAAAAAAAAACCCAACAATTTAAGATTATCTCATCAAAGCAGTTAAAAATACAAAAGCTAAAAACATGAATAAACACAGCACATACCCAAATAAGAAGTCTATGACCCAAAACAGACAGACCAAATAAAGTGGCTTCTGGATGCTTTGGGGAGTGTGGATTTTAGATGATGCATGCCTCCAAAGCAGCTTGAAGCCACACTGAGGTTGCGACAAGCTGGTAATACCCAACAGATTTAATCCACTCCTGCCAGCTGCTGCCTTGGAACTGTGGCAGTGGCCTGCTTTGGGACCAGGCCGTGTGGTTACTATGGTTCCAGCCTGATTGGGACCAGAGCAGCCAGAGGATGCTCCTTCTGGGCCATCTGCTTCAATCCTTACTTGACAATGATTTCATATTAAAAGTCTGCTTGAATAAAAATGTATTTACCTGCTGGTGAAAGAAAAACACAAAGGGGGTCAGCCTAGTCTCCCATCAAAGGGCATTCCAGAGGGTGGGAGCAGCCACTGAGAAAGCTCTTTCTCTCATGTTCTCTGCTATGGTTGTAGGTCTGAGAGAAAGCCTTTCTCTGATAATCTTAAAAATCTGGCAGGTTCATATGGGGAAATACGCTATTTCAGATAGTCTGGACCCAAGCTGTATAGGACTCTATAGGTCATGACCAGCACATTGAATTGTCCCCAGAAACGAACAATTCCTCCCAGAAAAAAAAATGTAGAAACATATTTCGAATAGTCTGGAACATCATGACCCGGACTGTCCACAGATTATCATGATGGTGACCATACATACCAGGCTGAATCTGGTGTGATGTCACATTATTGTGCACACAGGCCAGATGAACTGACACTTTCTTCCCAGTGCCACCACTGCTGCTAACTTGCCGGCCAAGGGGCTCCCTGAGAGAACCTGCCCAGTGTCATTCCTTCTGCTGAGGCCAGAACAGGGCACCCAGATGTGTTATCAACAAGGAAGGAGTCACTCTACCCTTTCCTTGTTGATCTTACGTCAACAGAAATGGGGCCAGTCAGGCTCTGTCAGGGAGCTTATCAACCAGTGAAACATTGGTAGCAGAGGTTTCGAAGAGGCTCCATCACTTTTTCTGCACTGTTCAATGCAGAGTAAAGGAGATGGTGCTGCATTTGCTGTCTGGACAACTGGAATGGGTAAAATTAGACCCAGTCCATCTGTCCAGGCAGCCAAGAGAACTGGAGGCAAACTTTGGGTTCTCTTATACTGGGTCAATAGTTTAAAACAGCAGTTATCTGTGAATTTAGCCATACATCATTTGGGTGGATTGGCTTGGGACTGGGTGCATATCCTTGGTGCAGACAAAGCCCCAAATCAAATTGATTTATCCATCTGTTCTAGTTAAACAGTCACAGATAAATAGATGAAACTCATTCTAACTCTTTCACCCCAAAATGGTATATTTTACTTCTCCAGAGTAATCTCCCTGCCTCCACAAATCCACAAAGAACTAGTCATACAATGTAAGAGTTATATGGAATTGCCACCTGAAGAATTATAATCAGTGTCCCAAAGTTTTTTATGCCTGCCAGATACAGTTGTTATAATAACCAAAAAAAGAAAGAAGGCATGGGTGGGACAGTAATTGTTTCCCCCAATTGTTTGTGATTTTGCAACTTGATTACATTTTTGTTCTAATCCATGGCATATACAGTGAGCCCATGCCATACGTGGGCTCATTATAGGTGGCTTCCAGCTTATGCAGAAGCTGTTGGGAGATTGAGAGAATGGTGCGTGCGCCTGTAGCATGTGTACATAGCCTCGTGGCAAACACAAGCCCCATTATATCTAATGGGGGTCAAGCATGCACTCTTTTTGCCTTACGTGGGGGGTGGTGGTGTCCAGAACAGATCCCCTGCGTAAGGCAAGGGTGGACTGTATAATATGGGGAGAGGGCATTCAATGCTATCATTCATCAAACCTAATGCCAAGAAGTCTCATATTTTGGTTATCAGTAGTGATGGTTACAAAAACATACATTCAACCCTAATGAATGAAATCCCTAATACAAATTGCAATACTGCCCCTCAGTACCCATTCCCACTATGGTTTAAACTGGATCGTGTCAAATCACGATCTGGTTTAACCACTATGGTTCCCACTTAGGAAATGATTCCAAATCGATTCCCAAGGGGGGGCATGGTTTTTCCCCATTTAACCCATGTCAAAAAGGAGCTGGGTTTCCCACCTCCTTTTTGGGCTGAATCAATTTATTTGACAAGAAATCGGTTAAGCCCAGTGAGAACCCAGGGAGGATTTGAATCTGCCCTGGCAGTCCCTCCCCGCTCCTCTCTGGCCGTGCCACCCTCCCACCCTTCCTTCCTTCCTTCCTTCCTTCCTTCCTTCCTGTAAGGGCTCCCTCCACCATCTGCTTTGGCTTCCTTGCCTCCATCCATCCTTCTCACGGAGGTGGCGGCAGAGAAGGCAGCCGGCTGGGCCTTGTTGGACGTGCCTCCATCTGGCATGCCTCAGTGCATCCTCCAATGACATCCAGGATGGAGGCACATCCAGCGATCCCCAGCCAGCAGTCTTCTCCACTGCTACAGCTGCTGCCTCTGTCCTCCAGGATGTTGGGGCTCATTGGACGTGCTTCCATCCTGGACGTCATTGGAGGACAGACCGAAGCATGTCGGATGGAGGGACATCCAATGATCCCTGGCCTGCAGCCTTCTCTGCCACTGCCACTGCCACTACAAGAAGGATGGGCAGAAGCAAGAAAGCTTAAGCAGGCAGTGGAGGGAGCCCTGACAGTCCCCGCTGCCACCGGGGCCCCCAGGCAAGAGGAAAGTAGGAGGAAGAGGAGAGGGAGGGAGGGAAGGTTGCATGGCTGGGAGGATGGAGGGAGGCATGGCAGGAGAGGCTGGGGAAGCCTCTCCTGCCATGTCAAAAAGAAGCCTGTCAAAACAGGCATGTTGATTCCTGAAAGGAATCCTGAAACCGGCGCAAACATAGTGGGAACTGCTGTGTTTGCTGAACCAGTTTCAGGATTCAGTTCAGGAATCAAATCTACAGGTAAGTGGAAATGGGCCCTCAATATGTTGGAATTCCCACTGGAATAAGAAAATACCCACAACTCACTGAATGTAAGCTATAAACAAAACAAAACACCCTCTTGATACATGAGGGTTAACCACATTCAGCAATGCTGAATCTACAAACGTTTCAGTGATCTAACTTTTGAGCACAGCGGTGGAAGTCAAGCTCAGAAATTCTAATATTGCTGAATCAAACAGAAGGATCACAGCCTAAGCCCCATAAATATTGTAGTAACAGGAAAATATCATAGAGATGTGCACAGATAAACATTTGGATGGGGGATATTCTAAGATCCATGGCATGACAATTCACCAGTTTGACAGGAAAAGCTTGTGTTGTCAGCAGGAATTCAAGCAGAAACAGCAAGAGATATTGTACATGGACGCTGCTCCGTGGATACTGTCACGATTATTCACTACGGCCACATTGTTGCCTGCAGTTACAAATTATAAGATTCTTGAGGGACCCAGGGAAATGATGGGAATTGCTCTAAGTACAGCAATGTGTTATTACAACAGATTTGGTGTCCAGCAAAGACTGAAACAGAGTGTGATGAACAGGCAGATTAAGGCCAGGCTAGCAACAGCCAGTCAGGAATCAGCTGGCGATAGTGAATAGAACAAGTGAAACATTGTCAAACCGTTGTTTGAATAAAGTTTTATTGTTAATTTCTTAAAAGACTTTCTGGTACCTGAAAATTTACCATGCTACTAACATTTTCAAAACAGATTTTAAAAGTCAAGAGTGGCAGTCAATAAAGAGATGGCAGAATCACAAGTTAAATAGGTCAGTGATTACAAATAAAGTGTCTTGACGTAATTTGGTGGCAGTGGTGAGATAATAAAACCCATGGGCCTGCCATAATAAAAAAAATAGTGTTACTATTATATGAGTGTGTGTGATATATAACTGAGTGTGATAGGTTGTGTTACTACTGCTGGTTTTTTTTACTTCAGTTAAAGAACTTGTGAAATCAATTCTTGTTTAATTGCCAGAAATATCCTATGCCAATTATGGTCCAAATGCTCATCTATACAACATCTAAAATAATATGAACAAAATATGTCTCTGAATTATCATGGCTGTGAGTATGCTAAATTACAGCTGCTGAAGTGCAATCCAGGCATACTAGCAAAATCTTAAGAAAGAAAGGGGATCCTCCTCAAAAGTGTAGAAACTATAATGCATACTGAATGTATAGACAGAGAGACAGACAGTATCTCAGTTTCAAGCACATTAATTAGATCTGCACTTTGTATTGTCTTTTAAAGACCTAAATCCCATACTGTCTCCAGGATTTAAGGATTTCTTTTCCGTCTCTCCTGTTTGTAGGAACATTACAATTTCAATAAACCTGTGTGCGTGTAACCCACTGTTTTGTTTTGTTTTGTTTTCATGGATATTGCTAATCAGAATACTGAACAATAGAGATTTCATTCCCAAATCATTTAAAAAACTGCATACCTTGAACTAATGAACCAGACCTATGAGGTCTACTCACCAAATTTTTGCATTGATGAATTGTTTGATGCCTCTGCTCTTAAAAATGTAACACAACCTGGCTGGTCTTACTTAGTAAGATATAGCTTGCTTCATGTATGAACTAAACACCTCTTCCTGGTTCTAATTAACTGTGCAATCTTATATGTGTGTATGCTCAAAAGTAGTCTTATTGGATTACAAGTGATTACTCTCAAGTAAATGGGTGCAGAATTGTAATCCAGCAATAATAAAATACCTCTTTGTACAAGTTCTTTCACTTTAATATAGTTTTTCTTGTGCAATGAAAAATGTGCCTAAAGGTGTCTAGAGATTTTAATATAGGTGTATTTGTTTGATTTTGCTTGAAATATATGTTTCAGACTGTGACTTTATATTAATCATGGAATGAAGTCTCCTATAAAATGTGTGTATTTTAAACACTGGTAGATATGTGCAGTTCCTCCTTTCTATATTGTAGGAACAAATGTAGTAAGAGCAGGAAAATATTCATAGCCAGTTCATGAGTGAACATTGACTGGTTGGATAGCTATTTAGTATATTAAGTGTCATGTCTAATGCATTGTGCATGAAGAAGAAATAAAATACAGTTGTGCAGATATGGAAGTTATATGGTGTTGACTTCTTAGAAAAGCCACTATCAGTTAAAGTACAGTGGACAGGGAATCAGTTATTCACACATCCTGATGAATGAATTTGATTTTCTTTCCCAACACAAAAAACTGAAATTAAAATTCATTCATATATAAAGGAGGAAGGGAGAGAGAGACAGAGAGAGTTTATCCATATATGTATATTGCAAAACTCCTCTCCTTCACAAATACAGACAGACAGATGCACTCAGGGTTTGATAACATGAAGGCTGGAGACCCACAACTTCAAGAAACCTTGCTCTGTTTTGTAAACAATAGAGACGAATGAAGACTTCTTTTGCAAGATTTGTGGAAAGGATATACAGTACTCATGGATTATACATAATTGGTTTCTTCCTCTCTTCAAACCTCTCCCATGAGGTCTTTCAAGTTTAATATTCTTCATAGAAAAATTGTCACTTGAAGCTGGAATAAACATAGGAATGCCTTGGAGAATATTTTTGGACAGGTGATTAATACTCAAAGCTGGAACAAGGTTATAGAAGCAATTCCTAGAATCTATGACAGCATGATATAAGAGAGAGAAAGTGCAAACTATCCATAAATTCAGCATTTTTCTTACATATTTCTAAACAAATATGTTTATCTTCAGTTCTTGCCTCCGGATAGTTGGTTTGTCTCTTGGATGGCAACAAATGAATCTTTCTATGGCTACAAACAGAAGTGGAACTAGCTGGTGTTGGCAATTCCAGGATTTCTTGGTTGGGATTTGATTATTCAGATATTATCCAATCTGAATTTAAGGCAGTTTGAAATGTCAACTAAAACAGCTGGTCATATCAGTGAATAATCTGCAAGAGGAGTTACACAATGGACATGCAATTTGTTTATACAGTTGAACTCCCTTGGTTGCTTTCATTACCATCACCCATGGCATCCTTCTTGAAGTCTGTCTGTTATAGGATTTATAGTAATGTTTAGTGTTCAGTCCATCTATATGCAGTGAAGCATTTCCAGAAGGTGATGCAAGAAGGTATTTCCTTAACTCTTTTGCCCTTAGCCTGTGGGCCCCTCAGGATGTATCCTGTCATTACTATTGAGACTTCTAGTTTTGGGGCTGGAGGGGGTCATCAATTTACAAATGATTCAATTCTACATATTTTATATTGTTTTCAATGAGGTAGGGATGGAAATAATATTTGAAAATATTTGAAAAACATGGTTTTTGGGTGGTTGTCGTTGTTTTTAATTGCTAAAACCTTCTAAGAAGAATCCTGGTCTGCCAATAATATTCACAGTTTGGGACTTATTGGCCCAAAATAGTTGGGCAAAAAGAAACAGTTTCCACTGGCTTCAGGGGCTTGGCATTCAGATGGCACATGCCCCCAAAGCAGCTGGAAGCTCCTCTTAGGCCATCCCAAGGTGGCAGAAGCTGAACTTTTCAAAAGTGGATTTAATCTGCTCTTGCCAGTGGACTGTTTGGGCCATCGGGGATGAGCGAGGACCATGGCAACCACACACTCCGGAAGTGGGCTGCTGCCACAGTCTCAAATAGTCCACAGGCAAGAGTGGATTAAATCCGCTCCTGAAAAGTCCAGCTCCTGCTAACTTGACACGGCCTCAGAACAGCTTCTGGATGCTTTGGGGGCATGCAATACACACAATACCATCAACCCACACTGTACAAAGAGACTCCGCCCTTTATATACATGTGCCATGCTTAGGCATTTTATCCAGCCTTTTCCTGCTGTTGCCACTGTACAAGTCCCTCATGCAGTGTGACTTTGCATTTTTCAGCTCATGGTGATGTCACATCCTGTGACTCAGCTCTGCCCAAATGCTGACTCATCATGGCTCCTCTTTGACCAAAAGTAACCCCATCACCTTTGTCCCACATCTGGATATTTTAGTTAGGATTCATTCCTAACATTTCTTTCCACTCCAACCTCATTCATAATGATATAAAAATATGTAGAATTGAATCATTTGTATATTGATGACCCCCTCCATCCCTCAAACTAGAAGTTTCCTATTCTCACTTCATGCCTGTATATTTCACCCAGTTTTGACCCAAATTTGAATGAAGTGGTTTCACACAGAAAACAGCATTCTATGTACATAAAAGAATCTTTTTCTGCAGAGAATGTGGTTTTCTGTGCACAATTTAAGTCCCCAACTACAGAATTACACAGAGGTTTTGTTTTTGTACAGAAAATAGTATTTTACACAAAAGGGAACAGCATTTCCTGTACATAAAAAGTTTTTTCCCCTCTACCAAAACATACTGTAAATGAGGACTTATTCTGAACAAAAATTGCATGTGATTGTTTTGAGGCTCAAGCCAAGGTGCGTGTGTTGTTTGTTGTGAAGCAGTCGCATGAGACTTCTTTTTCAAGGAAGGTTTTAAGATCACTCTGCCCACCACCCGTTTTTATAGCAAATACAAATGTAGAATTTGGAACTTTGATTCAAAGGATGTCTTGTGTATGTAAATTATACTTATGAAAGGTATTGATTTCTGCCAGTGATAATGGTTTCATGAAGCTGGTTTTTCAAAACGTTTAAATCATAAGAGTACTTCTGGATCACATCAAAGGCTCATCTAGTCTACCATCCTAAGTCGCCAAGAAATGTCTTTTTGAAGTACATAATTTCAGAACTTTCCCTCATTGTCCCTTTACCATTGGAACTTTTTCATGCTGGTTTCTCCATGTCTGTTCATTTTTGTGATCTTTCCTTTTCCCAGCTTAGCTTGTCAATTTCCTGTTGAGATGAACTGACTAGATTTGTACACAGTATTCCAAGTGGGGTCACACTAAATATTTCTATAAAGGCATTGTGATGTTGAAAGTTTCATTTCCAGTCCCTTTCTGAGGATCCTAAGTATACAAATCAACTTTTCTGCAACTGATGCAAGCTGAGTTGCCATTTTCACTGAGTTATTCACCATGACTCTAAGATCCTTACTCTAGTGACAGTTAGGTCAGATTCAGTTAGCACCAATGTGGTTAGGTTATTTCACTCCAATGTGCATTATTCCACTGTAGCATTATATTAGTAGAGCTTTGAAACTATAATGTGAGCTTCTGGCCTGAGGAATGGCATGACTTAATGACCATCCCTCTCTGCTTAAAAGACTGACATTCAGAGAGGCTGGGAGTGTATGCACAGTGCAGGAATAAAGCAATTTGACACCATTTCAAATGACATGACTATTCTGCAGATTCCTGGGATTCGTAGTTTGGTGAGGTATCAGAGAACTCTGGCAGACCAGGCTGAATACCTCACCAAATCCCAGGATTCCACAGGATGGAGACATGACAGTTAAAGTATAATCAATTTCAGCAGTGTAGATACATCCTGGATATGAATCCAGTGTTACTCCTACTGAATTTGTTAATCTTAAATGAACTGGATTTGTTCATCTTAAATAACCAAAATCAAATTAATTTATAAGGACCTACTCTAAGCAAATTAATGTTAGTTGTGACCTCAGACAAGGAAATCTATTTATGCAACAGCCAACAGTGGAACAGCTGCTGTTTCTACTCCTGAATGAGCTTTCAGCTAAGGCTTCTTTTCCTCTATCCATCAACTGCAGAGAAGTTAAATTTAACAGTGAGGGAGATAGAGAAAAAGTTTACAGAGTTAGCTACAGCCTGGCTAGCAGTGGATGACAGGTTCTTACCTAATACTTCGAAGACATGAGTGCTGTTATGAGCAGAATGTACTTGTCCAATCCTTCCTGCTTCTGAAGTTTTACAAGCAAACATTGATGCAACCAGCAACCTGTGCCTAATGAGCAGAAAACAAGTACAAAAATGCTGCAAATATTATTTATTACATTAAACTAACTGCTTTAAGAGATAAAATTGAGCATTCTTTTGTTTTCTCCAGTCCATGAACTGGCACTTTTGCAAAAGGTATCTTAGAGCTGTGTGAATACACCTGTTTGCTGGAAGATAGGGCTTCAATTAGAAAGCTTAGTACTCATTTTTTAGTTTGCAAAAATATGCATCCTATTCTTGTAGCTCAGAGAAATTTTTTTTCCTGCCTTTTTAAATGGCAGGTGCCATTGCAGTGTTTTATGACAGCAAAGACATTGTGGAGGCAAAATCTTGTTTATTTCCTATGGGACTGGCTTTTTCTGGCAATGACAGGAATTTTTGTCTCTACAACATATGTCTATCACCAAGACTGAAAAGATCACAATTAGGAATGAACAACTCTGTCAGTTTTGTTTTCTCCTTGCTTTTAATTATTTTAAGACTAAGTTCAGTTTTCTGAGAACATAAGGATTTTTCCAGTTCATCCTGAACTTTACATATATTTTTAAAAGTTCCAACAGCATCCAATTTAATACACTATTTTGCCTAATATACACATTCCTCCTTAATACATTTTCCAACAAAATTTCAGCATTGTTTTCAGCTAGTACACAATCTTTCTGTATGTTTCTCCCCATATATACTTTTTGTATGCTATTTTTTTATTTGAGATATCCACTGCAGAATTCAAGGAAGTGTGATTTTCAAAGGAGAACTGGTTTGTTTCTTTGTTTGTTTAAATCTTATTTACATTCCACTGTTCTTCCAATATGGGAAACAAAGCATTAGAAGATTAAAACAAAATACAGTAGCAGTTTGAAGTTCAGGAATTAGACAAACTGGGATTAAGAGATCCAAACATAATTTCCTTATTTTTAACCACAACACAGATCACTGTCATGTGCTCAGTGTGTCTATACTTTACAGTTACAGCAGCGTGCTTTCATACCACTTTAACTGCCATGGCTCCATTACATGGAATCCAAGTGTGTGTGTGTGTGTGTGTGTGTGTGTGTGTGTGTGTATAGGGAGAAGTACTTCATATTCTCTGCTACAGAACTCTAGCATAGTTCAAGGTATGACCACAACATCTCACTAGCACAGAATGCCAAATATCTCACCAAACTAAAAATCCCATGATCTATCATTTCATTCCTCTTCTCTTGTCCTTTAGAGGAAAGGTAACCCCATTTGCCACTCAGTCACCTATTGAAAGTCAAAAAGAAATACCTGCACAAACAGGAAGTATGCAGGAAATACACACACGACTTCCTCTCAAAAATACACCACAATAACAATCTGAATCTTGCAAAAATGATTGATAGATAATGTTTTTAAGACAGAAAAAGTTAACAATAACATTTCATCTTTTTCAGTCAGATTTATTTTGGAGAAAACAGTTCAATATTATGTAGGGAACTGAGGACTGAGAAGGAGGAGTTGAGAGGGAGGGAGCGATCAGGTGGAAGAAGCCAGGAAGGGACGACTCGAGAGGAGGGAAGGAAAGAGGCGGAGCAGGGGAGAGATAAAAGGAGAGGGGCAGCTGTGCACGGGAGGAAAAGACGCGGAAGAGGGGGAGCGGTGAGGCGGTCGGACGAGGGAAGATAGCGTGGTCATAGTCCCCGGAAGTGGGAAGACCGGTGTCCCTACAGAACCGGTATAACCCCAGACCTCTTGGCCCCATGAGGCGGTCCAACTGCGGGACCCCAGAGAGGAAGGTGAGTTCCCTTTCCAGGAGGAAGAAGGGTGGGAGCAAGTTTACCTCTCAGGGCCGGGTAAATGAGTGGTGGGACAGCAAAGGGGAGTGTTGGGAACACGGCCCTGAACCGGAAACCTGGGAAAAGGCCGACCGGGAACCGTTGGAGAGCATCCGGCGGGAGGCCCTCGAAGCTCATAGGCTCCGTTGCCTCACTAAGACTGAACCTTCGGAAGCCAGCTGGCTGAGACTGTGTAAAGATTGGAGAAAAAGACTGTGTACGGTTGATTCAATAACTTGTTACTCACTTGTTGGATTAAAGAGCACATTGTTTGCAGCAACTTCAGTCTCCAGTAAGTGTGTTACTCTTCTAAGAAGACTAGCCCCAGGTACTACAAGTCCCAACATGCAACCGCGGCACCAGCCCCGCCAAATTGGTGGAGAATGCGGGCAGGGGCCTCCGTCTTTTCAAGAGCAACTATTTATCTGGTTTGCAGAGCAACAACAGCTCATGCTGCAGCACGTGTCGGCTCAGCAGGCTCGGGTCTGGAGCAAGTTGTGCGGCCCAACAGACGGCTCAGAGTCAATTGGTTTCCCAAATGACCGCTTTATGGAGGACCCCCCCAGCCGGTGGGTCGGGAAGAACGAGGTCTGACCTGGTCAGTGGGGCTCAACCCCCTTAAGCGTGATGAAGAGGGCCCACAGGACGACGTGGAAGCTTTTCTTAATACCTTCGAGAGGGTGGCGGTCGGCTGCCCAGTGGCCTCAAGAGGCATGGGCCCTGATATTAACTCCATGCCTTACTGGTCCTGCACAGAGGCTGTGTGATACTTTGTCGCGGAGGAGGCTCGGGACTATGGGAAAGTGAAGAAACTATTCTCCGACTTAAAACATCTCCGAGGACACCTATCGGATGAGGTTAAGAGAACTTCGGTGGAAGCCGGGGATGCACCCGCGACCTTAGGGCAGAAGATTAGGGCCAGCGTTCAAGATGGCTCAAGCCCTCGGAGCGGACTGCGGGGGAGGTAGCCGAACTCGTGATGGTGGAACGTTTGTAGAAGCCTGCCCACCCAGGCGAGGAATGGGTGCGGTGCCATAGGCCCCAAAACTGGCAAAGGCCATCACTCTGATGGAGGCTTTTGCATCGCAGAGGAGAGCGAAACGGGTCGGTTTACGTAGAGGAGCGGAGGGGATCCCGCTGAGAGGAGGGAAAGGAGGGGCAGGAGCCTGGAAACCCCCAGGAAAGGGACCCCACCGGCGCAGCCCTTTAAAGAGAGGCTCCCACCCGAAAGGAGGCGACGGGGCACGGAGTCTCACGGAGGCCAGTGCCAAGGAAGGGGCCAAGAAGCCCGTGGTGTGCTATTCTGCAGAATGGAAGGACACATTAGAAAAGACTGTCCGGTGATGGAGTGCTCTGGGGTGATACCTGGGAGGCTGCTCAGGTAAGTAAGGAGGAGTTAAAGGGGAAGGTTCTGGGGATTAGAGTGAATGGGAAGGAGGTGGGGCTTTAGTGGACTCGGGTTGTAGTCAAACCTTAGTAAGGGAGGCCCCGGGGGGCCAACCGGTCCATAAGGTTAATGTTAGGTGCATCCATGGAGATTTGAGGAGGCGTATAATGTAGTGTGGGCCTTGGTGGAGGTGGAAGGGGTATCAAGAAAGATAAGGTAGGAGTGGTCCCGACGTTAAGGAGGGAAGCGTTGTTAGGACGCGACTGGCCGGGTTGGAGGCGGCTTTGAGAGAACCCGAGGGTTTGGCTGCGGAGGTAACGGCGCGGTAGAGTTGGATTTGGGGGGCGTCAAGCGAGCACAAGTGGCCGCTTGGCAGCAGGATGATGAAGTTTCAGGAAGCCTTAAGGCAAGCACAAGCAGAGGCGGGGGAGCAAAGGCCTCGTTTCGTATGAGAGGGACTTATTATATCGGATTCCCCCGGAAGGAGGCCCGGGGGCTCCGGAAGAGCAGGGATAGTTCCCAAAGCTCTCAGGCACGTGTGTTAAGGTTGGCCATGAGATACCGATGGCAGGGCATTTGGGAGTGGATAAAAGGTACAGAGGGTGATACAAAGGTTTTACTGGCCGGGGTTTTTTGCAGAAGTGAAAGCCTTTTGTCAGTCTTGCCCACAGTGGTCAGCGGGTGCAGGGAAAAGGGGCTCAGGTGGAAAATTGATACTCTCCCGATTGTGGAAGAACCATTTCCAGGATTGCTGCAGGGACATCGTCGGACCACTAGAGGTCGCAGCTGGCGGGTATCGGTATCTTTTGGTGGTGGTGGATTGTGCTACCCGGTACCCGGAGGCTGTCCCTTAAAACGATTCATGCCACCAGGGTAGCACAAGAGCTAATAAGCTCTTCTCTAGGGTGGGGTTCCCAGAGAGATTCTAACGGATCAAGGCTCCAATTTTATGAGCCAAACCTAGCTAAAATGTGGAAGATGCTCAAGGTTAAACCCTTAAGACATCAGTTTACCACCCCCCAAGCAAATGGATGGTCGAGAGATTTAATAGGACCCTAAAGACCATGCTTAGAAAATTTATAGGAGATCATCCGAAACAATGACCTCACATTGATAGAACCCTTGCTCTTTGCCTTTAGAGAATCCCCAGTCCTCCTGGATTCTCCCGTTTGAATTGATTTATGGAGGAGGCCTCGGGGAAACTGGATATTGTAAAGGAAGGCTGGGAAGAGGAGGTGTCAGACTCCCGGTCGGAATTGCAATTTGTCCTTCAAAGGAGACAAGACTAGGGAAATTGGGCAAATAGCCAAGGACAATTTGACTCGGGCCCAAGAAGAACAGAAGAGTGGTACGATAGGCGGGTAAAGGAGAGGGAATTGCAAGTGGTGGGCAGGAGTCCTATTTTATTGCCGAGCAGAAAGCAAAGCTGTTTGCAAGTGGCAGGGCCCTTTTGAGGTGGTAAGAAGAGTGGGACCAGTTGATTATGAAATTCAAGTGGGGGAAAACCCCTCCCGGAAACAATTTTCACATAATCTTGAAGGCTTGGAAGGTTCGAGAGGCCCTCTGTACGGAGTGGTTAGTGACACTGAGGAGGAGGAGTGGATGATGGGCCTCAGACCGAAGAGTTTTTGGGAGACAGGAGAGATGCCAATCATGTCTCCTCTTTCTGAGACAAGAGAAACAGGTGAGGAGTTTACAAAGACAGTTTGAAGATGTATTCCAGGGAAACCGTGGATGTACCGGGGTCATTCTACATGCCATTCAGACAGATCCCAAAGTAATTGTGAGGTTACCTATTAGACCTTGGCCCTGGAGGGTGCAGGAGGCAATAAATAAGGAAGTAGAAACCATGCAGCTGTGGGGTGATTGAACCTTCTAGAAGCCCCGGAGAAGTTTACCCGTACATGGTTCCAAACCAGATGGACGGTGATATTTTGCATAGATTCAGACAGGTTAATAAGTTCTCCAAGTTTGATGCTATCCCATGCCTGGCACGGTTAATTTATTTGAAAGATTGGGCCAGGCGAAATACCTGTCCTCCATTGACTTGACTAGGGCATTGGCAAATTAAATTGAGACCTGAGGATAAGGAGAAAACAGCTTTTGCGACTCGAAAGGACTATTCCAGTTTACACGTATGCCCTTTGGGTTGCATGGGGCGGCCGCGGCCACCTTCCAACGGCCATGGACTAATCTTAAAAGACCTGTCGGACTTTGCTGCAGCTTACATAGACGATATTATTATCATAGTAATTCGTGGAAGAGCACCTAGAACACTTGACGCAGGTGCTAGTAGCCTTGAGGAAGGCAGGGTTCACGGTTAACCCTAAGAAATGTGCCATTGCATGCAAGCAGGTAAAATACTTGGGGCACTCGGTAGGACAGGGTTTGATAAAACCTTTGATGGACAAAGTAGTCAAAACAGGACTGGGGCATTCCCCAAACTAAGAAAGCAGGTGAGGCAGTTTTTGGGACTGGGATTATAGGGGTTTTTTTTATACCTCATTTTGCACATCGCCTGTCCCCCTGACAAAACTTAACGAAGAAAGGCCAGCCAGGAGAGTAAGGTGGGGTAAGAGGAACAAACAGCCTGGACACTTTAAAGGCACATTTGTATAGTTTTTCCAGTAATAAGGGCCCCAGATTTTTCTAAACCATTTTCTTACAGACGGATGCTTCTGAGGTGGGTTTAGGGGCGGTCCTCTATCGCAAGTGTGTGGGAGGATGGGGAACACCCCGTGTTGTTCCTCAGTAAGAAGCTGAAAGAAGCTGAAAGAAATCTATGCAGCCATTGAAAAGGGAGGCAATTGGCAATTAAATGGGCATCACAGAATTGAAGTACTACTTGTGGGGAGCACCTTTTCAGCTAGTTACGGATCATGTCCATTAACCTGGTTGGCTCACATGAAAGATACAAACCCACGGAATAACTCGGTGGTATATGGCGTTACAACCATATGCATTTACAATACATCATAGACAGTGGATTGTTAACATGCTAACGCTGATTTTTTTTCCCGACAGGCCACCTGGACCGCTCCAACCATCACCAACTCTCTTGGCCGGGGGGTTTATGTAGGGAACTGAGGACTGAGGAAGGAGGAGTTGGAGAGGGAGGGAGCGATCAGGTGGAAGGAAGCCAGGAAGGGACGACTCGAGAGGAGGGAAGGAAGAGGCGGAGCCAGGGAGAGGATAAAAGGAGAGGGGCAGCTGTGCGCGGGGAGGAAGAAGACGCGGAAGAGGGGGACGCGGTGAGGCGGTCGGACGAGGGAAAGATAGCGTGGTCCATAGTCCCCGGAGAGTGGGAAGACGGTGTCCCTACAGAACCGGTATAACCCCAGACCTCTGTGGGCCCCGAGGCGGTCCAACTGCGGGACCCCAGAAGGAAGGTGATTCCCTTCCAGGAGGAAGAAGGGTGGGAGCAATTACCTCTCAGGGCCTGGTAAATGAGTGGTGGGACAGCAAAGGGAGTGTTGGGAACACGGCCCTGAACCGGGAACCTGGGAAAAGGCCGACCGGGAACCGTTGGAGAAGCACGGCGGGAGGCCCAATGGCTCATAGGCTCCGTTGCTCACTAAGACTGAACCTTCGGAAGCCAGCTGGCTGAGACTGTGTAAATAGTTGGAGAAAAAGACTGTGTACGGTTGATTCAATAACTTTGTTACTCACTTGTTGGAATAAAGAGCACATTGTTTGCAGCACTTCAGTCTCAGTAAGTGTGTTACTCTTCTAAGAAGACTAGCCCCAGGTACTACAAGTCCCAACATGCAACCCGCGCACCGGCCCGCCCACAAGTTATACTACCAATCTCTGTTTCATCCCTAAGAGACCATTACTCTATTGCTCTTCTGGTCTTTGCTTCTGTCCTCTTCTTCTGTGACCTCCATATTTCCTTCCATTTCTCAGGATCTGCTGTAAGCCAGTATGGGTGTAGTGGTCTGAACACTGGACTATGATTCTGGAGACCGAGGTTAATATCTCTACTCAACCATGGAAACTGACTTGGTGACAGTAGGCAAGTCATACTCTTTCAGTTTCAAATGAAGCAAAGGCAACCCCCACCCTCAACTGAACAAATCTTCTAGGAAAACCCACAATAGGTTTGCCTAGGATCATCATAAGTCAGAAATGTCTTGAAGGCAGACAAACAACAACTCTGAACAACAAAGAGAAAGAAAGAAATCCTGTATCAAAAATGGAAAAAAACAGGCACACCCAGAGTCACAAAACATCTTAAAACACCAAATACATTATTACTTGTTATTTGAAAAACAAAAGTGAAGCGCCACTCTCAGTAAGGTTTAACTTAGTGCCTCCTGTACACATGGGTCATAAGGTCTGTGTTCCCCCTCCTGGTTTCATCTCTGTAAGGGTGATGCAGGCCATTAGCCCCAGGTGGAATGGCCATCTGGGCACCAATTGACAGTTGTGGACTAATCCTAGCCCAAAGGGCCTCAACCCAGGTGAAAAACATTCCTTGAAACTCCACAGGGACACCCAGCATACCACATGACTCTACATGTCCCTTACCTATATGTTGAAATTAAAAAGTAAATAGACATGCCTAAAAAGCCAAGATGTACTGGTTTGAGCACTGGACTATGACTGGAGATCAAGGATTGAATCCCCACTCAATCCTGGAACCCACTGGATAACCTTGGCCAAGTCGTACTCTCAGCTGTAAAAGAAGGGTTGCCAAGAAAACTTCATGATAGATTCACTCAGGATACATGAATTGGAAATGATGAAGGCACAAGACTAACAAACACATATAACACTTTTTTTAGTTGATCTAAGTATGTTTAAATTCCATTGTGAGGAAATAGACTATGCTGACTCCCCCCAACCCTCAAAAATGTTAATCAAAACCATTTTTTGTGGGTTTTTCGGGCTATGTGGCATGTTCTAGAAGATTTTCTTCTTGCTTGCATCTGTGGCTGGCATCTTCAGAGAACCAAAACAGTTCTGTTCCTGAGGGGAAAGACAGTTGAAAATAGAAGCACAAAATTTCCAAATTGATGATATCTAACTAACTAACTACCACACACACACACTTCTCTGTTTACTTTTTTGAAAACGCTATTAAAATGTTGAAAAATAATTATGTTGCCTATAAAATGATCCTGATTGTATTAGTCCTGTTATTTTTTTCTTACACTAATTGTTTAAAAGCTGTGCACTGTTTTTTGTTTGCTTGTTTGTTTTGTTCATTGGGCCGGGGGAGAAACTCTTCCAAGTACTACTGTCTGCAGGACTTCCAGGCTGAAGTTTTCGAAAATGGACAATTAACCAAATTGAATCCAAGTAAAACTGAGGTAGAAGGACAAACAAATTTTGTAGCAAAAATATTATTCTTTATTTTAAAAGGCAGAAAAAATAGCAGCAGAAACCAAGTGATAGTTAAGAGAGAGGTCCAAGAGTGGGATTCTCTCTCGGCCTATCTCTGTTTTTTAAGGCTTTCCAACTAGGATCTGGTCTCCTAAGACTGAAGGGAACACCTTTGGTTGTGCAAAACAGGAGTTCAGCATGTGTCTGCAAAAGGACAGAGGTGAACATGCCCTTCAGGTTCTGATAACGACCTTTGAGTAATCTGAGCTGTAGAGACAATGGGTTGCATACACAGTCAAAAAGCCAAACAAGTATAGATAGTATCTCATAAGGGAAGGTGCACTAGTCTAACCCAGTTCTGCAGGTCTCCATTCCAGGGAGGTAACAGACACTAAGCAATGAGCTCTCATCAAGAAACCATTCCTATCAGCAATAGGCAGGTATGCCCCCCCCATGGATAAAGAGTCTGGGCCACTATCAGCCGTTTTGTCCATTATGAATTTTTAACAATGTGTGAAGTCTTTGACAATAGATCACTTTCTTGTCTTATGCATCATCAAAGTCTAAAAACAATATTATTTAGTAAACATGCAACACCTCCTTTCCTCCCTCCTTTCTTTCCCTCTTTGCCCCACTTCCTCTTCTTTCCTGTCTTTGACAATAGATCACTTTTCTTTGTCTTAGGCATCAAAGTCTAAAATACATATGTATTGAGCATAACATGTAACACTCCTCCTTTCCTCCCTCTTTCCCACCTTCCTCTTCTTTCCTGCCTATCACACTTTTATTGCATACCACTGCAGAACTCCCTCCCACCACAAAGCGAAATCGTGGTAAGGGAAAAAAAGGTGGAAGTGCAGAATGCAATCTACCAAATGACAATTCTCCCCTTGTATCATTCTCAAAGACGTGTTCTTACACTGACATTGAATTACATTTGGAAAAAAGTACTTTATATACTGGTTTATTCCCCCCGGTTCGATATCTGATCAGTTTGATAGCTTTTTGTATTGTGGCAGTTTAATAAACAAACTGGAAAAAGTTTCAAGATGCTCAAGATATGTTTATTTTATTAGCAAAAAGGTTTGATATGTTTTTGCCTCTGGATACTTGCAAGACCTTCATGATTTGATATCTGAATCAAAGTGCAGAAATTTCTCAACCAGGGACTCTGGTCCAGAGTCAGAATGTGATGGGAACAAAATTTTATTGTATATTATTGTGTAATGATTTGAATGAAATGCTTTTGTTCTCCATATGTTAACATAATAAAGATTTACATGAATTTCAAGCATGAAAGGTTGTGCAGCCTGGGAGTAATTATTGCAACCTGAGGCCAGCATGGTAGCCTTAACTTTCCTAAATAGCTCAGCAAGTAGCATGTCTAAAAGGCAATCTTACACAGGTCTAATGAAGGTAAATATCTTATATTTATGTAGGCTTCTATGGCAGAGAAAGGATTCAAACCCTTCTCTCCCAGTGTCCTAATCCAACACTCAGACTGCTACAGCACATAGGATCTCAATTTATAATTACATATGCAGAAGCCCCATTCATGTCTAATCAAAAGTAAGTCCAATGTAATCAAATGTGAAATATTTCTGAATACTTGAATGAAGTATTATAGACTGGGGCTGCATCTACACTGTAGAATTAATGCAATTTTACATGCTTTAACCATGGCACAATACTATGGAATTCTGGGATTTGTAGTTATGTGAGATATTTAGCCTTCTCTGTCAGAGATCTCTGGTGCCACAACAAATTCCAGATCCCAGGATTCCAGAGGATGGAGCCATGACAGTTAAAGGGAAATCAAACTGGATTAATTTTGCCTCAGGAACATTTATTTTGGCCTTCTTACATTAGTTGAAGGGAAGAATAAACTACAGATAATTTTCTTTCCAAGAAACATGTACTTGAAAATATTGGTCTAATTACCCATATTTTCAAGAATTTGGTGGAGTATATATAATGAACAAGGTTACCAAATTTTTTATATATACACAGAGAGAGGAATAACATGACATCCCTATTAAGGTGGCACACACACAGTAGCAGTCTTAGTTTGCAGCAAAATAATGTGTATTTATTTCTTCTTCGGTTAAGCGTAAAGAGTTTATGACAGTGATATAATGAGGTACCATATTTATTCTTCTCTCATTTACCTCCATAATAAATCTGCTTATTTTCTACATCAAAAGATCAGTCCTGTAATTGTCAGGCCTGCAAACTCAGCATGAGGTATGAATAGCAAGCTGTGCTATGCTAACTTTCTACTTCGAGGGAGGAAAAAAACCCCACCTCAATTAAATTGAAATTCTGTGTTGAGGGCAAATGAGCCAGGAGCAAATCCATTTTTAAAAAGTAATTGTAAACATATTAATGTAACAAATATTATTGTTAACAAATATTGTTGAATACATTAATCTAGACTTAATGAGTGTTACACAAGTATCCCTCCCAGTATTGCACTGGAGGAATGCAGAATCTATGTATATACTTGGAAGTCTAACTGTAAATCTTAAAAAAAGGGAGTAGTCTGTATTTCCGAGTACAAATTATTTTATTTTGAAATGTTTCATAACATTTCATAATTCTAGGTATTGAACAGTACAGTTCAAAAATAACACCTAAATAGTAAAAATAGAACAAAGAAAAAAAGAAGAATATTCTACCTCAGCACAAAACCAATAGAAACATACACAGTCTAAAATATAATACTGATACATGCACTAAAATCACCAGGCACAGGAATTAAAACCACACCTTTCTATCTTTTGAAGACCACATTTCTCTCTAAAATAAAAGACTCTACTTTCTCTCCTTATGGCAGTAAGCACTATTGTTGTCAGACAGTGTAAATACTTCCCAGTTCTGGATGATGAAAGCATGGCGTATAGCGCTTGCAGAAGATGACAAAAACTTACCAAATAAGAAAAAAACTAAAGTTCTAGTAGAACGTAACAGATTGGTTTGCATCTGATTCCTGTTGCTGCCCAACCTCTGAAATAAAAAGACTAGGCACAAGACTGGGATGAAACAGGGCCATTTATTAATTGACCTATTTATTAATTTCTTAACAGAACTGCATCTAATGCAGGATAACAACCAAGTGTGGGAGAAGCTGCAGCCAGGGTCTTTCTCTAGACAACCACTGCAGCTTATTTGGACGATAACACCTGAGCCCTCAACGAAAACCCAAAGACTGGGTTATTTGTTGGCCAGCCCACATCAGGAAGTACAACAAGAAAGCCAATCTGCAAAGATTAAAGAGGGGTTTTATCTTTCAAGCCAGACCTAAGGGCAATTTCTTTCTGCCACCTCCCAGGTCACAAGGCCTAAAGAGGTGCCTCCAGAAATGTCCCTTTCACCCAAAGGGTATCCAAGGTGCTCACCGAAGTATAATTCATTATTTGTGCATGCAAAACTAGAACTGAATATTTATGACAGATTATTTCCCATATGTCTCCCATATGCCCTCAGAACATAGTATGGGGTAGGCAAAAAACCTGTGGAAAAGGGGGGGGGAATCCTACCCAGCCCCTAGATGATCAAGAAAACTTCATACTATACCAGCGGCAGATGAGCGGGTTGATTCAACAAAGGCACAGAAGCCCAGGGGCCAGCTGGCACAAAAATTGCCACTTGCTCTGCCCCCAAAGTCTCATGCCATGGCACAACTGCCATGACTTGATTAAAACCCACCAGTCTCACCTCAGGGGAGGACAGCAAACAGTCCATCTTCACTACAATTCCTCGGTCATGGAGGAGGGGGATGGTCCTTCATTGCATATACAATTTGTGAAATCACAGTTTGTACTTCCCAGTGACCAAATGAACCTCTGGATTTGTTCTTTTCAATTACTCAGTAGTGGACTGGAGAGTCTGATTTTAATTTTTTTTCTTTTTTTAAAAAATATTTGATTAACAGTTGCTGAAAAATACAAACAATACAAGGTCTTAATTCTTGCTCAGCCATGAAAACACACTGGCTGACTTTGGGCAAGACACATTCTTTCAGCTTCAGAGGAAGGCCCACTCTGAAAAAATCTTGCCAAGAAAACCACACGATAGGTTCGCCTAACAGATACCATAAGTCAGAAATGAATTGAAGGCACACAGCAAGGACAACTGTTTTTCTATTATTCTTAGAGGTGTTTTCTGCCCAAGCATGTTTCATATTTTCTTTCTGTACTGAAATTATTCATTTTTAAAACTCATTTTCATAATTTGTACATTTTTTGTATAACCTATTTAATTTTCATGACTTTCCCCTTATGAACTAAATAATGTTTTTGGATATTTTTTTCTGATTTATTCAATTATATTTAAATTATACACTTTAGACATACCCATTTTAAAATATGCTGTTTGTTTTTAACATACTTCTGGCTCTTTTCTATCCTGAGATGCAGTAACAAAAAATTAAATTCTAGGCCCACCAGAGATGCCTACTTTCAGCACTGTCTGAAGTAATTATCCTCAACAGTAGCTAGCAGTAGCAGAGTGCGGAAGCACTAGCTTAGTTTTCAGTATTTAGCAATGCACTGACCACACTTGAATAACTCACAGAAAAAGTTGATTTCTTCCAGTCCTTGGAGGCTCTTTACTTCCAGTAGTTGCAATATATACAAGATATTTACAAAGACTACTTCAACTGCCCTGGCTCAGTGCTAGGGAATTCTAGGAACTATAGTTTTGTGAGACATTTAGTCTTCTCTGATAGAGAGCTCTGGTGCCACAATGACTCACTATAAAGACAAGTGTTAGTTGTTGTGCTGCTGTCATTGTCTCTAATACAACCAACCTCTGCCAGTTTCACCATCAACTACTGTTGCTGCCCAGGAGCTGTTTGGCACATTTATTCTGGCTCCTCAGCAAAAGCCTGTCTGACATGGCAGACCATACCATTAATACTGCTACATTCTGCACAGCCTCTTGCCTCACAAGAGCACACAATCCCATCACCAGGAAAAGTAGTGCCATAGTTGAACTGCTTACTTTAAGAATACTGAAATAATTCTCTCTTTTAAGTAGGAATTGAATCAGCCAGCTGTTCTCTCCTTGCCAGATGTGACCAGCCACAAAGAGAAAGGATGCAAATACACAGAAAGAATATTAATTATAAATGCCTTTTTGGAAAACGCTGTCATCATTGCCCCTCTGATGTCACTGTTTCAACAATAGTGGATGTATGAATGGGACATTTCAGAAATGGCAGGAGAAACCCTTTGTCCCTTCACATATCTCCATATCTGTTCAAGACAAGGGGCAGGAACTTTACCAATTTAACAGCTGGTTTTGTTGATTTCTCCGCCACTGGAAAAAAAAATCAGGGGTGACTAACCAAACAACAACAAAAGACCCTCCATACTGAGATAACAAAATATAATACAAGCTCCTTGCTTTCTGTCCTCACTGGTGTGAGTGGTAGCTCTTCTGCCACAGATTCTTCCATCCCTGTTGTATTGCTCTTTTTAAGTTTTTTTGTGTGTGCATGCATGCGTGTTAGTCTGCATGTGTGTTTTAATGAAATATTGTGTATCATTCCTGCTAATGCCCACTGATCCTCCCCATCTCTTTAGGGGTCTCTGGGGAAAGGGAGGTAAAAAAATGATCAGGTGATAAATATTCTACTGGCAGTGAATGCTTTTGAAAATAAAATTAAGGATATGTTTAAGCATATGCATGTGCTTAACTTCACCTTTGAAACCAATAGGAATTCATTCTAGTAGAATTGTGCACTTTGAGTAAAATGAGAAAGGTAACAAAGGAACACAACCAAAACAAGGGCTCTAGCATTCTGGCGGAGAGTAATGCTCTGGCAGTGTGCTTACAGATCTCAGCATTTATGTTCTTTATGTTCTTAAATTTAAAGGGAGGTTTTTTTTTTATTTCTTCTTATACAGTATTAAATACAACATATTATGGAACATTCTCTGTAAAATAGATATTGCATTATTCTTCTTATGTTTAGAGATAGTCTTTTCAGTTTGAACAGTGCTCAGCAAAGTGTGATGTTTGAGCTTCTTTCAGGAGACCTAATTGCTCTTGAGAATGAAAGTTGAACAAATGTCTTACATTGAGTACCTACTTGTGCTACAAGAACAGAGCCACGAGTTTCTTTTATGCACTCTCTTTTTGATATGTCCCTCAATAAAGACTGTCATAACATTACTTTAGTCACACATTTGTAAGGATATTTACATCTTGATAAATAAAACAATGAAGACACCCAAATTGAAGTAAATGTTTCAAACACCTTGAAACATTTACCATTATTTTGTGAACTATGTTTGTGTCATGGTTAAGGATCCATCACTGCTGAAATTTTCCTGTAGTACTAAGAATCCATTCACTGTAAGAGTAATTAAATTTTTACATTTAATAGCTTACACATTATAATGAATCGTCCATGAATTTTCTGCATAGAATGAAAGTATAACCATTTATCCCTGACACTTGGAGTATGTACTTCTTCAAACAGAGAATAGATGGATTAAAAAAATACTGATAAGCAGCTCATAATCACGTTAAAAGCTTTAGCAGGATAAGCCTTGATGCCTCTGGCTACTGCCTCTATGGTTGCTCTTGTAAGCATACATAGTTATTGCTAAAGTTGCTCTTCATACAATGCTGGAAAAAAGGATGTGGCTTTTCACATGCTATGATAGACCTTATAATGTAGTGTAATCTACACCAAAGGTTTCAAGGAGTGTTAATTATCAATCAAACTATGATTCATTGTCTCTGTTATGAGTGAAACCATGGAAAAGAGGGACTGATAAGTAAACCACTTGCCTTCTTGTGAGATGTTCTTTATACTGCTTTTGTTTGCTTTATTGCAGTATCACCTTTTTGAAAATCTGGAAGATCAGCATGATGATCTCAGTCTGCTGATCCACTGAAAATTCACAGGAGAATTAGCTGTTGAACAACTGAAACGTATCTCTGGGGTCTTACTCCTGTGCAGCTGATTGCATGGCAATGGGTGCAAGACGTTCGAGATCAGAATCATGAACCAAGACCAGACTCTAGTAGAATGGACGCTGGTAGTTCTTAACTCCAGACAAGCCTACACTGTTTTCTTATTGTTTTTGATGTTTCTCTTCTGGGGTCTTATCTATTCTGGCTGCAGTCTTTCTGCTGCTTGTGGTCTCAGTGATTCATTGCAAATTTTGTTACTTGTTACTTTTTACAATCTACAGTAGCTTATTTCAATAAAGGTCATTATACTTAATAAAAACATGATTAGGGTTATCTGCTATCTAGTGAATGAAAATGATACTGTAGGCTACAAAGACTTTAAATTGATTAGCCTGCTACCTGGTGATTGAGGTGGTACTGCAGGCTACAGACAGTTAAATTGATTTAATTAATGAGCTTTAAGAAACCAAATAACAATGGAGTCAGCTTAATATCCATGGCATAGTTTAGGTGACAGTCATGGCAGCTACTCTGGTGTCAAAGTGATATAATCATGCAATGTAAAAGACACCTCCTTCTGGCACAATACTGGTACTGAATGGTGGGAGCTTCAGTCTAAATGAATGAAAATACTCCTTTGTAGTGTTGTTGTGTGTCTTCAAGTAGTTTCCGACTTATGGTGACCCTAAGATGAACCTATCATGAGGTTTACTTGGCAAGATTTGTTCAGAGGGAGTTTGCCATTGCCATTGTCATCCTCTGAGGCCAAGATAGGGTGACCAATCAAAGTTCACCCATTGGTTTTACATTGCCAAACTCAGATTTGAACCCTGGTCTCCAGAGTCCTAATCCAATCAAAACCGATATTTTTTCCTTTTGCAAGATGTTGTAATAACTATTAACTTTGATGGCTTTAAAGAATTTGGACAAATCAATGGAAATTAAGGCTATCAGGAGCTATCAGTCGTGATGTCTATATAGGCTTCCTGATCAAAGTCAGTATTCCCCAAAACCAAATGTAATGCAATATGAGTGAGAAATCCCTATTGCACTATTGTCTGTTTGGGGTGCTTCAATAGACATCTGTTTGATCAATAGAGAAAAATATTTCTGGACTAAAAAGACTCTTGGAAAGGTATGGTAGGCTTTCTTTGTTCTTATGATATTCAATCAGTAGCTATTACCCAGCCTAGGCACCTTGTTTTCAAAATGGCTGGGGACAACATAAAACAGCATCAAAATAAGAGTGTAGGTTAAAGTGAGGTTAAAACTTATGTAGCTTTTGTTTGAAAGAAAAAAGGAAGGATTAAAAGAATGTATAGTAATTTGGAGTAGATCCAATAAATTATAAAAAGCAAAATCCTATTATGATTTTCTGTTCATGTGTAAACTTTGATTCTGAACTGGGGTAATCTGAAGTAAATGTTAATCCCATCTTTTGAATATATCAAAGTGACTTGGGTGACTAAACCTTGTGCCTTGATATCATCTTAAGCTCTTCTATAAAGCTTCCATGCCCTGTTTACTGTTTAATTACTCTGTGGAAATGATTTGCTGTTCCATTTGGAAGCACTTTGGTTAATTTAGAGGCACTGTGGGGTGTAAGGGAATACTTAACTTTGTAATACTCATCTGAGAGCTAACTGGTGATATCAGTGCATATTTGCATAATTTTATAAAACTGTATTAAGGCTCACACTTTTCTCACGGTTGGAAACATGCCCAGAGGTATGTCTAATGGCTAAATGTAGTCTGTTCACCTGCTGATAAAAAAAGAAAATACATTTTAATATATTTAGGTGTCTTCTGACCATTAAAGGGTCGGTGTAATGGTTAGCATTTGTTTAATACAATGACTGTGCTGAGCACACTGCTACCAATCCTGAAATATTAGCTTGAGCCCAGATAATAAGATGCTACTGCTGGGTAGCATCTTAGTATTGGTATCCTACTTTTCCTTCCTAGCTTCTACATGTATACCTCCTAGTACTAATCAACAAGCACAGTGAAGCTTTTTTTGTCTTTCACCCATTAGCAGACATTTTATTGTAAGGAAAAGAAGAAAAAGAAAGAAGAATGGGTGACAGAACATGGCAGGAAAATGATTTAGTATTGCTTTATTATCTTATATATTTTGATTATATACATTTGTCAGTTTATTTCATTTTATGTTGCATCGTTTATTTGTATTCTATTTGGACAGTTTGTTTTACAGTTGTATTGTATAGATTTATACTTGCATTAATCCTTCTTTCCCCTATGTAGGTGTTATATTTTAGTTTTAAAAAGAAGCAGGATAGAAAAAAGGAAATGTCACAGCACCTTTAAGGCAGATTGGTTTTCATTTTCACATGAGCTTTCATGGATATAAACCTACTTCTTTGCATGCAGTACCAAGTTGATCTTTTAGACTGTATTCCCGTATAACATTCTGTGAATGAAACAGGATGATTGTACAAAAATACCACCTATGCAAGCATCCCTTGAGTCACACACCCCTTCTTTGCACAGGCAAGAAAGAAGAGAACAAAAATGGCAGTGGTAAAGCAAAACTGGGTTTCTGCTTGGTGGAGATGTGTGGTTTCTGTGTGAAACTTAATGAAATCCTTGCCTACAAAGGGAGGAATCTATCTTCCCTTCCAAAAGGAGTACCTTTGTTTATCGATCCTGGTATTTCCTTGTTGGAATATAGAAAAAGTGGACTGTACAGTTTTAATAAGCTCTAGAAACCTATGGAGTTAGGATGGAAAAGAACATTTGAAATTATTTGGAGAATATTTCAAAAACAGGTTTTCTGTGCATTGGGAAACCCTGATGAGGATCATCCTAGGCAAAAATCTTGACAGCTCAGGGCTTATTATGTATGAAAAATATAAGTGTTATTTTTTTTTCTTCCCCAAAATGAGCATTCATGGAAAAATGCATGCCAGAAATTTTATTTTATGTGCAGAAAATGCAGTTTTCTGTGCATGAAACTTGTTTTCTACACAGAAGAATAATTTTTGCACTAAAACCAGGCATCATCATCATCATAATCATCATTGTTATTATTTTGCCCATGGTAAGTTCAAAATACAAAAACTCAAATCTGTGATCATTAAATTTATGAAGATATAAATCCCCATCTGGTACCTTTGTCAGAACATTGTTTCAAATATAAGAAGATTGGAAGAGAGAGAGGCACACAGGAGTACTTACTTACCTTAGGCAAAGTGTTCTATAGTGGAAACATCCAAATGAGTCATTATTCTTTTTATTTTTAAACATTAGTTATTGTGGATGGTAAAACTACTGAAATAATTAAGGAAAAATATGAAAAAAATATTTTTCAATTATTTGAAAACACAAATCAGGAGAATCTCTCAAGCTTCTTTCTCTTTTTTCTTTCAAAGCACCTCCACTAAATAGTCCCCTCCCCAAATACTCTCAAGGACAACTCAAGGATAACTACTGCTCCCCCATCCCAGGCTCACCAGTTACTTGTCTCTCCCACAAGCCAGCAGGATGGGAGAGTTCTATAGGGAGGATCCTCACCAATCTTAACTTGGCTTCCCATCACCATCTTTAAATTACATGCCGAGGGGAGGCGAGATAGGACAGATCGAACAGAGGATTATAGAGGGCTGTAGCCTCACAAATCCTCACCTGGCTTCTCCTGTTCCTCCTGATATCACGTGAAAGTGGGTGCGGAAAACCAGAAATGCATCCTGGAAGTTTCTAGCCACTTGATCATAATCCGACTTGCCCACACCCTCCTGATGACACAAGTGGTTGTGTTGCAGGATCTCCCCCCCCCCCCCCCCCCCGGCTGCCAAAAAAATTTCTTCCCTATACAAGAGCTGTTGAAGCACCACACAGTTTTCTAAGGCATCTGTGGGATGCAATTTTAGTTTCACAGAGTGGTAACCCTTTTAACAGGAAAGAAAAATAGGCAAGTATGAAAGTTCAGCTTTCATCAGCAGAGCAGCAAAAGTGTGGAGCAGATTGTTTCTTCTAAATCTGCCTTCCTAAAGAATAAAGACTCAAAAAATGACAAACATGCAGTTTGTAGTTTAAAAACAAATAAATAACAACTTTAATAAATAAATAAATAAACAACACACTAAATCCTATCTTAATTGGTGTGGTGTTAATATAGCAGTAAGAGACTGTTAACCTCACTCAGAGGAGACTGTTACTCTGACTGAGAGGACACTGTTTAGAATCTTGAGAGAGAGTCTGTTAAACAGCCTACAAGAGTGAGTGACCAAAGTCATATGTTTAAATCGAATGAGATAGACAGAGGGAAGTCCCTGTCTATCTAAGGAGGAAAAGGAGAATGCATTGCATAAATTTTCCAACAGCATCTTGACAGTGGGGAATAAAATTAATTAAATTATTAGTTCTTCTTTGTTGAGATGAATACTTTAAGCCAGAACATGTCCTCAGCTACACTGCTTTTCACAACATTACAGCTTCCTATGCCCAAACATTCAGAGACTATCTCTTGCTCACCAATTTACATATATGTATTCTTTGCTTTCTGATGAATACAAAAAGACTAATTGTGTAGTGTTACAAAATACTGTGCATTTTATAGGTAACTACAGTCACACAACTGCATTCTGTTAAAGGAAAAAAAATGAATTATGGCATGACATAGGCTTCCACAAATCCAGTGCTTTCCAAATATGTCAGATTACACCTTAATAGTACATATGGGTCTATTTCTTCTGGGGGGGGGGATTCCTGTACAAATGTGAGTAAATAATTGCATTTAATTTGGGAATAATATATTCAGCCTTTTCCATAATACCCCTTTATAAGCTGATTCACTACTTTCCCAGGCCAGTCCTTGGGTAAGGTGAAGTACTGAGCTAAGAATAAAGAATGTAGAAAAAGCCTTCCAACTTCATATTTAGTTCAGGAAGGGTGGCAGTGTGCTTGGCCTTATTCAAATGGCTTCACCTCATGCTATGGATAAAATTTGCCCACCTAGCAGAATCTTTTTATTCAGTTGCAAGTGGCCTTCGGAAGGAAGAGGTGAGGAGTCAGGCAAATTACCCATGTTCCTTTTAAATGAATTGATATTTTCTGATTACATTAAACACAGGGAAGGATATAAAGTTAATTACAGATCAGCAGGCTACCAGGGAAATGTGAAAGCTCTCCTTTTCAGTGTCCTGCAGAGTAATGGGGGGGGGGGGGGGGCTAAAATCATACAGCTATTCCTTACAAAACATACTGAATTAAGCCAAGTTGGATTTGCTGACTGCTCCTATTTCAAAATTAGAGGTCAGCCGAGCAATAAAACCAATAAGCAAGGGACAACCACTATGTGTTGCTGCTAAATTTCAGAACAAGCTTTATGACCTGCTTTATCTTCTTTCATTGTTAGCCTGTCAAGCTGCAGTCCAGTACTATTGTGCGATAGCACCTTTTAAAGTTAGTATTGATGCTTAAGTTCCAACGTCTAAAATGATGCAATCCTAACTGAATTTGGTAGCAATATTCAGTGGGAAAAGAAAAGATAAGAATGATATGGAGTTGAGGTTTTATTTTGTAGGTCTGGCATATATTAATCTGGCTCCAAAGACCCTGGGAGCCAAACTAACATCTACTAAACTGTCAATGAATTTGTTGTATTGGCACCAAATGTGGATATTTTCATTATTTGAATATTTACATGTATTCCTTATGTTAACTGGGTCCATCCAATTTGGAGCCATTTTGGATTGATTCCAATTTGATCCCATTCTGCCAAGTGCCATTAACAGTCTAGAGTTTTAACCTTTAAACCATTGAATTGGTTTCAGATTCGATTACAGTTTGACTCTGCCCTCACTGAAAAGGCTCACATTTTAAAAGGTAGGATATCCCTTTAGCTAGATCAAATATGTCAGGATGTTGGGGAAAATGTAGTTCTTGATATTTAAAAAAATGAAATTATGTTTCTCCCATTGCAGACTATGGTGTGGCAATTCCTGGAGTCAGCTGGAATATTTTGTTCCTATATTTGAATAGGGTTCTTTTTAATTCTGAATCATATTGGAACAAAAAATCCCATATTCCTTCTCTTCTCCTTTCCTTCTCTCTTTTTTGAAATATTAGACTGTTTAGTATTAGAATGTGTCAGTGCTCCAAAGATACAATACTTGTACACTGTAACACTATGATGCTAAGATATGTTTGTCAAACAACAGAGACAGGAGAAAATATACCCTTCAAAGCACAGGACTGCTTCAACAAACTGCACCCCAGGTTTGTCTGTTATTGTGTTGTTGTTTTTTAAATACCCTGAGGAAGAATCCCAGTGCAGATCAAAGAAATCGCTACAGTCTCCAAAAAGCATCGAGAAAATACTCACCAGCCGGCAAAATCCAAGTAGCCATATCACAAGAACACATACTTCTTCAGACCAATTTGGAAGAGCTCATAGCCAGCTTAATTGGTTTATTCAAAGGTGATTAATTTGTAGCCAATTCCAGGTGTCATACTAGAAGCAGGGCTCTGGGTTGTGCAATGCATCTGACTGACTTTGGATTTTATATTTTAACTTTTAAAAAACATTCTATGGGTAAACATTGGAGTGGTACAGATGGGCGTTTTGCCTGGGCCTGAATGTAGGGCTAGATAGGGCTGGAGGCATCCACATACGCCCAGCTCTACTATTGGTGCCCATGCGCCGTGTTGACATGTGCCTGTCCACACAGGGTGGGCCATGAGGATGCATAGGCATTGGAGTGCCCAAATGGTGCTCCGTGCAAGGGGCATCACCATGGTGCGCGAATGCCATAATGGTGCCCCTTCCAAGAGGCTGCTTTGGGCTGCTTCTTTTTGCTCTCAAGAGGGAGCGGATCATTGCCACGGCATCTGGTCACTGTGGCAATCTAGGCAAAAAGGGGCAGCTACAGGTCACCCATCTATCAAGCCCCATTATTACACCAGATACTGGGGGTTATCGAAGGTTTGGCGATTTTCAATTTGTTTTGTCATTATTTAAAATAATATAAAATTGCAATCACCAACAGTTGTACCTGGAGGTGCCCTCTTTGGGAGATCATATGCTCCTGTTAGAAGGGTCTGCACTGAAAGAGGCTGTCCTCCAGAGGGTTTATCCCTCCAGTAAATGAGGGCTTGAAAGCCCCGGGGAGATAAAGTATCTGAAACTGGAGGATGCCAGAACTAATCAAGGCAAAATAAAATCCTCTGACTATAGCACCTCAGAGTGATATGTTATAAATAATAATAATAATAATATAAGAATAATAATAATAATATATAATATATATAATAAAATTTTATTTATAACACCCTACCGCTTTTTCCATTGATCAAAGCGGTTTAACAGCATATATAACTACAATATAAATATTAAAACATGAATATATTAAATCCCCCCATATACAAATAACAAAACCATATCTCATGCCAGCTCAGCAGTGCTGTCAGGAGGGGAGGGAGAGCATAAAGAAGTCAGGAGTCACGGGTATGCCTGCTCGAAAAAGTGTGTTTTCAGCCCCTTCTTAAATTGGTCTAAGGAGGTGGCCGAGCGGAGCTTGCTGGGGAGCAAGTTCCAGAGCTTGGGGGCCGAAATAGAAAAGGCCCTCCTGGTGGTGGTAGCCAATCTAGCCTCTGGAACTCTTAGCATTTGCTTCCCGGCTGATCTGAGTGTGTGGGGCAGATTATATGGAGAGAGGCGGTCCTCCAAGTACCCTGGGCCCAAGCCATTTAGGGCTTTATAGGTAATAACCAACACCTTGTATTGTGCCCGGAAGCGAATGGGCAGCGAATGAAGGTCTTTTAAGGCCGGTGTTATGTGACTGGTCCTAGATGTATTAGTGACCAGTCTAGCCACCATATTCTGCACCAATTGCAGCTTCCGGATATGGTACAAGAGTTGCCCCATGTAGAGCGCATTGCAGAAATCCAAATGAGAGGTTACCAGAGCATTTACTACTGTTTCAAGGTCCCCCCCGGTTCAGGTAGGGACGCAGCTGGCGTATCAGCCGAAGCTGATAACAGGTGCTCCTGACCGTCGCATCCACCTGTGAAGTAAGGTGGAGCGACGAATCAAGAAGCACCCCCAGACTGCGTACCGAGTCCTTCACAAGAAGCGTGATCCCATTCAGGACTAGAAGCAGGGCTCTGGGTTGTGCAATGCATCTGACTGACTTTGGATTTTCTATTTTAACTTTTAAAAAACATTCTATGGGTAAACATTGGAGTGGTACAGATGGGCGTTGAAGTTTCTTATCTGCCTCTGATACTATGCTTCACCACTTAGTCTTTACCCTTGGCCTTTGAACAGTTGTTCCTTGGCTGGCTCTGTATACTGCCTCTGACTTTCTCTGTCAATACTCTACTAGAACTATTTATGTGTCCAGCATAACCCTTGGCTCTGTTGAGCAGTTACAGCTTTAAACCAGGACATTTGATGTCCAACCTATGAAACAATGAGACCACACACAGAACTTGGTATAAAATATGTGCAACTTTATTTAAATGTTATTTATTTAAATACAACAAAAGGGCAGGGGAACAACCTAATGTGGAACCAGACCTCGTCCACAGTTTGAGCAAAACACTTGAGCCCAGAGAAGATTCCTCAAACTGAGTTGCTCCCTGGCCAGCCAACTGCTGGAAGACCTGCCAGAGAATCCAACCCCTACACTGCATGATTTGTAGTGAGGGCAAGATGCTTTGGTCAGCCCCAGATACAGCCTCCTTCCTCACCCACTAGTTGCCAGACATATGGGAGGAGTGCCAGAGGCATTTCTCTCCCCCACTCATTTCTCTCCCCACTACCTGCCAAGTGACTCTCTATCACACCACCCTAGGTCAATTTCCAATTCTCAACACACAGTATTGGGTAGGCAAAGTGAAAAGGGGGAGAAAATTCCTACCTAGCCCCAAAGCGACCAGGAGACTTACACTGTGTGAGTGGCAAAAGGGTGAACTGAGATTTTCAAAAGGCAGTAACCTGGGGGGAGTCTTATATCCCTTTGGCTCTACTTCCCAACACTACTAGTTTTGGCATGAAGTGCCATAACATGAAACATTAAAAGTTAATGTTAGGGTGGCCTCTCTTCACTGGAGGCAATCAAAATCACATCCCTCCCACCATGCAGGAAATGGGAAGGATATGGAATGCATTTAATAGGGTGAATTCTCACTAATAACTGTGAAGCTTACTTCTGACTGAGATAACATCCCAATTAGCCAGGATGACCAAAGAGCCAGCTGGTATGACACCAGGCCAGCAAAAGCTGTGCTGAATCCAACCTTCTTACTACCTAGAGGTAGCAGATATTACTTTCAACGCCCTCACTCTAACTTAACGTTTGTGCCAGAATTGTTGTTTCTACCTGATTTTGAGGAAATTATGATCTGATGTAATTCATCTCCTCCTTTATCTTACCTATTCTAAACCCACTCTCTACTGACAGCTTAACCTTTAGAGCAGTTCTGTCAGCATAGCAGTTAGCAAATTTGTTGGTATATCTTTGAGAGACTTCTGCTGGCAGAAAATTTCTGATGGCAGAAGAGGCCTGCACTCAAGCCCACACATTTTCATTCAGCTAGAATAATCTGTAAACATGAATAGGATTGTATACATATTAATATTTTAAAATTAGGTTATTATTAGCAATCTGTAGGCTCCTTGAGTAAAAAACAAAAACAAATGGTAAATAAACAAACAAACTGAAATTCAGACTATTTGGTTTTCAGAAGGTTTCTTTATTTGTCCAGACATTTGGTTTGCAATTGCTTCATTTGAAATGAACATCTGAATTTCTGCTTGAAGATCTCAGGCTTGAGACTGTGGACCACTTGGGGTTTGCATTCTTAGGAGGGTGGGGAGAGGTGCCATAATTGTAGAAAACTAAAATTTGAGACATCTCCATGGCTACATTGCAAAAAGAACTGGAACTTTTCTAGAGTAGGGATGGGTAATTTTGTCAAAATCAAGTTCTCATTTCTTCTACTGCCTTCCTAGCTCCTAATGGGTTCCTTCCATGCACAAAAATTCACACATATTTTGTATGCATTTTTTCGAACAAATGCATTCAAACAGATGTACAGTGGGCCCTTCCCTTAGTGGAGGATCTGTTACGGAGCCTCCCGCGTAAGGGGAATTCTGCATATGCTTGAGCCCCATTACCCCTTCTGGGGCACACCAAGGCTTCTTCTAGCGTGGCTTTCAGCATATGCTGAAAGCCATGTATATCACACACGGGCACACTGCACTTTGTACATAGTTTTCTACTGCATTCTCTTTTTGTAAACATACATCCAAAGACTACAGTATTTTTGTAATTTTTAGAATTATATACAATTTTCTTTGTGCATTTTTCAAATGTGTCTATATTATTAAGCACATTTTTATCAGAATATATCACACGAATTTTGGACTGCAAATTGCATTTGATTTTGTGCTTTGTTCTGGAAAGTATAAATTGCATACAGGTTTTGGGAAGTCCTGGACTCTATGTGTCACCATTACAAAATAATATGCACAAAATTGTCGGTATGCCTAGAAAATAAACATAACATTTAATATATAATGAATTCAAACATTAAAAGTGAGTTTAAAATATTTCTCAATCAGAAGTAGTCTAATACCTATTCACAAGAGAAGGTTAGGAACTGATTACATATTGATTTGAATGCAATATGAATGCATCCATCTTATGAGCATGATTTACCATAAATTTGGCAAGGATATTGAACTCTATAAACATTATGTCACACTGTTGGGAAACTCTGGCAAAATTAGCCTGTGCTATAAATGCCTTAAGTGGATTGCAAACTAAAGTTAATGTCTTGCATTTTGCCCTTGTAGAAGAAATCTCTTCCAACTTTATGATGTGCATTTAAGCTACAATTCCTGTGAGTATAGGCACAGTGCCCATACATGGAAGAATCACTATAATACTTTACTGGTAGTTCATGTTCCCCAATACTGTTCTCCACCTTTTGGGCCTGTATGGATCAGAAATTCTGTGCATACCCTCTGTATCCGCATGCAATCAGTTGTATATTGTGGCTCTGGTATCAGTGGGATATTGAACCCTTTTTGGGTCTTAGTCCAAATTTTATTTTGGAGATACGTTCAGCATCTTGCCTTGTTCCTCATTAAAAATCATGCCCAGCCATATCCCACTCATACAGGTCACTTTTCGGATTAGTACAAGTACCCGAGCTCATTGATACGATTTGCTTAACATTGCCCCATAGTAAAACTACTATGTTCAATAACTTGCAAGTTGCTACTTTTTAATAGCAACAGGCGCATAGCCAAGGGGGGGGTCCGTGAGATCCAGACCCCCCCCTTCCATTAGATACAATGAATGGTGTGTGCTGCCACACCAAAGTCCCATTATAATGGTGGCACTTAGTCTGGACCCTCCTTTCCCAAAATCCTAGCTATGTCCCTGATAGCAACTTAAATTTGTCACTTGAAGGTGGCTATTTTATGCTTCCTCGTGATTTTAGTTTTCTGTGTTGCCTTTCTGGTCCAAAAAAGGCTTCTCTAACATGTAAAACAGTTAAGGGAATGGGGAAATGTGGTAAAATTGCCTTGCACAAAATTGTCCTCCACAGAATGCTTTTTGGGCCTTTTTGACCCCCCCCCCCCCCAATTTTTGAATTTTATTTTTCTGCATATTGGGGAGGGAAGGCTGGAATTGTCTAAATAGTTTTGAGAGCCACAGGTATCCCACCTGCTGCATTTTCTTCATAACCCATTGGACAGTATTACTGGGCTGTCCTTTGTGGACTGCATAGGATATGGGTCCTGTCGTCTTCTTTAGTCTTGCTTCCAGTAAGGAATATTACATTTGCAATATACATAATCTACTCTCATTTTTCTGGTGCTCTGTTCACATTTCAACTGTTTTAAAAAGTAGATTTTAAACCATGGTATTAATGAAAGTTTTAGAAATTATAGGATACACTGACTGAATTTGTGGGCCTGAGTTTCTATTGTCCCTCACAGCAGCTGTGGTTGGCTGATCTTTTTTGTCTCCTGACTCTACTGCCCATCTGTCCCTAATATCTGTGCAATTTACAGTCTACAGACTCAGCACTACTGTACTTATGTTCAACTCATTTCAAGCTGTCTTCTCTTGGAATATTGCCAAAAGGTGTTTCTAGAAAGACAGGAGAAATATTTTAAAATTATTCTCAGTTTGGAACCTAGATTAATTGTATATTTATAATGCAATGAGCCAGATTATGATATGCAGTGTGTGTGTGTGTGTGTGTGTGTGTGTGTGTGAGAGAGAGAGAGAGAGAGAGAGAGAGAGAGAGAATGTCTTGAGTCTTATTACTGAAAGTTGTGATATAAATGAATGTAACAATAACTATATGTAAATATTGTGAATTTGATGCATTTTTGAAAAAAAGGTTAATTGTTATATGAATTAATATGCATTACATTCCATGCAGATGGCTACTCATGTAAATACATGTGGCATGCCTTTGCATCTTAAATAGATCACTATGACTTATTCGCAACATGTAAATATTCAGATTTTTCCTGAAAATGTGCATGATTGTTATGCTATGCATCTGAACAAAAGGTTCTCTGTCTGTGTTCATAAAGATAAAGAAAATTACAGTATTTCAAGATGAATGTTATGAAGGAAGCAGATATTCGTGTCTGAAATGACTTCAGATCTTCGAGATTCAATTTAGAACCACAGCAATAAAAGAGCTCAAGAAATCAACAGCTTTTAACCAAATAGGAAAGGATATGCATGTCTTTATGAAGAACTAACTAGAGAAACAACCCAAGTGTATTGCATCTTTAAAGCACACACATACCACTGAATAATCACAGCAAATGGGTCTCTCAGGTAAACCATGTTGTTATAGTCATGAGGAGATACAGGTAAAAGTCATCATGCCAAGCTGGCTGATTACTACTAATGCTACATCACCAATTATGAAGTGTACAGTAGCAAAATTTCAGTGAGTGAATATAAAATTCCAGTGAATGAATATATATAAAATGCACAGTTTTTTTTCGTTAAAAAGTTTGCCTCCTTTCCTACCTTTTTAAAGAATATATATTCTAAAGCAGCTGACACTACAGAATTAATGCAGCTTGACAGTGCTTTAACTTTCATGGCTCTATCCTAGTTTGTTGTGGCATAAAAGCTCTCTGACTGAGAAGATGAAATATCTCACAAAACTACAAGTCCCAGAATTCCATAGCACTGAACCATGGCAGTTAAAGCAATGTCAAATGGCATTAATTTTGCAGGGTAGATGCAGTCTAAGAGAGGGCAGCTTTTTGCAGGGGAAAGGTACCTTTAAACAAAAAAAGATATTAATTGCAAGGAGACACTAATTGAAGTATAATTTTCTCAGTCAGTATGGATATTTTTTGTCAAGTGCACTTAAACCCGCCTTGGAAGTAAGGTGCTGATGCAGTGTACAAGGAAGTCTAAATATAAAATTGTCATGCTATCATTTTGCTAATGGGAAGCACTGAATAATTCAACTCTCATAATAATAAGGCCAAATCTATCTTGTATCTGTTTCTTATGACTCAGGATGTTAATTTACTCCAAGTTTCTGAGGTTAAAAACATCAGACAGTTAAAGAAAGCTCCTGCATCTTTGCCTCATCTTTTCCTCTATTTGGCATGGAGAATACTAAACCATATACTAGCAACTGGGAAATAAGCTTTTGAGTCTAATTTTGGCTTTTATTTTCCTGCTACAGGATCTGTGGATATAGTTTCTTAATAAATGACTGAGGAGTGGGGGAGCTGCTTGCACTCCAGAAGCTAGCCTAAAAGAGGTTGGAAGGTCAAGGGAAAAAGAGAAAGGCGAAATACAATGGTAATGTTTATTGCCTCGCATTCCTTTTTTCTATCTTTCCTCCCTACATTAAACACCTATTCTATCATTTTTCTCCTTCCCACTCTTGGCCTGAACTTGAAAGTGGCATTTGGTTCTTGAGAGAGATGTTCCACAGGCAGTTTCTCTCGAGACCTCTGTCAGTTAAACTTGAAGGTGGAGCTCAGACTTTGTATGGAAAATACACAGTGCTTTAATATAATGTGTCATTATGGCTGTTTATCTACAAGCATGTTATGCATTCTCTTTTAGTTCTGTATTTCTGCAAATGATGGGCTGACTTGTTTCTTTCATTTCTACACTATTCTCAAAGATGCTCAATCTGTTACACCAGATCATTCCCATCTTATCCCCTAACCACCACTGCCGCCGCCTTTATGTATACCTGCATTTCTCCCAATGCTGGGACTCTGAGTAGATGACAAATTAAAACAAGCACAATATAGCTAAAATCACACAAAAGATCAACATTAAAATAGATCCAAACTATTCACAATATTAAAACTATTTTAAACATGCATTTAAAGGTAAAGAAATTTAAAATAATACAATAAAACAATACAGTGCCCTTTTAAATGTCCTTCATAGTTAATAGAAAATTGTTCACTGTTAAAACTCATGTTTCAAAGTGGAGTGCTCTTTCCCTTTCTAATACAAGGTACAAGTGTAAAGGATTCTGATCAAGACTGTTGCAATAGCAAAGAGTGAAAACTCTCTTCCCTTATGGAAGGAATTCAACTTTCTCATCACTTGGAGTGATTTTGACCAACTTTTTTTTGGTGGGGGGGCATGACCTGAAAACCAATGGGAAATGTTTATTTTTTAAAATTGATATTGCTGGAGGGCTTTGGAGGCCACAAAATGATGCTTAGTGGCAACATGGGGATAATAAGCCACATTTTCCCCACCTATGTACTAAAAAAAACTACCTTCTGGAGGCTTCGATGTCTATAAAACAATATTTTGCTTTGAATATTGATCTCCGCCAGAGTGGCGCCCACAGCATTTGCTCTCCACCTTCAACTCTTTGCTTAAACCTCCCTCTCCTCCTGTCTCTTCATCATTCTCTCCTAACGACTTTGCTAATTATTTCATCTCAAAGATTACCACTATAGTAGTTTGTATTGGGTTTTAATAGTTGTATGGTTTTAATAGTTTTTAATTGTAATTTTAGTAGTTTTATCATTTGATTATGATTGTAATATGTTATGTTTTATTTTGAATTGATTTGTTTTGTTCTGTTGTACACCGCTTTTCCAAAATAGATCAAAGCGGTGTACAACAGAACAAAACAAATCAATTCAAAATAAAACATA
>NC_056525.1:183562462-183562692 GCF_019175285.1 Sceloporus undulatus | reverse complement strand
TCTCCTAACGACTTTGCTAATTATTTCATCTCAAAGATTACCACTATAGTAGTTTGTATTGGGTTTTAATAGTTGTATGGTTTTAATAGTTTTTAATTGTAATTTTAGTAGTTTTATCATTTGATTATGATTGTAATATGTTATGTTTTATTTTGAATTGATTTGTTTTGTTCTGTTGTACACAGCTTTGATCTATTTTGGAAAAGCGGTCTATAAATAAACTGTATTAT
>NC_056525.1:183529840-183562452 GCF_019175285.1 Sceloporus undulatus | reverse complement strand
TATTATTATTATTATTATTATTATTATTATTATTATTATTATTATTATTACTACTACTACTACTATTCACTCTGAGATAGTCCCTCCCAATTCTTCTGCTCATATTCTTCTATCGCCCTCACCCAAAAAAATTTCTGTGTTTCCTCCTGCTTCTCTGGATAAACTCCCCACACTTCTGAACTCTTCCAAACTTGCAACCTGTTCTCTTGACCCAATTCTTACTCGTCTTCTAATTTCTATAGCTCCTTCTTTTCTGCCCCTGCTTCTCCATATCTTCAATCTCTCTCTCTCTCTACAGGCTCCTTCCCTTCGGACTTCAAACATGCTCTCATTTCTCCAATTCTGAAAAAAAAAACCTTCTCTTGACCCCTCCTTTTGTCTAGCTATTGTACGATTTCTCTTCTTCCCTTTCTTTCTAAGGTTTTGGAACGGGTTGTTTATTCTTGCTGTCTTGAGTTTCTTGAAGCCAACTCCATTCTCGATCCCTTTCAGTCTGGTTTCTGCCCACGGCATTCTACAGAGACAGCTCTCACCAAGATCTCTAATGGCCTTTACTCTGTTCTCATCCTTCTTGATCTGTCTGCAGCCTTTGACACCATTGATCATGGTCTTCTAGTTGATATACTTTCTGACCTGGGGTTCTCAACTGGTTTAGATCTTATTTGTCAGGCAGATCTTTTGCAGTGGTCACAGGTAGTCAGACTTCATCCTCTGTTCCCTTATCTGTAAGAGTGCCCCAGGGCTCTGTTCTGGGTCCCCTTCTGTTTTCTCTCTACACACTGTCCTTAGGCAAACTCATTAGCTCTTTTGGTTTTTCCTACCATCTGTACGCCGATGACACCCAGTTGTATCTTTCCACCCCTGACCTTTCTCCAAGGCTTGAACAGCAAGTTTCGTCTTGTCTCACAGCTGTGTCACAGTAGATGCGCCATTGGCGTTTGAAGCTCAACATGTCCAAGACGGAGCTTCTTGTCTTTCCTCCTAAGTCCACCCTTCAACACTCCTTTTCTGTCTCTGTGGACAACATTTCTATTCAACCAGTCCAGCAAGACCGCAGTCTTGGTTTTATCTTTGACTCTTCTCTGTCGTGTATCCCTGAGATCCAGACCACAGCCAAGGCTTGTAGATTCTTTTTGTACAATATTGCCAAAATCCGACCATATCTCTCTGCCTCTACTGCCAAGATCCTGGTCCATGCCCTAGGGATCTCACGACTTGATTACTGTAACATCCTCCTGGCTGGGCTTCCTCTTTCTCACCTCCATCCCTTAATTTCTGTCCAGCATTCAGCTGCACACATTATCACATCCGCCCACTGCTCTGACCATGTCTCTCCTTTGTTGGCATCCCTTCACTGGCTCCCCCTCCCTTTCCGTATTCAGTATAAGCTCCTGCTGTCGATGTTTAAAGCCCTCCATGGGCTGGCCTCTCCTTACTTATCAGGCCTTATTTCTCTTCACCTTCTCACTAGGGCCCTCCATTCTGGTAGTCAAGGTCTGCTGTCTCAGCCCAGGATTTCCTCTGCCCCATCTCAGATTCGGCCCTTTTCACTTGCTGCCCCTCGTTCCTGGAACCTTCTTCCCCCGCGAGCAAGAGCCATCACTTCTTTAACCAGCTTCAAAACGGAGTTGAAGACCATCCTGTTCAGAGAAGCGTTCCCAGGCATTGCATGATTGTCACTTGCTATTTGATGTTCTTCTGTTGCCTGTCTTATTGAATCATTTCCTGTATTGCTATGTATTTTATATGTATTATCCTACTATTTCTTAGATTGTACGCCATAGGCAGGTTTACACTTTATATTTATTGTTTTTATGTACAGCGCTGTGCAAATCTACAGCGCTCTATAAATAATAATAATAATAATAATAATAATAATAATAATAATAATTTCAGCAGAGTGTGAAATTTATCATTTTTTATGGAGGAAGGAGGAGTAAAGTTGTCAAAAATGTTGACAGTTTCTGTACACAGTTGTATTTGCATGGCACTGGGGATTGTGTTTCTGGCACTGGGGGGGGGTGTTGGAGTTTTGCCTCTGCTCTGTGTGTCTGTGTTGCTTGCCTCTCTGTCCGACTTATTGTGACCCTACAGCCACCCTATCATGGGTGTTTCTTGGTATGAGGGTTCTTCAGAGGAGTTTGCCATGGCCTTCCTCTGAGGCTGAGATAGTGTGACTCCCCCCAAGGAGAACCTATCATAGGGTTTTGTGGCAAGGATATCTTCAGGACATGGCACCCAAAAAGTAAGTTTTGCATTATAGCGCTAATTTGACAGTCACACTGTAGCATAAGGCAGCATTAAACCCCAAAAATAAAAGAGTTGAATTTATCATCAATAGGGGAATGCAGTTTAATGTTGAAATTGACCTGCACAATGTCACAGTGACAAAGGTGTGCATCATTTGATTGACAGTTAAAAAACCCCACCAGATACATGATGGAGAATCCATTTTGAACCAATCCATAGGTAAATGTGAACTTGAATTGGGTTAAATTGCCATGGACAGATTCAATTATGGCAAATGTAGACTGAACTTCTATTCAATGTTGAATCGATTATGTGATTCGATTGTCATCAGTGTGAAAATGTAAGTATGAATGAGGCCTGGGTAAACTACCTCTTCCAGGCAAGGTTTTCCAGAGGAGGAGATACAGATAGTGAAGTCCCTGGCACTCTGTGGCACTTACTTTATTGTCAGATAAGCAGAAGGGTGAAACAGAGGAGTTGTTCTGTGAGCCAGTTTGAAAGCAAACCTTTCTGAGTTACTGAAGTTTGTATTTCAAACCAAGGAATTGCAACTTTTGTCAACATCTCCATCAATGGTGCATCATGTTTTCTATTGCACTATACAGACAACAGTACTCAATCATTATTACTTTTTTTCAATAGCAACTGGAACCTGTTCAGCCATGCACCAGACTGTATACAGAGCAAATTTTCCACAAGGCAACCAGGCAGAAACAAGGTTACATTCAATGACAAGAGACTATTCATATAAACAAGCAAGATTCAAATGCTGTCTTTGTGGTTCATTTTTAAGCTATTCAGCTTCTTGAATTACTCTGTTTTGTGTTTTGTTCTCCATTTAATGATATAACGCAGGTATGAATTACGTTGCACATTGTATATGAAGTCTCTTTTCTTTTCCTTTGGTGGAACATGTTTGTAGTCTTATAGATGATCCAGGAATCTGATCTACAACAGTGATTGAATCTGCACTTTTATGCACACTTCCCTAGAAGCAAGACCCATTGGATTTATGCATAGAATTAGGAGAACTGCATTGACTATGATTTTCACCTGAGGAACAGCAAATCTCTTCTACTCCAAATGTAAACTTTCAACTGCAGCTGCTCTCTACATGGTCCTCATCTCTCATTGGAGAGCAGGGGTTGAAAGAGGAAGAGGAGTACCAAGCTATGTTCTTGTCATCAGTCCACTTTGTCCCCTTCTCTTGATCTTAACAAAGGAGGAAAGAAACATGGTGGGAGAAAATGGCTGCAGCTGAAAGCTCAAGTTTGAAATGTAATGGAAGACAGAAAGCTTTCTCAGTCTTTACAAAGTATTACAGTACATCTTACTTTTCAATCTATTCAGGGTTAAAATTACAACAGTCCTGACCTGTATACAACCTGCCACCCTTAGTGTGTATTGGGGCTATGGAATTCATTGCTGGATGGTGCCTCATGTCAATTGACTGTACTTTCACAGTTACTGCATGTTCCACCTCCATTTAAATGGACCATTGCCTCCCTAGCCTTCTTCCAAGGACTGGGGGGAAAGGAGAATTGTGTGAGGACAGCATAGGTGGGAGTGAATCTGTTTCTACACTGTGTTCATTTTGAATGTGCTCACTCCTAAAACCATTTCTGCATTACTGTTATTATAAATATATATAGCACTTTAGACATCCCTAAAATATTCACTTAAATGTGTTTTTTGTCTCAAAAATCTAAATGCTTATGTGTGCAAATCGTTAAGAACTGCATCAAAATATTTGGAGATGTGCAAAATTTGAAATTATTGTTAACTTTTAATCAACATATTAAATAATGTTTTATTGACTCATTAGTCCAAGAATTGTTGTTCAGGGCATTGTGTATACACATTTGTAAAGATCAAATCCCTTAACTATCTCTAACTTATAACAAGTAAAGGGGAAAGGATAACAAAGGAACAAACGAAGGGATTCTAACCTTGAGTATTTTCCATTATATGAAGTTGGGAATGGGTGAAAAATGCCTGAAAAATTTCAATAGAGATAAAATGTAGAGGCTTTATGGTTTTAAATCCATCCATGTTGTTCCACAGAGTGATTTTTGAATCAAAATATATGATTTCTGTTACAGAGTTTGCTTTGTCTCCTACGTGATGCTCAGTCAGGTTTTGTCCTGCAGCAAGGGAAATGAACCAGTCACTTGGATAGCAATAATCGTGATTGAAGTTAGAATCTAGAGTCTGCAGGCATGTTATTTCAGTAATTTTGTCTTGAAATATATTAGTGTTTGGGATTGGATCTCTCCTTAAGATATTTCTTTATTTATTTCTCTTGCTTAGTTGTGTGTATATGCTGCAGCCATTGTTCAGCCCTTTGTCATTTTAATTCTTCTTCTTCTTCTTCTTCTTCTTCTTCTTCTTTCTTCTTCTTCTTCTTTCTTCTTCTTCTTCTTCTTTCTTCTTCTTCTTCCTTAATTTTATAAAAATAGAGCATCCATGAAAGCAATTATTCTCTTGAAATGAAAATAGTTAGACTATATTATGCATGTACATACAGCAGGGCTATACCAAATGCTCTCCTCTTTCTGGTCTCAAATAGTGCTTTTTCAGGAGGAGATCATTTCCTCAATCCATTTTGCTTATTAATATTACCCCCCTTAATTCTTCTTATCCCCATTGCTCCTCCCATCTTTTCCTCCTTTCATTTTTAATACAGAATTTGCATTTTTCTGTCATGTTACTATGATGTTTCAGATTAAACATATAAACATAGGATACAAATTCTATGACATAACAAGAGGGTATAAATTTAATTAAAATTAGATGGGCTGATATAAAAAACATTTCTCAGCTTTTTTGGCTTTGTGTTCAACTGACCTCAGAAAGACTTTACTTCGCAATTGTCTAGTTCTTCAGTCCCCTTCATCCTCTCTTTCCTTCAGTTTCTCCATGTCCTTTGTGATTCCATGCTGTTTGAACTGCCCACGAGTGAAATATTTTGTGTCCTTTTCTTCTTCTTTGTTGTTGTGTGTCTTCAAGTAATTTCTGACTTATTGCTTCCCTAGGGTGAACCTATCATGTTTTCATTTTGTGGAGAGCTGGGAAACATTTGCTCAAAGAGGGCTGTGACTTGACCAATGTCACCGCTTGGTTTACCTTGTCCAGGCAGGGATACAAACCCTTTTCTCCAAAGTCATAGTCCAGCATCAAAATCACAACATCACACCAGCTTTCTTTACCTTCTTTATCTCTTCTTTACCTTTACTCTTCTTACCTGCCATTTTTGTTCCCTCTACCTCCAAACCCCCATATATCTTAACTAGTTTGTATCTCAGCATGCTTCCCCCCTGCTGTTACAGTGCCTATTGCACTTTTGTAGTTCCTTGTCTGTTCATTCATATATCCTCATTGCGGAAGCATATTACTGATGGATTTACCCATGTTTTTATTTACTCTAGCCTCTATATCATCTGAGGTATCTATATCATGGGGAAAAGACTGCCCGGACAGACCCTATTCTTGTACAACTTATGTGGTTAAAAAGTTCTTTTCAAAGGTCATAAGTACCCACAGAAATCAGATAATGTATATCTTTCTGATGTTTTAGCCATGTGCTGGTCATTTATTTCATATTTTAGGAACAATATAATGGCTAGCATCCTCCTGGTGACATACATGTGCATAATCTGGGGTTACATAGACGAATGTCTTTTAAAGTTCATTGTGCAAGAGGAATAAGCAGTTTGAATAATTTTGGTGTAATAAATATGTGGCCTGGTTGTAGTCATTACCACTACCTTAGACAGGGTATGGGAGTGATGAATAACAACAATGAACTACTTTAAAAAACAAAACAAAACAAATAATAGTAACCAGTTACCTTATCTCTATTTATACCCTTCTTGCTCATGGTCCTGAACCAATATCCTGCCTCTTTGTTGTGTTACATCTCTGTGTTCAAACCACTAGTCCTTTCATTCTTTTGTAGCTTGATGTTCTCTCATTCTGTATTCAAAACTCATTCTAAAACCATTTTCTTTAAAAGCCCTGCTATAGACTGTGCACTGTGCAGTGCTTCCCAGAATATGGACAGTATATGAACATGCAGCCAAAATCTACGTGTGCAGTTTTCATTCATGATGGCTCCCTGTAAGTCATATAGTAGTTTTGCAATTTATGCATCCTTCACATCATATTTCTGTAACAATGAGGCAAAGCCAAGAGTGGAGCTCATACTTTAGAAGACCAATTCAAGATGTTAAACCCTATACCCCAAGTACTTTTCAAATTTGGGACAAACCCCACAGTGGATTCAATAACTCCCTGACCTGGAAGCCACCCACCACCACAGACACCAAGGCTCTAGGAATTCCAGCCATTAGGAATATTGATACGCATATATTTGTAAAATGCAACACCTCATCTTATTTTCAAAGGCCACTCTAAACGTCTTTGATGCTGCCCACTTTGTCTTTGGATGGCAACTCTCCAGCCATTTCATTTTTCATTTCAGTAATAAAAGCACTTGTGCAGCATCATTTACTTACTCTTATTTCACCCACCATAAACTGCATGTTCTGCTCCCAAGGTTACAGTAATATTCACAATTCTTAAATGCTTAGTCTAAATTTTTTCTTTCAATTTGGAATTCACCATGTTGTCTGTAAATGCATTTTTAAGGCCAAGGCACAATCTTTTACTTATCTTATGATTCGCTGAATAATCACTCGAGTACAGTTAATATCTTGGAACCTCACTTCTAATGACAGAATCTAACTGATATGACTATGCTGATACTGAAATCTAATCCTGTTCATACAATCAGTTGTGTTACTGGCTGGAAATCATTCACAAACTATGTAACACCTTGTGGAAACCTTCCTTTATCTCCAGATTTCTAATACACTTTGAGCAGATGGCTCCTGGTACCTCACCCCTCTCCTCTAATGTATAGCCCACCTTTCTCCCAGCATGGGACCCAAGGCAGTATACAATACTTTAAAAATACAGTATATTAAAAAAAGTCTCTTATACAAAAGTTAAAATTCTATTAAACTAACTTTTATTTTAAAAGTTCAAGTTAAAACAGCATTAAAAAGACATTTTAAAACATATAAAATAACACTACACCCTCTCCTATCACCAAATGCCTCCTTAAATAAAAAAATGTATTTACCTGCTGTTGGAAGGACAATGGGGGGGGGGGAATCAACTAGATCTCCCGGGGAAGAGAATTCTACTATGTGGATGTAGCCACTGAGAATATGCTCGTTCACGTCTTCACCACATGTGCCTGAGACAGTGATGGGAACAAAAGGGCCGATACAGACGTGCACTTTGCACTGGCCTGGGCCCAAAATTACGACTAAATAGGGCTGGGAGTCCACATGTGCCCAGACCTACTATTGGTGCCCGTGTGCCATCTTGGTGTGTCCCCGTCCACATGGGGCATGCCATGATGATGCACGGGAATCAGAGAGCCCAAATGGCACTTGCTGGAAGGGGTGTCATCATGGTGTGCAAGTGCCATAATGACACCCTAAAAAGAAGCTGTCTAGAGCAGCTTTTTAAAGGGAGTGTGTCAGTGCTGCACCATGTGGCTGCCGCAGCACTGATGAAAAGCAAAGATGGTACAGTCCGAAAAGAAAGCCATCCCCCCCAGATCTTAGAGCACAAGCAGACTCATATAGGGAGATACATTTTCCTCCAAATAACTAGTTGTAGCTAAGATAGGTCCAGTTGTATTTAAGCATAATTCTTCTACCTAAGAGTAGCTCAAAGTAACAGAATAAAATTAAATAGGATGGAATTCCAAGTGAGTCTAATGTTCATTTAGAATGACCTAATGCTGTGGTGCTCTGGATTAGTGGGAGGGAATGAGTGCACAATATCCTTCCTAATATGAACACATTTGTTTTTAGTTTTGACATACCGCAATAAATTGTTGCATAATTGAGATTATAAAAAATGCTAGATTTTTAATGTTTGATACGTTCGGCTGAAAAGGATCAGTTCTGTGACCTCCTCTTTGGACACTGAAGGGAAAATATACTTATTGATATACTAATTCATTATGACATAATTAGCTTTATTCATCCGACAGTGAAAACTAAATAACTCTGTCGATCACAGTAATGAACAATGACAGGTACAAGTAGTTCTGTGATGAAAACCATCTAACATTGAATACAGTATTGTACCCAGCTTTTTTTTTTTTTTTTTTTGTAACAAATGATTAGTCTTTACAATAATCAGTTTCTTCCTCATGGCCAATAATCTTTTCTCATTGCCTTTTTAAACATTCATTTAACACTTTACAGATATACACCAGGTGATGTAAATTATGAAAAAAAGTATAATTAACATATGCTTACAAAGTCTTGGTCAGAGTTATATTTGTGAGCAGAACTGGGTCATAGGGTTAACTGGAGTACACAGTGAAACTGCCATGTTACTGTTGTATATTGTATTAATGTAAGATGACCAGGCTTCAAAGGAAAATTATTAACATAACAGCTCTAGAATATTCTTTAAAGAATTATGTTCTGAATAATTCATATGATGAGCTTGTTTAGTGTCATTATTAATGCCATTAAATAATACTTGAAAGGGGACCAAGATCATTTCTATGTCTTACCTCCTTAGATAAGGAAAAGCAGATCCAAAATAATGGGGTCCAGTTAGCCAGAGAAGAGTGGTAGTCCTGCCCTGTAAATGCAGAGGTTGTACACCACTCTGGATTTAGTCAGATACTTGTTCAATTAATGGGAATGGGGGACCTTCAGTTAAGCATATTCTGTTAGAGGCCTTTCATGTTGACTCAGGCCCTTAAATGCCAAAAACGAACAAACAAACAAACAAAAACCCAAAACTAAAACCAAAACCATGGTTGTTTAGGTCCACAGCTTCCGTAGCTACATCATCTAGTATTATTTATTTATTACTAATATTATTTATTTTATTAATTTGTATCCTACTTTTCTTACAAAATTGAGACCCAAATTGGCTTGCAGCCTTAAAAAATTACAATTTAAAACTTACAAAAATATAATGAAAAACTAGTAGTAATCTAGTGCAATCACTTGCTTACAGATGGGCATGGATTTCTAGGCCTTTCTGCCTCAGAATTAGTGGCAATTGGTAGCTTCCATGTCCATGCATGTATTTTAAGGTTTAGTGAGATCTTTGAAGAAGCTGTCTAATGCACCAAAACTATCACATGGATAGGGTTTTGCACCTTGGATTCCACCTTTAAAGTCTAGGCTAAAACAAGGTATGGATTCCCTGCCTCATCACATAGAAGACACAACTAGCCACTGTTCAAAACTGGCATCGATCATCTTCAGAGTGATCTTTCTTGAATTGTCAAGTTTTAGATCAATCAGCTAAGCCAATTTTTTTTCAGCATAAGCCTCCAGATTCTTCTACTCCCAATTTCTGGTTATAATGTTGACCTTGCATTAACACAGGGCTGAGGCTCTTGACATTATCACATGAGTCCCATTCTCGCCACAGTCACACTAATTAATCAAAGCACAAACATAGAAGATTTTCATACCTGGCTCCACCACTGCTAAAACATCTGTGAAAGGTCCTTAAAAGGTGGAGAAGTGCACATGTCTGAACACCAGGCATGCTTCCTTAATTGTCATGGAATCGTCACTCCCTCTAAGGCGTCCTTGAATCGTTCTGGGGAGCGGATTTTCTATGAACGCAAACTTTATGTTCATAGGAAATCCACTCCCCTAGCGATGATTCAGGGATGCTAGAGGGAGCCACGTTTCTCTGATGATTAAGGAAGTGCGTCTGGTGTTCAGACATGTATGCTTCCTCCACCTTTTAAGGACCTTTCATGCGTGTTTAGCATTGATGGAGCCAGGTATGAAAATCTTCATAATGGTTTGAGAGCAGCTGCTATTACACATCTTCACAAATTTGTGGCTGGGGCTACAGCTGCCACCACATATTCTTCCACACTTCACATTAACCCTGACATCCCTGCTGTACCTATTATGCTTTTCATTTTTTCATTTCATTTCATTTTTTATATTTTTATTTGCAATTCTACAGTTCTAATGTGATTTAAGTTTTTTTTAAAAAAATAAAAGAAATATAAAACAAAACAAAACAAGGAATCAGGGTGCTTGGGAATAGCAAGGTGGGGGGGGGGCAGGGGAGAGGAAGGGACTGACACCACATGACTGCCAATAGTGGAACTGCTATGGCACTGATGTTTTGCACATGAAGAGTACTAAGACTGACATGCACTTGGGCGTCCCTTTTCATTGAAGGGGAAATCCCAATAGCTATTGATGTGTTTTCCCCATCAATGAAAAGGGACACCCTAACCACACATCACAGAAACTATAAATGTGGGTTGGAGGTGACATCATGTGATAAGTATTGGCAAGGGCACTACTTTACAACACTGATGGAAGCTTAAAAGCCATGTGTGATCATGTCCTCTGAATAATCCAGGATTATTGTGCAGAAAAGGTGCAGAGTATGGGAAACTTAGAAAAGTGTCATGAGTGTAATAGCAATTTCTCTATTGTGTTTCCTAGCAACTGGAGTTCAGAGGCATATTGCCTCTGATAATGGAAATAATATAAAGCCATAATGACTAGTAGCCAAGTTCTGATTTGTCAGTATTCATAACCTGGGGCAATAAACAAACAAACAAACAAACAAACAAATAAAGTAAGATGAAGAATATACATTATCAACACTATTTTGTTAGGCAAATTAATTTGCTTCTTTGTTCCCGCTCTTCTTACTAGCTGTAGCAGTACATATGTTACTCATATAAGGATGTGTTCTGCATGTTCTCAAGAACATGATCTAAAGTCTTATAATATACTAACAATTTTTACTAGTATCAGTGCAATAGAAACAGATGCTCCATATCTCTAGGGATTTGACATTTTGCTGAACAATGGAGCTCAGATCAGGTATTTCATTTTTCCACTCTCCCAGCATCAAATTTCATGACATCTTTTTGCAGTGTCAGTTTCCTTGCCTGGATAAAATACTAGTGACTTATGGCATATTTTCTGACAATCTGTATGTGGAATAGAAGAAATCAGAAGCTCAAATACTAGGACCCAAAGTCCAGGAACCCAGTATTTTAACATCATTTGGCACTGAGAATAAGTGTGGTTACTACAACTTGAATTTGAAATTGAACACATTAGATGCTTAATTCTCAAATATATAGTTAGACCTGGCTTTCACCCACCACTCTTTAATATTTTAGTAATTTGAACTGTGAAATATTGTCAATTAGTTTATATCCTATGTGCATATGTAATCTTCATGACTAAATAGACAGACTCTGTGTCACTATTTTCTTATGGAAATGAAAAATCCAGGTTGGGTACAAATGTGCAATGAATATGCATGTTTATTGCCGACGCTTGCTTTCCAATCCTAGCTACTGTCTTTACCTATGACTCTATAATGATAGGCTATTAGAAATGAAGGGCATGTGATGAGCCAATCAGAGAAAGATACATGATGAAACATGATGCTGTGATGTTGGGAGTTGCAGAGCAAATGCTGCATTATGCAAATCTTAAGATACACATACTATGATGACATAGTATGTCCCAAAATGCAGATAAAACAGTGAATGTATGGCAAATTATATGTATTATTTGGCAAGAAAGTATGGTTACGAGAGTATCAAATTGTCCATCACCAGGTTTGGCCCAAGGCTGACACAATGGTGGATTCCATGGCGGGGTACATACCTCCGCTTTGCGGCGCTCTGCCGCCGCCGCCAGTAGGTCCGTGGGGGAGCCGGAGCCTTCACATGGCCCGACTCCCGCGCAGACCGAAAAAGAAGCTCCAAAATGGAGCTTCTTTTTAATTCGCGTTTGCGACGTAGCGAGGTGCCAGGGGCGCACTCACTATGTCACAACGCCCGCGATGCGTACGGACGCTCAGCGTCCGATACGTAAATATGGCGGCGCCTGTATGAACAGGGCGCCGCCATCTTGTACGTATTCAATACGTACTAGGGTTAGGGGGGTGCGGAAGCACCGCCCCTTCCTAATCCTAGTACGTATTGATGACGTACTATTTGGCGGTCTGTAAACCGCCCATATTTCATATAAAGAAGCAAACTGAATTCATAGTGAATTTTATTTCAACACTACCAAAGGGATAGTAATCCCATAATTCCTGAGGGTAGCAGTCTAGCTGAGGGGATGTGGGGCAGCCCATCTATCAAACATGGTCCAGGGCATCAGGGGTGACGTTTTGGCGGTTGCCACCTGATTTCCATCATCTATCACCTCAGACAGCTTCATTGTTCTGCCTAATGTTAGAGCTGGCCCTGCCCTCACTAACACGAAATGTCTCCAAACCAATTTTTTTTATCCTTTTCTGCACTTATTCAGACTATGGATATTAGTCATCATGTTCTTCATCTTGCAGGCAAGAATTAATAATTCCTATGATGTTCTCATCACTGGACAAGAACACAAAGATGTATGCCCAGTTATCAGCTATTACATGTGTGTCAGGAAATATTTATCATGCAGAGATAATATCTTTCTGATTCTAACATGATTTCTAAGCAAAAATATACATTTTTTTCTGCATGGAATACATGCAATGGATTTTCTTTACAAAACACATTTTCCTGCATAAAGCTTCTATCTATGTATGTTTTCTGTGAATAAAAATATTATTTTTCTGTGTGGAAGACACTATTCCATGCAGAAATATGTGTGGAATGTTTGTGCAGAAAAATCATTTTTGTGAACAAAATCCATAATATTTCTTGCATACAAATATCTCCAGAAGTGCGGGAGTTCCCAAGCATTAGAAAACAAATATCAAATGAATGTTACATCCATTATTAATTGAAACAGCAAAATCTGTTTTGCTTATCCTCCACTGGTATAAGTAAGGTGTCACATAAATCCTGCTGGGTTGTAAGATAAATAATACAAAATAAAATAAATATTATTATATTTGTTCCCATATCCTCAAAAGGAGGAAACAAGATAGTGAATGGGTTGAACTATGAACCATGGCATTGTTGATGTTTATTAAGGAGCCCTGGTGGCGCAGTGGGTAAATGCCTGTACTGCAGCCATTCACTCACGAACCATAAGGTTGCGAGTTTAATACCAGTGAAAGGGCTCAAGCTCAACTCAAGCTTGCATTCTTCCAAGGTCGCTAAAATGAGTACTCTGATTGTTGGGAGCAATTAGCTTACACTTTGTAAACTGCTTAGAGAGTACTTAAATGCACTGATAAGCAGTATAGAAATGTACTTGCCATTGCTATTTGGCAATATTTTAAATGGTAAAAAACAGTATTGGTTTGTATGTTACCTACCAAGGGAAATGCATTTTCCACAAGACTCTTTGGATGAGTCACTCCACTCTAGTTGTAAGCATTGGATCAGGTTTTTTGGTGGGGAGGTGTCACTGGTCCCACATTAGAAAATTATACTTAAGTGTAGGTGTCAATAATATGCTTTGGGGGTCTGTAAAGCACAAAATACTTTCAGCAAATACACTGACAAACTGAGCAATTCTGAACAGTATATATAGCAACTCAATACCACTTTAAATTGTTGTGGTTCCCTCCTACAAAATCCTGGAATTTTAAGTTTGGTGAGGTACTTAGAATTCTCTAGTGCCTTCCTTTGAACTACAGAACTAGATCTCTTCAGCAGAGAATTCAAACTATTCCATCATACTACAAGTCCCAGGCTCCCAAAGGATAAAGCCTTTAATAATAAATTTAATAATAAATTAAAATTAATAATAAATCCTTCCAAAGGATAAAGCCTTTAATAAAAATTTAGTAATAAATATTATTATTATTATTATTATTATTATTATTATTATTTGCAGTGGGGGAAAATGCCTAAAGAATGGGGACAGCACAAAAGAAAGCATGACTTTGCTCACCTCATTGTCATTCCAGCAAAGTTGTGCAGGACAACTTCCCAGCAAATTATTTCCCTTTGGCTATTATGCTATAAAATGTCACCATTCTGATGAGGCCTTGAGTGGATGCTGAGAGACAAGTAAATGATACCTGAAGTGTTTGTAAGTTGTAAAGCATCTGGCTTCTGACATTTTGCAAAAATTAATTAATGGCTTATTTGTGATCTTCTAACTTTTATTAGTTTCCTTTTGCAGCCGAGAGCAGGTTACGTGTTCCTACAGCGGGGAGAAAGTGACCATGATTTCATAGTATATTTTGCAGGGCTTTTTGCTCTGCTTATGCTAACTCCTTCTAGAGTTGCTTCACTCACACACATTCACCCTCCCTCACATCTAGATTCCCTTAGAATCGCCAGTGGACTGTATGAATACATATAAATCAATGCAATGCAATGCAAATCTGAGCCTGGCAGAGAGTGTGAATCATTTCTAATCTAAATGGATATGATAGACAAATGGAGTGAACTTAAATATTCAGGAACTATGTATAAGTGCTCCATCCATTCATCTCTTGTTCTTTAAGCTGGTGATAAATGCAGACTCCTTTTCCAAGCCTCTCTGCTTGAGGTCCCCTTCCAGAAATGACATTTCTCACTTTTTTGAGCACTTTAAATAGGGGTGGCAAGAACATTTAGCATAACTAACATGATAAACTGTAGGAAAGCAGTTTGCAGTTTGGCAGTGAAATTCTGGGTTTTATTTAAAGGAAATACTTCACATACCTGTAATATTAAAAAAAGAAAAAAAATAGTTTTCCCACTATGCTTGTAATATCATCTTCATAGATCAGTAAAATGTGCAAATTACCTAATTTACTCTATTAGGCAAGAAATATCAAAGCTAATGAGACCAATTCATCAATGTCTACCTCTACGGATATAAGCAGCACTCTGTGGATGGGGTTTTAGTCATATTTGTGTTCTTACACAGAACAGAAAATTTATCAAGGAAAACATCTTTTCCATTTACTTGGCCACACTACATGCTTCCAGTGAATATGTTACTGCCAAATATCTGCATTATTATTATTATTATTATTATTATTATTATTATTATTAACCTTTATTTATAAAGCGCTGTAAATTTACACAGCCCTGTACATACAATCTTTTTAATTGGACGGTTCCCTGCCCTCAGACTTACAATCTAAAAAGACATGACACAAAGGGAGTGGTGGTGGGGAAGGGGCCTCTCTAGTAGGATAATACATATAAAATACATAGCAATATAGGAAATGATTCAATAAAACAGGCAACAAAAGAACATCAAATAGCAAGTGACAATTATGCAATGCCTGGGAACGCTGCCCTGAACAGGATGGTCTTCAACTCCATTTTGAAGCTGGTTAAAGAAGTGATGGCTCTTGTTCGCGGGGGAGGAAGTTTCCAGGAGTGAGGGGCAGCAAGTGAAAAGGGGCGAAGCCGAGATGGGGCAGAGGAAATCCCGGGCTGGGACAGCAGACCTTGACTACCAGAACGGAGGGCCCTAGTGGGAAGGTGAGGAGAAATAAGGTCTGATAAGTAAGGAGGGGCCAGTCCATGGAGGGCTTTAAATGTCGACAGCAGGAGCTTACACTGAATGCGGAAAGGGAGGGGGAGCCAGTGAAGGGATGCCAACAAAGGAGAGATATGGTCACAGCGGTGGGCGGATGAGATAATGCGTGGAGCTGAATGCTGGACAGAAATTAAAGGACGAAGGTGAGAAAGAGGAAGCCCTGCCAGAAGGATGTTATTACAGTAATCAAGTCGTGAGATCACTAGGGCATGGACCAGAATCTTGGCAGTAGAGGCGGAGAGATATGGTCGGATTTTAGCAATATTGTACAAAAAGAATCTACAAGCCTTGGCTGTGGTCTGGATCTGAGGGATACACGACAGAGAAGAGTCAAAGATAAAACCAAGACTGCGGTCTTGCTGGACTGGTTGAATAGAAATGTTGTCCACAGAGACAGAAAAGGAGTGTTGAAGGGTGGACTTAGGAGGAAAGACAAGAAGCTCCGTCTTGGACATGTTGAGCTTCAAACGCCGATGGCGCATCCACTGTGAGACAGCTGTGAGGCAAGACGAAACTTGCTGTTCAAGCCTTGGAGAAAGGTCAGGGGTGGAAAGATACAACTGAGTATCATCGGCATACAGATGGTAGGAAAAACCAAAAGAGATGATGAGTTTACCTAAGGACATTGTGTAGAGAGAAAACAGAAGGGGACCCAAAACATCTGCATGACAATATGTAGTGCCAAAGAAGGGCAAAGAGGAACATTAGAATAGGTTTCTAGACATATTTATAGATGATGATAGTCCCTGTGGAAATAGTCCAAAGCTGAGTAGAAGAACCTTGGCTTTGTATAGAAGAGGTCAGTGTTACAAAAGGATCTAGGTATCCATTAATATCTCTCAAGAATAGTTCACTGGTTTTACTGGTCTGGGGGGAAAAGCTCTTCCAAGTATTAACTTTCTGTAGGAACTAGAAGGCTCTTTTTTTTTTTAAATGGACAATTAGCCAAAGTTATTCCAAGTAAAAATGCAACAGAAGGTTAGCTGATTCTGCAGCAAAACCAATGATATCTTTGAAAACACACTGCAGAAATCATCCCGTTTGAGACCACTTTAACTGCCCTGGCTCAGTGCTAGGGAATACTGGGAATTGTAATTTATTGTGGCACCAGAGCTCTCTGACTGAGAAGGCTAAATTTCTCATATAATTACAGTTCCCAGAGTTCCCTAGCATTTAGCCAGGGCAGATAAAGCAGTCTCACACTGGTTTATTTAAGCATTGGCGAGTTATAGACTGCCCAAAACAGGTGGTCTGCTGCCGCCACCGGTTGCTACGTCCGGGAACCACAGCGGCCAAACCGCGCAGTTCCCGAGCGCAGCCAGAAAGAAGCGTCGAAATAGCACTTCTTTCTGGCCCCAGAAGTGGCACTGTGAGGCACTTGTCATGCACTTGCGGCGTCACTTCCGCCGTGCGACATCCAGACGCTATGTGTCCACGACGTCAAAATGGCGGCCCCCATGTGGACGGGCGCCGCCATTTTGTACGGACTCAGTCCGTACTAGGGTTGAGGGGCGTCAGGAAGTGATGCCCCTTCTCAACCCTAATACGCCCCTTTCGAACCCTAGCACACCCCTTTGGCGCATCTATAATGCGCGGTTGTGTTTTGGATCCTAATTAAAAAAGATGGCAGCAGAAACCAGCAGAACAGTCTCTATTTAATGTAATCTATTTCTGAAACTAAAAGAGGGGATAAATAGCATGGAAGCTAAAAGCCCTTCACCTAACCAATCTAAGGGGGCTAGGTGTAGGCTTAAGGAGCTACATGCTAAAATACACACATGGATTTTTGCAACCTTTGGAGTTCAGAACATGACTGGCAATTGGAGCAGTAGAAGACAGGAAGGCAGGACTAAGAGTCAGAAAAGTCAGAGGGAGACGTGAAGTTGAAGGATTTCACAGCTGGCATCCATCATTTTTTGTGGGTTTTTCAGGCTATGTGACCATGTTCTAGAAGAGTCTATACCTGATGTTTCACCAGCATTTGTGGCTTGCACCTTCAAAGAATGCTGGCATGGAAGTGACCCTTGGTTAAGATGAAGTGATTTATATGTTAAATCTGTGCGTTGATCTGTTGTCAAATAGCAAGGCCTCCAGGTGTCTATTAATTATTGATCCACTGTCTGCTGGGAAACCCCCCCTAACTCTAAGTGGTTTTCATTTGCATTTGCTGGGTCTTGATTTTGGTGTTTTTCAGGACTGGTAGCCAAACTTTGTTTACTTTAAGAGTTTCTTCTTTCTTGTTGATGTTTAGGTATTTGTGGATTTCAGTGGCATCCCTGTGCATTCTGTCATGATAGTTGTTGGCATGGTCCAGAATTTCAGTCTAAAAGTAGCATTTTCTCTGTGTGTCTCTGTTTTAAAGCTCTTTATAACTCAGTGGGTGGTCTCCTAAGAGTGATGGTAACACATCTGGGAGGAGCAAAACATGATCTCAACATGTTTTACAAAAAGGCAGAGGTGAATGTGTTCTTCCGGTTCTGATAATAGCTCTTAAGTGGGCTGAGCAGGTAGAGACAGTGAGCTACATATACTGAACAAAAAGAAAATCAAGTACAGTCATCCCTCCACATTCTCAGAGGTTAGGGAAACAAACCTACCGCAAATGTGGAGAATTTGTGAATAAGGCTCCCTCCCCTCTGATACCTGGAACAGTTGTCCCAGACATCAGAGGGGTGGGAGAAGGTCCCACACAAGCTCTCTCCTGACCTCTCCTATGCCTGACAGGTATCCCAGGCATCAGAGGGGAGGGGAAGGTCCTGCACAAGCTCTCTGTTCCAGGCAAGGGAGGAGTCAGGAGAGTCCTCACAAATAACCAAATTCATGAATACTAAGTTCGCTAATGTGGAGGGAGGACTGTATAGATAGTTTGCTTTCTTTCAAATCCAAATAGGTTGGCCAACCTCCCTGAAGGCTGCAAGATACCTCTTGATGGAAGGATGTGTCGGCATGAGCCAGTTCAGCAGGTTTCCATTTTGTGGAAGTAAACAAGGTAGTTAAATACTGATTGCTCTCAGTCAGTACAACCATTTCCTTGTCAACAGGAGTAGGGAATCAGGGAATTTTGCACTTTGCTTTTAGATTAAGGCTTAACTTTTGGACAGGGATCTAGGTCACCATCAGCCCTGGCTTGTTCATTATGAATCCTAAACTATTTGTGCAGACTTTGACAACAGATAGATTTCCTGTCATATCCATCAAAGCCTAATATTCATATTTATTGAGCACGATGTGTAACACCAAATTCTAAGTACCTCACCATCTACAAATCTTAGAATTCAATAGGCTATCAGAGTTATAAATCTTGATAAATGCAAATCTTCACTTGGTTCATTCTCACAAGTAAAACAACAACAGTAACAACAACAACAACAATGTTTTTCCTCTACTTAGTGAGATTGGAGGTGTTTACATGCATTTTTCCCCATTTATTTTTCACACTTCAGGACACATTATTTGAAGGACCATATTCTCCCTTATGAATCAGCCCTTATGAACTCCTCCCCTACTCTAATCCGCCCTTCTCCTGTGCTGCTCCTCATTCCTGGAATCTCCTCCACACACAATTAAGAATTATTACCTCCTTGGCTAATTTTAAGGCTTAATTTAAGACACTCTTTTTTAGGAAAGCATTCCAAATTACTGGTTGTTAATCTGCTGTTTACTTTGTCTTTATTGTATTCTACTTAGTATTATTTTAGAGGTATTTTAATCATGTAATTTTGTTGTTTTAGAATGTATGCCACTTGGCAGGTCCCCCCCCCATTTTATTTAACCCTTACTATGTAAAGTGCTGTACAAACTTTACAATGCTCTATAAATAACTGTTTTAATAATAATAATAATAATAATAATAATAATAATAATAACAACAACAACAACTTGCCCAAGGTCACCCAGTGAGTTTCCATGGTCAACTGGAGATTTGAACCCTGGTCTCCAGAGTTGTAGCCCAATGCTCAAACCAGTGCATCATGCTAACAGACATGTATTGGGTTTGTCATCCTCCTCCTCTATAGCTAACAACAGTTTTAGAGGGGCACTTGTTGGCCAACCATGAAATAACAAGACCAAACACAAATAAGTGGATTAAACAAGGGCCATTTTATTGACCTGGAAACCTATTTCACTGTTGGAGTCTTGGGATTTAGCAAACTGATTACCAAGGGGGGAACAGCCTGGTTTGGGTCCAGCTGAGGCCCATATGTCAACCTACAACACCTCCCCAGCTATTCTTTGGGCGAAAAACCAAACATTGAGGGCAACCCAAAGGGGATTGGTTACTACCTCAGCCAGCTATCTTTGGAAGACCAAAACCTGGGGATCTCCCTCCCAAGCCACAAAACTTTATAAGAGAGAATAAATCCCATATCAGCCCCAAGGGCAGTCTCTTTTCCCTGGTCACCTGCCCTGTGAAGGCAGTTCCAGAGCCCAAACCTCCACCACAAGGTGTACACCACTCTAAAATCTTCTCCCCCTACTACCTGCCAAGAGAAACCTATTTAATGACAATTGCCCAGTTCCCAGCATGTACAGTATAGGTCAGGGGGAAAAAAAAACAGGTAATGGGGGGAAATCCTACCCAGCCCCTATGCAACCAGCTCACACTGCATTGGGGGGTAGGTGGGTAGGTCACAAAATGTGAAGAGATTACATTCTAGGGGACAACAGGCTTAAATCGCTTTTCATCCCCTATCATATGGTAAGCTTGACCAATCTAGTATTACTGGCCTCTATTCACAGAGGCCAACAAAGAGGCCCCATCCCTTGCAGTAGCTTTGCTGCATAGCTGAGGGACCAATTTCTATTAGAAATAAATGCAGATAGGGATATAATCCTTCCCAGATCCAAATCTCATTTGGTTGTTTTCATTAAAAGAAAATGACCATAGAAAATCCAGTCACATATCTTCCACATCTCACATGTGTCTGGGTGAGGATCTCAGTTTAGTGGCCCACAGTCTTAGTACTATCACTCAAATGAATATATGAGTCCAACTATATGATTCTATGAATAGTAGCTTCAGGTCAATAGACTCCATGTGTCCATTTCACTGAACAGATAAAGTACTTTCCAGGACTCTACACTATCCAGCTCTAAGGGCATAATGAATCTAGAATGAACCACTGTTTAGAACACTACCCATATCTAAAAACCTCTGTTAATTGGGTGTTTTGTATTATTATTATTTTTACTGTATTTCTTTGGCAGGCAGATCTGTTTCTATGGTTTTACTTTTGTACAGCACTATGTGCATTGATGAAACTATATCACTAACAAATTTGCTAACCATAATGGTTGTTAGGTGCTGTTTTGAGATAACATAGAAAGTCTTTAACACAAAATGTTTTTTACATCTGTTTGCATATCATATTAAAAATAGTTGGTATGAGCAGTGACAAACTTATTATGGAAATCTGTAACTGAGAGTATAATGGGGAGGGGGTCCTTTTTATGTTTGTAACATAATTTACAATAATTTATAATTTGTACAGAAACATATAATTTCTCAGAAAATTATCTATCTATCTATCTATCTATCTATCTATCTATCGCAATAGAACTGTTTCTAACCCCCCTGCCCCCCCCCCCCGAGCATGCAGCATTGTCTTTTAAACTAGTAACGAAAACATATTCTGCTGCAGGAACACACATAGATTTCAATGTACATCTTACTCTTAGAAGACTAACCATGGCCTCTTTTCTCATCTCTGTTCCTTCCCAGCAACTTTTGTCAGTCTAAATGTACAGTCAATATCTTATTGCTTAAAATGGAATAAATTAGTGGAGTAGTGTGGAGACTCTCTTTAGGAGTCCTACTCTCTATTACATCCCATCTTTAATCATTTCTGCACACTTCTGAGAAGCAATTAAATTGAAGAAAAATGCTGTAAACAATAAAACATTGTCAAGAAAAGGAAAAGGCCCATTGCAATCATGCAGAAGGACAAAGTTCCCAAGGCTAAAGATACATAAATAGCTTTAGACCAAAATATGCATGAAATATGTTATGGCCCCATGGCTTTCTTATCATCTTCTTTTTCTGCAGAAAGAGCTAACAGCTGTTTCCTGTGGTTTGGAAAGCCAGCTAAATCCTTTGAGATTTCTACAGGAGGCAGCTTGGGATGCTTTCACCTGAGAGAGCAACTCATCATCACTGTCAATTGAGTGACTCAGCTCCATGTTTAGGATTTTGCAAGGCTTTCATATTCTTCAGAGAGACAGAAAGAACACTGGAAACACAAGAGAATGAGGTCTAACCTAGTAGACATGTATTTTCATAATACATGCAGAGTGAATCAGTGCAGGTATTTCAATTTAAGTTAAACTGGTAGAACAAATGATGGATGAGTGTTGGAAGTGTTGGAGTCAGGAGAGGAATGGAAGAAAGGGATATATGGTGAAGAGAGTGATAAAATCAGTATCTATTTATACCAAATTCTTATGATCTTATTAGAATATACAGTGAACCTGGGTATCCTCTGGGGTTTGGTTCCAGGATCCCCTGTAGATACCAAAACCCATGGAAGTTTAAGTCCCATTAAATACAGTGGTGTAGTAATAGCAAAATCAAAGTGTGCTTTTTGGAATGAATATATATATATATTCAAGCCATGAATGGTTGAAGCTGAGTTTTTCACTAACATGCTGCATGGTCTTTCATTTAAATACTTGGCTATGTCAATAAACCTGCAATGGATATGGTGTCAAACTTGAGAACTTGACAAAAGAGCAACCAAGCCATATTTTTCAAAGGGTTTGGGATAGACAGCAAATATACCACATCCAGGTCCCATTCTAAATAGATAAACAGACTGATTCTTGTTGATTGAGGTTTCTGGAAATATTCCTGCTATGGCAAAATGTATATCTGCTTTTCTAGGAGAGAAAGATATAGGAATTATGATGTCTTCAATAATAGATTAAGAGTCCTGTCCAAAATGCTAAAAACCTAAAAGCTAGAAAAATATTCAGGAGTGTGTGTAATAAACATCTCATCTCATATATTTTCTAAACTGTCGTAATTACTCAAATTTTGCCGAACAATTTCCTATATCTCACAACTTCACACATGGCCTTCAAGATCACGTGGACCCACTAATGGAGTTGTGATCCAGCTGAAATTTCATGCAGATTCTAGTTATATGAATTAGTCCCGGTGGTGAGAACTAGAGACATAGACCTTTTTTTGGACAACTGTGACTACATGTAAGTGAACACATCTGTGTATGTCCACCTCAGAGTTTCTGTGCTGTTTCCAGTTCAATATTTCAAAACTCTTTAGTGCAAGACTGGGGTTGTGGAGAAAGCAGGAACTAGTTATATATTTTGAAACAAAATAGCCTCATAGTATTCACAACCTTATAAGGCACTTACATATTTCTCTTAAGGATGGATAAAGGCTTGAATAACAGTCATTAGTCCAGAGATTGGCAAACTGTGGCAGTCCAGAAGTTATTCTATTGCAACTCTCATATGCCCTAGCCAGCATAAATAATGATGAATGATTATAGGAACTGTAGTCCAACATATGGAGGGTGATATGACCAGACTGGAGATTGCAGCCTGTAACAGAAGATTAGGATTGGGGCAGGCAGTTGGAGAACTAGACAAGATCCTAAAGTACAAAGACATAGAACTGAGCACTAAGGCCAGAATTATCTAACCCATTGCATCTCCATCAGCATGTATGTGACAACTGGGCAGTGAAGAAAGCTGAGAGAAAGAGGGTCAATCCATTTGACATGTGGTGTTGCAGGAGAGTTCTGTGGATACTTTGGAGAACCAAAAAGACAAATAGATGGATTATTGAACAGAGAAAGCCTGAACTCTCCTTGGAGTCCAGGATGACAAAACTGAGTCTGTCGTACTTTGGCCACATCATGAAAAGACAGGACTCACTAGAACAGTGATGGTGAACCTTTTAGAGGCTGAGTGCTCAAAGTGCAACCCAAAACCCACTTATTTATTGCAAAGTGCCATGTACCTCTGGCTTTCTAGTAACAAACTCTGGCAAACTCTGTCCTGGGGCGACAGCACATGTGCCCACAGAGAGGGCTCTGAGTGCCACCTCTGGCACACGTGCCATAGGTTCGCCATCACTGCACTAGAAAATACAATAATGCTAGGAAGGGTGGAGGGTGGTAGAAAGAAAGGAAGACCACATGCCAGATGGTTAGAATCAATCAGGGTGGCAAGTGACTTGAACCTGTAGGATCAGAGTAGAGTGGTTGAGGATAGGGAGTCTTGGAGGGGGTTGGTCATAGGGTCTCCATGAGTCAAAGTCAACTCGAAGGCAGCCAGCAACAACAACAATGTTTGTTATCCCCACATTAGCAGTTTCTTTGACCCTGTAACCCAAGATAGAATCTTAAGTTTCTACAGGTTCTAGAAGATTCTGGTCCACTTATATTTTCCATACTCCATTTTTTAAGATATTAATTCTAGAGTTGGCCTAAATACCCTAAAGGCACCAGATCCCTTCTGACATTGGAAGCTAAGTAAGGTTAGTTCTCATTAGTATCTGGATGAGAGATCACCAACTAACAGCAAGTGCTGTTGTCTATATTTTAGAGGAATTAACCTGCAAAACCACCTCTGAGTATTCCTTAGCTAAGAAAGCCCTATGCAGTTCATGAGGTCTCCATAAGTCAATAGGCAATAAATAGTACAGAACCTAAAAGCTTCCTCAGTGTTCTGGCCATTTTGATTGATATTTTCTCATTGTAGATTTTGAAGTCTTTTTCTTTAACTGATCATTGTGTACCCTTTAGTTTTCTGACTTTGATGTAACTCTGTCCAGAAATTTCTTGTAGTATCTCTCAGTGAGCCCAATGGGATTTACTTCTCAACAGATGTGCATAGGATTACACTGCTAAAGCAACTATACCACACCATGATGTTCTTCCTTTACAAAGAAGACAAAATTTACTAATAAGAAAGGCCAAGCTTAGTACTATAATTTTTAAAGACACTTTTCTCTTGATGATGCTTACCAGCATCAGTCCCATATTAAAACTTTCAGCAATTGTTAAAGTAGGAGAAACTACTCAGAGGGACTGGAAACAACCTTAAACATAAGAGATAACCATCATAAGTCATGTCTCATTGAAATAACTGAGCTACAGCTAGGCTCTTAACATAATGTATCATGGTTATATAGATAATTAAGTTACAAAAAAGAGAGATTTCACTGCTTTTCTGTTTATTTTGCTGCAAGGCTCAGATCTTCATCATGCTTTCATAAATTATTAGGAATCTTCCATCTCACTCTTAGCTGGCATATTAGGAGTTGAGAAAATCAGAGAACTCTACCATACCTGCCATCTATATTGTGTCACTATTCTCAATGTGTGCTTCCAGTGAGTAACTCAGTTTGCAGTGCACTACTAATTGCTGCCTGTAACCACTGCTCATTTCAGGCTTTTAGCTTTTGGCCTCAGGTAACATGCACACAATTAAGCCATCCAATTTGTGATCCCAATCCACTTCTGCCCTTGTCCTTCAGGAAAGATGATCTTGATTAAAACTTTAATTGTTGGCACATTTCCAGGACCAAATTCTCTGTTGCAAAAGTTCCTTGAAGATTTCCATTTTCTTTTTGCAAGTAGTTCTGGAGTGGCATCTGTTTCCCCAGAATAGTTCCTGAGGCAAATAAAACAATGCCTATGGGTTTGTGTTAAGGTTACACTGTTGACTGACTGCTCTGGTCTTTCTAGACATTAGTCTTCCAAGATCAACCTTCAAAAGTGAACATTTTAGAGAGCACACTTCCTTTTTTAAAAATGTAAGCTATGTACCTTCCAAACAGAAGGCTGTGAAGGCAATGGCTTTTTCAGAATGCTGTTTTCTAGTGAACATTGTGTTTAACAGGGATGGGCAGCATAGGCAGATGTGTGTGTATGTGGGGGGGGGGGATCAATTTTATCCCATCCCCAGGAATCTGCTTCAGAAATACCATTCCAGAAAAAAATATTCCCCATTTTACTCCCCAAAGCCAGAAGACACTGGACACCCCATTCTCACCCCTCCCAGGGAAGTTTTGCACCTTGTTCTACTGCAAAGGTGGGAACTGTATGGGTTCCAGAGGTTGCTGAACTACAACAACATCTGGAGCCTAGTCAGAACAGATGCTGTAGTTCAAGAACATATGGAGGATTTCAATTTGTCCATCCCATTCCAATAGAAAATCTAATGATTTTTAATATATATTTTTTAATATATGGGTGGCACCATCAGGCCCAACATCCACAAACATATCCTGAGAAGATGCATCATACCAATTCCATACCCATGGAATCCATGGATTTGCAATTTATGTGGACCAGACAGAGAAGGCTAATATCTCAAAATACTACAAATTCCAGAATTCTATAGCTTTGAACCATGCATGGTAAAAAGTTAAAATTACACTACAGTCATTCCTCCAAATTTGCAGCTTTGGTTTTGATTATTCGCAAGGTTGCTGTCTCCCCTCCTCCCTCTCTCTCCCATGCTCCTTTCCATCCCCTCCCTCCCCTCACTTCTTCCCTCCTTCTTTTGCCCCCCCTGGGCCTAGCTTTCCCTCAGGGGCTGGGAGGGGGCCTTCCCTCAGTCTGGATGGAGTGAGTCAGGGTGTTGTTTTGCCAAGGCAAAAACATTTTCTGTGCAGGAATCAAGAATTTCTGGACAGATAATAGTATTTCTATGCAGAAAAGAGATATCCAGAGAGTGTGAATACTGCTGTTGACTGCTGTATTTATTGCTATAGTTTTCTGTTGTTGTTTTGTAATGGTCAAATAATGTTTCTGTAGTCTCGGTACATTTACTGTCAATTTCCAGAACCACCCAGAAGTGGATAGTTCCCATCTGGAAGGTGGATTTTCTTTTTAATTCCAGGATATATCACAGCCAAAACAACAAAACAAGAAACAAACAAAACAACAACAACAACAACAAAGGACTTGTGTGGTTCAATACTTGCAGTTAATCCTGGGTTCCATAGCCATTTCTCTTCCTGACTAGATGCGGAGGGTGGGGAATTCAAACACCCCCTTATGGCAGTTAGGCATTTTAGAGCACCATTCCTTTAAAAAAGAAGGTATCCCCATGCTGGTCTGACAGCATCCCGAGATGGCAAGGACCAAAGGCACTAAAGACATCTGAAGGAGGATTAGCTAGAGTTGCTTACAGTGACATGAGATCTGAATGAGGATTGGCCAAATTGGCAATCATGCTTTATAGCTTCCTTTATCCTTTCTTGCCAGTTTCTATAGGGAGAGTAGGGCCCACGTGGATCCAACAACATCATCAAAAGATATAAACCAGTAAAAATAACATACAAAAAGTCTGTTATAAGAACTCCCACCTCTTTGAAGTAGTTTGGAAGAGCCTTATTTTCATTACTTGAAGACTACGTTTTTCTTGTACAAAAAGTTTCTTGTACAGAATGCAGTAAATATATTTTTCCAATAAAGCCTACTGATATTTTTATATCCCAAATGCTTCTGATTTATTTTTTAATTAAAAATATTGTTTGGACTTGAATGTGCCTATATTGATTTTGAATCTAGCAGTTATATCGGTAGATGTGTATTTAGACAAGAAATCAGTAAAACTCTGTGCCACCAGTAAAAGGCATCAAGTTTGATTGGCTTATGTTTAAGCAACAAAATATTTAAAGAAATCCATATGCTTTAATAATGAATGGAGTGGTTTGTAAGGGTTTTTGTTGTTGTTCTTGTTGTTGCTGCTGCTTCTAATTTTGTCATTGCATATTTGTATCATCTTAGCTAACTTTATTTTTTTTTTTTTTTTGAGGGGAGGTGATCTTTCTAAATTAAAACAAAAGCTTATCAAAGTTTCTAAACCTTGCAAGGGTTTCAGTAAGCCAGATGGCATGACATTTTCTAAACCTTATCTGGCTAATCTTGTCTGAGTTCTGATGCGTTTTCACAGCAGAAAGTAAATAAATAAATATACTTTGGTGAAAAGTCTCTGTGAGGCTTTTTACCAGCAACTTAACTGTCTTGATGGTAACCAGTGTTACTGGTGGTCATGTGGGCAACCTATAACCCCTGTGCAACTCTTGGAGGCTTCCAGTATGGCTTTTGGGTTTTCAAGGTGGTGCCACCAATTTTTCCACCACACTATCGTATTTTGAAAATTTTGAGTCACAAGCTGGGCATGCAGCTGTTCATTAGGCTGGGGGGAGCAATATTTTCTTGTGTACTATGCCACCATTGGGAATTATCTTTCCTCTGCATTATCCTTCCCAGCAAATGCTGAGACTGTCCAAAAATTGAGTGATGGGCTTGTTCTACAGCATATATGTGATGGAGAAGGTGGCACATGGGTATGAGAGGATTAACAGTGGGGAAGGAGGAGATTATTACTCCTATTTTAGTTTTGGACAAGAGAAAATCAACCTGGGACTCAAGTCAGCTTGCAAATTAAAGGGACTGCAATTTGCAATATAGTTAAACTTATAAATTATAATTATATAGTTAAAAATAATTGTATTTTAAGGGTGAGTGGGATTGTGGGATATTGGAATGTATATTTTAATGTTGTAAGCCACCCCAGTTGTGTTGCGCAAAGTTTTAGAGGACTTCTACACATCATTATATTCATTTTTCTTAAAAGCAACTTTCTGACTTCAGGCCAGGAGAAAAAAAAATTGGTATATGTTTTGTATATGTTTTAAAATCACTTCATGTCTCCTTCCAGAAGCCTATTTCAATCCGAAAAGGAGCATGTAGAAAAAGTAGAACTGCCTTGCTGTGTGAGACCAAAAGCTCATTAATCAGGGTAGCTTGTGGACCAACCTCCAACACATCTGCAGTGGAACATGAGAACACCAGATTGGTGAAGTCTGATCTAGATTTCATTTCTCTGTACTTACAGTCTCGTTTCTGTTTCTCTAGCCATTCAGTCTGCAATGTTAAGTAGAGGCTCTTCAATATGTTTACTTGTTGCTTTTTAAAAAATGGCAGCTCTCATTAGTGCTGAAAGTTCTGCCATTACATTATATTCCTGCTTTATTACTAGTTTGATTGCAGCTAATTTGATCTTTAATTATTTTCTCAGTTTTGAGTAAGTGCTTACAAACGTTGAAGTTTCAAATATAAGTTCTTTAACTCAAAATGTACATATCACAAAAAAGAGCTTATGGGTTTATCAAATCCCCTCCTCCAAATCTTGTCTATGACCTCAATTATTTATCTCTCTTCCTTTTACTGATTTCTTTATTAGTGTGGCTCACAGTTTGTTATTAATTGTGGGAGGACTTGTAACTTGGGCAGCTTCCAAAAAAGCAGTAGGTACATTTGCAGGAGAACACAACTCCTGTTTCCATTAAGACAACACAATTTGAGGCACACAAGTTCATGCCAGCAGACCTGAAAACAACAAATTGCTTGGATTGCTCTCTTGCAAAGCATTTACTGAAGTGGATGTTTGGAAGTGGAAGAGTTTGCAGAACAGCTTCCCAGGGCAAAAATACATTTATAAAATTGTCCCAGTTCAGTTATGCCTCATAATGGAGGTTACTGCTACATTGCTCCAGTCTTTTTCTACCACCACCCCTCTCTTCTTTAGAAGCAAAAACACAACAAAACAAAAAAGAGAGGGGGGGATACTCTTACTCTGTACAGAGAGGGCTGACCAATAGCTGGACGTTTTATGAAAGTAAGAGAGGCCTCCTTACTGACAATATCCTTAACTGGAAATGATACTTTGAATTTTCAGTCTCTTCTGTGCATTGAATAATAAGGTAAGGGAGTGGACTGAGTGGACTGGATTAAAGAATCTCACCATGAAACAATCCAAGGTGATCTGCTTGAGGGTCAAGAATAAAGGTTCATGAAATTAAAAACTCAGTCATGTTTTGCTTGTGAAAATGGAATTTGTGGTATCCTGTGTCTTCCAATTCAATGACAGCAAATAATAATCTTAAGCATGCTGAGTAGGGCCATTTACAGTTAAGGACAGATTGGAAAATCCAGTTCAACTGGCTATCATTTCCATTAATCCCCACCCCTTTCAATGTCAAGCAATTTTGCTTTTAACATGAAATTGTCAAATTGACATGGAAATAGGATGGCCTTCATATCTTCTTTTCCACTGAATTTTCATGGAACTCTCCAAAAAAACACCCAGCTCTTAACATTCTTTGGAACAGCTTATTAAGACTACAGTGTGAACTCACTAGGGACATCTCACAGGAGTAACTGAAAACCACTGTAGTATATGGAATTTGGTATGATTTCCCCCTTCAATGTAATTCTTTTGGAAAATTTGTCAATGGAGCATAAGTTTACTGCTACAACTTAATAGCCCTAAAGGGACCAGCAAAACCAGTGGTAAATTACATTGTCAGTTCCTCAAAGGTTACCCTCATTGCTCTTTGTTCAATCATGGACTGACCTTTAGGCTTATTGTGGACATGGCAATCTGCCCTCACAAGACAGATAATACCACAGAACTATTTTAGTGCTGGTCAGTCATGGAACAAGTAGCATGGGTATTCCTAAAGGAAAGTCTATTGTGGTCTAGTTGATAGTTTTAAATATGGTGCATAAAATAAGGATTCCCTATGCTTCCCCATGTTTAATACGGTACATCTTGCAAAATATCCATACATTTAAACAAAATTATTGAGTCTCTGATCATGCCTTCCAGTCTTTCTTACCGTTTATCAATGCTGGTTTTAATTACAAAAGAGTCAAATATGTTTTCATTGCCTCCCCGTTGAGCAAGTCATTCTCTCAGCCTTAGAGGAAGGAAATAGTGAACCTCCTCTGAATAAATTTTGCCAAGAAAACCCTATGTAGGGTTGCTGTAAATCGGAGTTGGCTTGCAGGTACATAACAACAACAAAGATAAAAGTTGGAAAACCATTGTGCAGCCCATTCAATAATGTAATGTAGGTTGCCTTGTTTAGCATCCTACCCGATATGTTCTGTTCCTTACTCTTTCCTTTATCCTTGTAGCAATTCTATGCAGAATTTTGGAGGGCCACAACAGTCAGTTTTCTGAATTGCTTACCAGAGCAGCCAGACATATCAACTTAATCATCATGAATTATTTGCACTCCTCTATTCAGGGTGGAGTGAATGTCACTTAATTAGCTGGTTAACTAGCCAACATCACTCCAAATGGCATGTCGTTCTGCAAATAGAGCTTTTAAAAAAGAATATTTTTTAAAGAGACCATCAGTGCTTCACTAGTATTTAAACCAAGGTTTTTGGTCTGCATGTGAAATGTGAGATCTTATCTTGTGCTTCTATTTTCTCTTTTTTCAATGTTGGCGCAGCATATTGGAGCATGTTCCTTGCAGCTGTTCATTCTGCATCCTACTGCTTTAATGCAGCAGAAAGTAGAAGGAACAGCTGTGAGACACCTTGTAGCTCACCAAATAGAGGGAGGGGATGAGTAGGATAGGACCATGCATATAGTGTACATAATCATTCACGTAATGCTCCTTTATCTTGGCTTTGCCCAACTTGAAGCTGCATTCTTGATTCCATATGTCTCTGAGTGTCTGCATGCAATTTAGGGTGAAGACATCTTAAAATCAGTTCAGTTTACTTCAGAACAGAGATGGTTAGGACAGGCCTGTATAAGCCTTCATTATACAGTATTCTGGATTGACTTGAGTTAATAACCTGCACAAGATACTGATGTAAAGAAGTTGTGGAAAGTGCTTCAGTAGAATTTTATATAGAAAACAGGTTCAAAGCAGAAGTTTTCATCATGAACTGAAAAGCAAATTACTGTATATTGAAAGAATAATTACTTAGCAATGTAATATGTACTGATTGGTGGAGTTAATTAGTATCCTAAAAGGGCTTCAGTACGGATGACTAGAGGATGAAACAGACTGCTCGAAGAATTGGGGCCATAGAAACTGCACGCACCACCCCCAATCCAGTGTTTTTCCAGACCAAAAAGAAGCGGCAAAATGCAGCTTCTTTTTGGCCAGGAAAAAAGGTGCCCCTGCCACAATGGCGGCACTTTCTCACGTTCCATTTAACTCTAGGAAAGGAGTACTGTAACGCTGCCCATCATGTGGTCAGCTGGATGGTGTGACACCGGCTTGGAGATGGCGTAGGGTCATGTGTTCTCCAAACGCCATGCCCCCACCACCACTTCTAAGCCGGTGCTTACTGCCAGTCTGTACAGCCTGTAGGGGAGAATTAATATCAGCAGTGTCTATTGCTACAAAGTGAAGCTTTATTTACCCAGGAACCAAGAGAAAAACTTTTAGGAAGTACATCTGCTACTCCATTGGTGAAGTTTTATAAAACTCAATAGAGGCTGAAACAACCTGCAGCTCCAGAGGGGGAAAAGACACAATGGGCCAGCTGCTTTGCCTTATAAATGGTCACTAAATTTGTAAAATGTATAAATATTTATTACTAATACTGCACGTTCATGTTAAAGAACAAAAGCATATTTTTTATACTAGGCTTTCATAATGCTATGTAACATACTGCCACTGCATAGTAAAGCTTGCAGTTTAACTTTCTTAAATGTGTCGATGGTGCTACATTAGGGCAGGTACACATTAAAGAATATACTCTGAATAAGGAAGGAACACCTCTGAGTGGTGGTTGTTGCTGTCTTTGTTTATTTATTTGATTATTGATATGTACCTTTTCCAAAGCCCTGAGGCACCAGATGGTTTACAAAAATTGATAAAAGCTAGTAGCATGGAAATCATATCAAAGTTAAAATATAATTAAACTGCCAATAGAAATAAAATAAATATAAATACATATCCACTAAAGCATCACCACCACCACCACCACCACCTTCTTCATAACAAAAAATACAATAATACAGCAGACTACTGCCATAAGCAATCAGTTCCCAAAGTATTGTGAA
>NC_056525.1:183528436-183529830 GCF_019175285.1 Sceloporus undulatus | reverse complement strand
AATAATAATAATAATAATAATAATAATAATAATAATAATAATAATAATAATATTTATTTGTATACCGCCCTCTGGCAAACCAATCCGGGCGGTTAACATAAATCATAAAAAGTCCTCACCAGCCTATGCAAGGACATCAGAGAGAGGGGCAACATAGCCTGTCTATGAACAAATATTTTTTTTATTTAATTACTGTAAAGAAGTATGTATAATCAAGTGCCACATACTTTTGTGGCAGATGCAGGCAGAGAAAATGAAAATGAAACAAAGCTGGATGAAAAACCACATTAGTTTGTAAGATTCCCTGAGGAAGATAGAGGAAAGTCTCTTCCTTTTAACCTTCTGTTTGTATTTACCCTGATATTAAGAGTCTCTGTGGACCCTCCTTGTTTTCAGAAAGAAGATAAGGTGAAAGAGAAATTTGCTCTCCATTCTTCTTCAGCTTTCCAGTGCCATTGCTATTCCCTCACCCCCAGCAGCAACCAAAGCATTTCACTAAGCAGCTTTGCTACAGCATCACTTTTCATTGCCCTCTTGACCCATCCTATCTTGGGAACAGCCTCAAGTAGTTAACCAGTAAATTGCCATTTTCTTTACTTTCTTGAATTCTAGAAGTTTTATTCTTTTTGAAACTGCCGCTCTGGCACTGTTGATTGGCCAAGTGAGCCTTACGTCAGCTATGATGTAGCTGCTCATTAGCATGTGATGTCATCTCTCATTAGCATGTACCTCCTCCCAGATTAACCCTTTGTAGTTCAGGAGAAGTCCTCAGGTGACTGGGAACCCAGCCACCACAGGAATACATTTGAGGAAAACTGAAATTTTAATCATTACATTACCATTACAGAATTACATACTTGAAAGTTATTATGGGTTAACGATTTAGTACAGTTGACCCTCAGTATCCACGGATTCTTTCCACAGATTCATCCATCCATGACTTGAAAAAATATATATGAATTCCAAACAGCAATACTTCATTTTACCACTTTATATATGGGGCACCATTTGACTATGTCATCGTATTTAATGAGATTTGAACTTCCATCCATAGGAGGTCTTGGAACCAAACCCCAGCAGATGCCAAAGACCCATAGCAGATTATATGACAAGAAAATGTCTTTCAGCATTTTAATGGTATTTCATATCCTGGAATGCCCTCCCTGCAGATCTTCCAGATTTTGGGCAGGGTGTCCTGGGTACTGAAATTTGCCCTGTATATAGTTATGTACACTGCTATTCAAAGGGGTGTTCCATGGACCCATGCCAGTCTGTATAGGCTGTTCCTTCATGGTAAATCTTTAGGAAAGAAAGAAATAGTAGTCAATGGACACAAATACAGTGGCATGACCTGGTACTTTGAGTGGTGGGGGAAACTCCCAGTGCCCCACATC
>NC_056525.1:183476568-183528426 GCF_019175285.1 Sceloporus undulatus | reverse complement strand
ATATATATATATATATATATATATATATATATATATATATATATATATAATCATTTTACTATTTGAAACATGACAACTAAGTAGCTCAAATATTGTTGTATGTTTAAAGAACTGAGGCTTAAAATGTAAAGTGTTATATCAACTTCATAGCAACATTTTAAAATGAATTTTACAAAGCACACATGCGATAGGGATAAATAAAATGATAATCAGATATTTATCCCACAGAGATATTTCAATGTCCATATGATGGCTATTGACCCTGAATTTTGAGTTTTGTTTTAAGATCTTTGAGAAGGAATTCAGTCATTTTCGGCATTGAATATGACTTATACACACCATTTTATTTATTTATTTATTTATTTATTTATTTATTTGCCATCCATAGTCATAAAGCAACAAAATTCCCTTAGAAGTTGCTGAATGGACATATTTAATCAATTTAGATATATCATGCACATGCAGTACATTTTAATTGCTTAGATATCTACTGAACATTTCAAGAATAAAACTACTACTAATGAGTTTTCCAACATATCATTGGAGTGCATACATAGACTTTAAGAAAACGGATTCCCAACAAGGGCTTGCACCTAGGGAATTGCAGAGTTGTTCTGGCCTCTCAGGAGAGAGGAGCTTCAGCAGTGGGTAGGGGCTAAAAATGAAAGTGAGGTTTGTCCCCCCACCGCATCATGCTGGAGAGTTATACTGAACTGGAAGAAGACAAGTTGCAAGGTTGAGAACTGTGGATGTAGAGCCTGGAATGAACAGGAACATGGAGGGGGGAATGTGTGAAGTCATGACTTAATCCCCTCAGAATATTAGTTTCACTGTTGAAAGCATGTGGGCAAAGAAAATGGAGGCATGAGTAAAATGACTTGCACTGGTCTCTGACAATTGAGAGTAAGTGTTCTGAAAAGAGCTTAGATAGATGAGTTACATGAAGTTTTTTTTTTAAAAAAAGCAGCAACTTGCTATTGTACTTTCCAGAAATGTTTCAGAATGAAGGAAAGAAAAGAGTCACATTTTTCCTCTTTCTCATTCAACCCTCTTTGCTCGCTATGTAGCTATAAAATAGTGTTCCCTATTTGCAACTTTTAATCAGAATTGACCCACATTCACAGAATTCAGATTTGTAAGAAAGCAAAACCAGCAGATTTGTTCACCTCTATTAATTGCTCAGGTTGAAGGATTATTCTTGCCTTTGCAGTCCCTTACTGAAATAGAATACAGTCGAGAAAGATATTTTGCATTTTTAATGATAAGATGGTCTGAAGTAAGTTGTACATTTCAGTTTCTGCCTATTCCAGGGGTAACAAATGTTCCTGGTCCTGGTCTCTGCCCCATTAGTATCTGAAAGTTATCTGGATTGCCAAAAATACCAAAAAACAACATGAAACTATGTAATAAGGAAGAGGCTGTCAATCCACTCTTGATTTTGAAAAATCAAATTGTTTTTAAAAATGTTAACTACTCGAGGGGCTACTGCAACCTATTTTAAAGGGGTGTTGCTATTTTTGGAGGCTTTCATGAGAGGTAACTCACCTTTTTATTTTGTGCTAGAAGACTTACTTTTTACATCACTAATCAGACATTGTAACTAAGAAAATATTTAATTTGTCACTGAAAATATTTTTTGAACATAGCTTAAACATATGTTGACAGCTTTTAGCGTGTAAATATCAACTGTGCCCCAAATCATGAAAATATACATAATCAGTGTATCTTATGTTGTTGTAGGTCAACAGTGAGAGAAAAATATTGTAAAAGAGAGGGTGGAGATGAGATATTACAGATTTGGTTTTCATCATTTTAATGGTTGCCTTCTCTATATTACTTATATTAACACTTATATTAACACTTTAAAAGACATTAGAAAACATTTTTGTTCCAAGATGACTTTCTGCTAAAAACAAGGTTTAATTGTAAGGTTTTGTTTTTGTAACAAAGAGTAAATAATCATTATGGAGAAAGTATTTAATTTGTTGTCAATTAACCTAATTGATGTAAAAAACTGACTAGTTCCAAAGGCCATGCATATCCCCTTCTGTTCTTAATTAAAGATATATTGAGTTTAAAGAACATTTTAAAAACAGTTAAGAGTAAAAATAGAAAGGATGTTCCAATGACATTACTGTCTCTGGGTCAATGCCAATGTAACACAGTTCTGCAGCTGCCTTTCCATTGCTGCCTTTCCATTTCTAGTACTGTCTTTCTATTCACTTTTGATTCATTGGAGGAATATTTTGGGAACTTTTTGCCCAAAATCTTATAGAAAGCCTCCCAAATGCATGAAAACACATGAAAATACTCCCCGCAAGTATCCCTGAACCTTAAAATGGATCTGTTTTGCTCTGGTGCCTCTCTCAAAATTGTGGCAGGAAATGATGTGATGTTATTTCCTGTCACCATTTTGAGAGGGACTGCGAAGGAAAACAGATGAATTTGAACTTGGACCACTGGGGCCACCCAAGCAGTTGTCCACCCTGGTATAAGTACAGGAAACTCACAGAACAGCAGACATGGTCTCCACTGGCTCTCGATGGTGCCATCACTGAACTAATTTCCACATCCCTGTCTCAGTTTAGAAATGAGTAACAGACGACACCTTGAACAAATCCTTTCTAAGGCACTGAAGATCAAAGGAATGTGGTCTTCTATAGAACAATATCTGCATTTCTCTCCTGGCCACAGAGCACAGTGAGACAAGCAGTTGTGGCAAGACCCCAAATGGTCTCTCCAGTGACTTATTCTCAATAAACCCTGTGGCTGAGAGAGCACAGATGTCATTCGCTCCTGATCTGGAATAGTTGGAAAGTGATTCCATCAAGATGCTGTCAGATTGCAAAGGTAGGTTTTTAAAGGTTGTCAACATAAGACATAACTCTGACAATGGGCCTCTGACATTGTAGTCATGTTGACAACATAGGATCTCAGTCACTGTTATTTTATAAGAGGGTAAGATAGTCAGGAATGAATAGTGGTTAAAAATATGTACTGGAATTTGAGAGATCCCCATAGAAACTTGAAACTCTGTGGCTTTAGGCCTGTAACTATTTCTCAGTCTGTCATTCTACTTCAGAGGGCTGTCACGAGGATAAAGTATACAGATGGGGAGAGATGGAGTAGTCAAAGAGTTCCATGGTTCTGAATCTATTTGGAAGGATATGGTTGAGCTTCTTGGATAGCTCTTTTAAAATCTGGAATGAAACGAAGCAGTTTTACTGCACCCCTGACATGAAAGCTATTGGCTGCCTGTGGAGAGTCATAGATGGCAAAAACTACAAAACTGTTGATCCACTGAAAACAATTAGCCAGAAATTATCTCCTTTAAACAATTTTGAAAGTATTTTTCATGTAATGTTGAATAAGAATAATTTTTAAAATGAAGAAGAATGTTTGGATATAGGATGAGTTGTGAAGATGATTTCTGGAGAGCTCTTGTTCCCCCTGCCCCCCACCTTTTGACAACTAAGCATTAAAATTTAAGTTTGCTAGTTCCATGATATAAACTTTATTGAGGTGGGGGTGGGTATCAATTAGGCCATAGACTACAGCAATATCCTTGGGTGTCTATGCACAATCCAATGGCTAAACATTGTTCATCTTTTATATAAAATGATAACAAATGTTTGATGTGGTGTAAGTTGTAAAGGACAGAAAATAGATTGATAGAAATGATTTACAGAAGGACTACATTACTTATTAAATAACTTTCAACTAGATGTTTTGAATTAAGGAAGGAACATAAGAATAATCTTATGTTAAGAAGCTGTTTCAATGTTTTAAAAAGAAATGATTGGGAAGACTGGGGGAATCATATTTAAAGGGATAATTTGGCTGCTGTGGTTAGAATAGCACACATAGCTTTTTTAAAACTTCCCTGTGCTTTCCTAGAGTTTGACAGAAAAATAATGAGCAGTGCTTTTTTCCCCAGCTTAATGTTTGAAGAAGAATCTGGAGAGTATGAAGAGCCTTGGAACTGTGAGTATGAGGCCAGCAAGAACAACTAAATTGAAAGGAAAGAAGCAGAGGAAGAAATAGGGCAGAAGGGTGATAATAGATTTCTCACAATAAACACATACAGTCACATAAGCACACACACACAGGCATTTTCTTCACTCTCATATTATTTAAAAAGTTCAACAGACGTATATTTTTTTGTAAGCAGTCAATGCTAGCATGCAAGGATGGGGGAGAAAGTCATAAAAGGTGGCAAATGAGTTGTTATATTCTGCACAGTCTGTAATTCTCACCATTAGATTCCCCAAGTGCCTTTTCACAGTGCATGAAGCAATGTTGTGAACAAAGACTGTTGTGTGCATCTGAGACTCTGCAGCATTTAGAAACTAAGGATAATGAAGGTATGCAGGGATGGAAGATGGCAGGGTAATTAAAATGTTAGATCTGAGATGGTAAGATGTGGCCTCTTGGCTGCATGTAGCCTCTATGCCTATTTTGTACTCTAAGTCCCCAGAAGATTTCCAAACCCCCATTCCCATTTTTTTAACAATATATGGGCAAACAAATTGGCCAAAATGTCATAAAACCAATGAAAGCTTTGCAAAGACCTATTGGTTAGATTTATTTCCCACTATACTTATTACTATCTTGACAGCCAATGTAGTTTGATAACTAGGTTGGGATATATCCACATAGCAGAAATAAAGTAGATTGACACTACTTTAACTATCAGGACTGTCCTGTGGAACCCTGGTATTTGTAGTTTGGTGAGGCACAGAGCTCTCTGACAGACCAGGCTGAATACTTCACCAAACTACAAATCCCAGGATTCCACAGTTAGAATCATAGAGTCATAGAATTCTGGAGTTGGAATAGACCACAACGACCATCCTGTCCAACGCCCTGCCATGCAGAAACTCTCAATTAAGCATCCCTGACAGATGGCCATCCAGCCTCGGCTTAAAGACCTCCAAGGAGGGAGACTCCACCACTCTATGAGGGAGTATTGTCAGGAAATTCCTTCTAATATTGGGGTGGATTGTCTTTTCCTGTAGATTGCATCCATTGTTCTGGGTCCTGTTCTCTGGAGCAGCAGAAAGGAAGCTTGCTCCTTCCTCAATATGACATCCCTTCAAATATATAAACAGGGCTATCATATCACCTCTTAACCTTCTCTTCTCCAGGCTAAACATCCACAGTTCCTCATAGGGCACAGTTTCCAGACACTTTATCATTTTAGTCACCCTCCTTTGGACATTCTCCAGTTTCTTGCCTGGGAGGGCGGCACCACAATAAGACATAAGCCATATGTGGAGGAAAGGCCACAACTTTATTCACGCAAAACCAGCAGCCAAAAGGTAGGGTTGGCCAAAAGCATGAGGTCTGGATCATCGTACAACCCGCTGTTGTAAGATACTGGCCAGTCATATATCAGCAAGATATCGGGATGAGCTAGGGGCTGATGGAACGCCCTCTCATATCCATGCAACCTAGTGATTGCATTCAAATTAAATCCCCTAGTCACCGGGAAGCGGTGTCACATTATGGCCCCCGCAATGGCCACAACGCATGTCCTCATCGCTCCCGTGTCCCATAGGGACTCCCGATACAGTGCTATGCAACCATATAGACCATGACCACCAGATCCAGACCCTCTGCTGCCACCCCAAAGTTGTGACAAACACCAACACCCTGGTGGAGGGCGGGTGGGAGAGCCAAGCAGTAAATGGCACCGTGCACTGGGCAACTGGGCCTAAATAGGCCATGGCAAGGGGGTTGCTGGGAAGGGAGTCGCCCCGCCCCCAGAGCAGCCGAACCAATCGGTCGCCCTGGAGGACCGAGGCAACCATAGAGAGGGACTATCCACCCCCTAGAGCAGCCTTTCAGAGGCGGAAGTACCTCCCTTTCCCTCCCCAGCAACCCATTGCCAGCAAGCATGCCCCAGCAAAGCATGCTGGGGCACTCCACCGAGCCTGCGTCGCCGCTCCGGCGGCAACACGGCCTGCCCGCTCAGTCGGGCGGCCGTCTTTTCTTCTTCTTCTTCTTCTTCATTTATATAGCGCTGTAGATTTGCACAACGTTGTACATAAAAACAATAAATATAAAAGAGTAAACCTGCCTATGGCGTACAATCAAAAAAATAATAGGATAATACATATAAAAATACATAGCAATACAGGAAATGGTTCAATAAAACAGGCAACAAAAAAGAACATCAAATAGCAAATGAGATCATGCAATGCCTGGGAATGCTTCTCTGAACAGGATGGTCTTCAACTCCATTTTGAAGCTGGTTAAAGAAGTGATGGCCCTTGCTCATGGGAGAAGAAGGTTTCAGGAGTGAGGGGCAGCAAGTGAAAAGGGGCAAATCCTAGAGGGGGCAGAGAAAATCCTGGGCTGGGACAGCTGACCCTGACTACCAGAACAGAGGGCCCAGGTGGGAAGGTGAAGAGAAAGAAGGTCAGATAAATAAGGAAGGGCCAGCCTATGGAGGGCTTTAAATGTTGACAGCAGGAGCTTATACTGAATACGGAAAGGGAGGGGGAGCCAGTGAAGGGATACCAACAAAGAGGAATGCTATTACCAACAAAGGAGAGATATGGTCAGAGCGGTGGGCGGATGTGATAATGCGTGCAGCTGAATGCTGGACAGAAATTACAGGACGGAGGTGAGAAAGAGGAAGCCCAGCCAGGAGGATGTTACAGTAATCAAGTCGCGGAGAGATATGGTCGGATTTTGGCAATATTGTATAAAAAGAATCTACAAGCCTTGGCTGTGGTCTGGATCTGAGGGATACACATCAGAGAAGAATCAAAGATAAAACCAAGACTGCGGTCTTGCTGGACTGGTTGAATAGAAATGTTGTCCACAGAGAAATAATAATAATAATAATAATAATAATAATAATTTGTATACCGCCCTCTGGCAAACCAATCCGGGCGGTTAACAACAGTAAAATATAAAATATGACAATTAAAAACACTTTATCCCTCCCCCCCTTAAGACAGTATTGAACAGTATAACATATTAAAAACACAGTATCAAGCATAAAAACAGCAGTTAAAACTAAAAACCCTGATATCCCTCTGTTGATCCTCAACCATCACTAAGATGGGGCCACGGGAGAAAGAAAAGGAGTCTTGAAGGGTGGACTTAGGAGGAAAGACAAGAAGCTCTGTTTTGGACAGGTTGAGCTTCAAACGCCGATGGCACATCCACTGCGAGACAGCTGTGAGACAAGACAAAACTTGCTGTTCAAGCCTTGGAGAAAGGTCGGGGGTGGAAAGATACAACTGGGTGTCATCGGCGTAAAGATGGTAGGAAAAATCAAAAGAGCTAATGAGTTTATCTAAGGACAGTGTGTAGAGAGAAAACAGAAGGGGACCCAGAACAGAACCCTGGGGCACTCTAACAGATAAGGGAACAGAGGACGAAGTCTGACCACCTGTGACCACTGCAAAAGAATTGTCTGACAAATAAGATCTAAACCAGTCGAGAACAGAGTCTGAGAACCCAAGAAAGTATATAAACTAGAAGACAGGGATCAATGGTGTCAAAGGCTGCAGACAAATCAAGAAGGATGAGAACAGAGTAAAGGCAATTAGCCTTGGCCTGTAAAAGGTCATTTGAGATCTTAGTGAGAGCTGTCTATTTAGAGTGCCGTGGCGGAAACTAGACTGAAAGGGATTGAGAATGGAGTTGGCTTCAAGAAACTCAAGACAGCGAGAATAAACAACCGTTCCAAAACCTTAGAAAGAAAGGGAAGAGAAATCAGACGATAGCTAGACAAAGGAGAGTGGGTCCAATAGAAGGGTTTTTTCAGAATTGGGGAAATGAGAGCATGTTTAAAGTTTGAAGGGGAGGAGCCTGTAAAGAGAGAGAGAGATTGAAGATGTGGAGAAGCGAAGGCAGAAAGGAGGGAGCTATGGAAATTAGAAGACGAGTAGGAATTGGGTCAAGAGAACATGTTGCTGGTTTGGAAGAGTTCAGAAGTGTAGAGAGTTCAGCCAAAGAAGCAGGAGGAAACACAGAAAATTTTTTGGGCAAGGGCGATAGAAGATTATGAGCAGAAGAAGAATTGGGAGGGACTATCTCAGAGCAAATAGTGGTAATCTTTGAGATGAAATAATTAGCAAAGTCGTTAGGAGAGAATGATGAAGAGACAGGAGGAGAGGGAGGTTTAAGCAAAGTGTTGAAGGTGGAGAACAAATGCTGCGGGCGCCTCTCATTGGCGGAGATCTTAACATCCTTTTTGAATTGTGGAGCTCAGAACTGGACACAGTATTCCAGGTGGGGCTTGACCAAAGTGGAATAGAGTAGCACTATTGTTTCTCTTGATCTTGACACTATACTTCCATTGATGCAGCCTAAAATCACATTGGCCTTTTTAGCTGTTGAATCACACTGTTGACTCATGTTCAAGTTATGATTTACTTGAATTCCTAGATCCCTTTCACACCTAGTCTTGTTAAGCCATTCTATATTTATGCATTTCATTTTTTTGCCCTAAGTGCAGTACTTTATATTTCTCAGTGTTGGATTTCATTTTGTTAGCTTTGGCCCAGCTTTCTAGTCTATTCAAGTCATTTTGAATTTTGATCCTGTCCTCTGGTATATTAGCTACTTCTCCTAATTTGGTGTCATCTGCAAATTTGATAAGTATGCCCCAATTCTGTCATCCAAGTCATTGATAAAGATGTTAAATAGCACTGGACCCAGGACAGAATCCTGTGGGACTCCGCTGGTCACTTCTCTCCAGGATGAAATGGAACCATTGTTGAGCACCCTCAGATGGACACACAGTTACAAATCCATGTAACAGTCACCTTGTCTAGCCCACATTTTACTAGTTTCTTTGCAAAAATGTCATAGGGAACCTTGTCAAATGCCTTACTGAAATCAAGATATGCTATATCCTTAGCATTCCCTTCATCTGCAAAGCTGGTAATTTTATCAAAAAGAGAGAGAGAGAGAGAGAGAGAGAGAGAGAGAGAGGAGATTTGTCTGGCATGACTTGTTTCTCTGAAACTCATGTTGACTTTTTGTGATAATGACATTGCATTCTAGATGTTAACAGACTCTCCATTTAATAATCTGCCCTAGAATCTTTCCTGGTATTGATGTCAGACTAACTGGACGATAATTGTTAGGATCCTCTTTTTTTACCTTTTTGGAGATGGGGACAATGTTTGCTTTCTTCAGTCTGCTGGGACTTCTCCTATTCTCCAAGAGTTCTCAAACATTATTGTCAATGGTTCCAATATTATATTTGCCAGTTCTTTTAATACCCTTGGATGTAGTTCACCTGGTCCTGGAGACTTACATTCATTTAGATTAACTAAATATTTCTATACCATCTCTTTACTTACACTGTGCTGAATTTCCCTGTTCTTTCCTCTGCTCCATTTTCCTCAGGTTGGCAATAAAAAATAAATACACTTTATTTATACCCCGCCCCTCTATCCAGGACAATTGTGGCAGCTTACAGATTAAAACTTCATTCAAAAACCCAATATCCCAATTCCCCTCCCTCCCATAAAACAAGAATTAAACAGTTAAACATTTATAATAATCAAATTAAAGTAATCCAATTAAAATATACAGCATGTGATTGGGTACAGAGTACCTGAAGAGGAAATTGTGTTCAGTGTGTGGCCGGGTTTAGTGTTCAGGAAAGGTCTGCCGGAAGGGATCCATCTTGACAGCCTATTTGAAGCTGTCTGCACTGGTAATATGACGGATCTCCTCTGGGAAGTCATTCCATACTCTGGGAGCAGTGGAGGAGAAGGTCCTCTAGGCAATTGTAGTCAATCTTTGCTTTATAGGTTGCAACAAGTTCCTCCCAGAGGGCCTAAGTGCGTGGGATGGATTGTACGGAAGGAAGCAGTCCCATAAATTGGTTGGACCAAAGCCATGTAGGGCTTTAAAGGTCATAACCAACACCTTGTACTGCATCCAGAAACCAATAGGCAGCAAGTGAAGCAATTACAGAATAGGTGTAACATGGTCACTTCTGGATGAAGATGTGTCCTCCAGGGAGAAAGGATAAGGAGGGAGTACTCATGAACAAGTAGGGCAATGGCAAACCTCCTGTGAATAAATTTTCCCAAGAAATCTGCATGACAGGTCACTTTACAGTTGCCATGGGATGGGAATGACCTGAAGGCACATAACAACAAACAATATTTATTTATTTAGGGACCATTTATATATCACACCGCATCATACTAAATTTCAGAGGAGTTTACAGACTTACATTTTGATAAACATTCCCTCCCCCCCAAAAAAGATAAAAGTGGTAGATAAATACAGTCTGCCCTCCCTATATGCGGTGAATCCATTCCAGACCCCACCCCCCTGCATATGGAGAAAAGACCATATGCTCAAGCCTCATAGGAAATAATGGGGTGCATACTCGTGGCGGTGCACAGGGGGCATGGCATGAGTACACACCCCATTATTTCTGCCTGAGATTGCCTTCTGCATGAGCTCAAAGCTGCAGAAAGCAAGCCAGCCTATAAGGAGGGCCGACTGTATGTTAAGATTAATATCAAGACTGAATAACAGTTAAATGTTATATTGAAATGTTGGGTGAGATAAAAATAAATATATATATTTTAAAAAACTTATTTCTAAATTATAGCAATTTCTTTCTTAAAAAGTTGATTTCTTTCTCTTTGGAAAACAACATGGGAGAATCAAGGATCTTGCTCAAGTGGAAGGTTTCCATGCATACAGAAACCAATCCACTTTAGATGAATTTGATTTACACATAAGGCAGGGGTAGGTAAATTGCATGACCCCTTTTGTAGCCTTATCCATATCCAAAAGCACTGCACTCATCCTACATTTAAAAAAAAAATGGTGTGATTTTAAGAACATTTTACCCCTGAACTAAGCAGAAATTTCTCCCAACACATATGAAAACATGTGAAAATATCTACAACCCACTTCAGGAAGCATCCTGAACCCTGTGCTGTTACTGTTTCTGCTGTAGTCCCTCCCCAAACAGAGAAAGGGGTGATGAAAGATCACTTTCTGTTGCCACTTTGAGAGGGACTGCAAAAGACAATTGAACTACATTCCGCCTCGCACCCTCAGAACATCTGGGCAGCAACTCCTGAAGGTGCCTGGGGCTAAGTTGGCTGCTACTGCCAGAAGATCCTTTTCCACAGCTGCCCCAGCCCTTTGGAATACGCTGCCCACGGAGCTCCGCTCATCTACCACCCTGGCCCAATTTAGGAAGGGTCTCAAAACCTTCCTATTTAATCAGGCATTCCCCGACTAAACTATCCTGTGGGCCTCCCTCCTCTCTCGTGGCCGTGAGGTTGGGCTAAGGGTTTTTTTATTGTTTTTAAGGATTGTTGTTTTTGTTATATGTGTTTTTAATCTGTATGCTGTTTGCACTTTGGTGCATTTTGTTAGCCGCCCTGATTGTATGGAAGGGCGGGGTATAAATAAAAATTTTATTATTATTATTATTATAACTATTTGGGCTTTTTGTGTGTGTGGGGGGGTGGTGTGGTGGTATGTGAGGGCCTCTGGGGAGGAAATTGCCTCCTCACTCTCATGTAGTTGTCCACCACTAACATAACAGAAGGAATGACAGAGGGACTGGGGCTAAGTAGCTCCCTGCTCCTGTACTGAAGAAAATATATAGAGCACTGTCTGGATAGCGCTATGGGTGACAGACATGAGATCCCATGCTTTCAGATATTTGGGGTCCAAGCTGTTCAGATACCAGCATCTTGAATTGGACTTGTAAGCAAACATAACCAGCAAATTTCCTTTGAAATTGGCATAGTACAAGGGTGTCAAATGATCTCACTGAAGATTCAGTCATATTCTGCAGTATCTAAAGCTAACAATTAAAGTTGTCCCTAACAGGTAAAGGCTCAAAATCATTTCTGTAATGAAAATAGTGAAAGACCCAATGAACGGAATACAATGCTGGACAGAGATTTGGGAGAAGCAGGTTCAAGTCCCTATTCAGCCACAAAACTCATTGGTGATCTTGGAACAGTTGTCCCTCTAACTTAACCCAATTCCTAGGGCCGTTATTAGAATAAAATGGGGGGAAATGGAATATAAATATAAGCAACAAATAAATGGAAATTTCTAAACTCTGGTTTGTTCTCTTTAAATGTTTAGTTTTGTTATTAGAGATGCTAACACATTCTCGTTAACATCTGGTTTTGCCCTTTAAATACATAGGACACATGAAAATATCTAGCTATTTTGAAGCTCTATAAACTTGTAATTTTTGTTAGGTTAGTGCTATGTCTCCCTGCTGTTACTGCAATAGCTTTCAGCTTTTTCAGAGATTGACTGATATTATCAATGATGCCAGGAGGATACCATGAAAATAAAAACATCATTCATGAGCTGTTTGTGAGACTGAGGCTCTGGGTGATAGCAACTGTTGGAAGTCAGTGGATGTGAAATGAAATAAGACACTCTCCCTAAGGGGCAGAGAGTGTTCTTAAGCTGAAAGAGAAGGCAGTAGACATTGGTGATAGCAAACGCCTATCAGTCTAACAGAGTCATTCCATAGGGGTTGGTATGTGTGTAATTATTGGAAGTATAGCCCCATATATGTTGCCATTTAGATGCACATTCAAATGTTATCATTGCATGGAAAGAGTTATCATAGACTGTGTATTTTTTAAATTTATATGATTAATATACCACTTTTCTCTCAAAATGGGATTCAAAGAGGAATGCTATTGGAATGTTGCTGACAGAAGCATTAAAATATTAGAGAAAATTGGTGAAAATGTTATTTCTGAATTTTTGTATTTGTAATTTTCATAAACTAGTTTTTTTAAAGTGTGTATATTGTGGTATATTACAGTGGAGTCTTATTCTTTGGTGGTCTTTAAACAGGGCTGAATGGTCATCTGTCAGGGGTGCTTTGATTGTGAGTTCCTGCATGGCAGGGGATTGGATGGCCCTTCCAGTTTATTCTAACTCTATGATTCTGTTATTCTATCTAGGGGATGATTTTCTACAGCCTCAAAGCAGTTTCTGGTCATGTCAGGTCAAGTGTTGTCTTCATGCCACACCCCTGAAGCAGCTGAAAGGCTTGGTATCTGGCACGTTTGTTTCACACCTTGGTAATGAACTGGATATGGGAAGCTTGGCCCAAAACACTACTGAAAATACAATATGAGTATTTGTGAGTAGTATCCAAGGATGGTGCTTCATTTAATGACAGGTTCTATGAGTCAGGGACATGATTCTGAATGGCCAATTACAAACACTCAGAGGAACACTTCAGTTTCATATTCAAACACATTCAAACACTTCAGTTTTCATGTTTGCAATGGGAAGGCTTTTGTTGTTGTTGCCAGTAAGATGTGTTATTTAAAAAAAAAAAGAAGTTAGAAGAACCCAAGTTTCCTGCCCTTTACAGAAGAACCCATGTTTTAGAATATTCCAATCATGTAAATCTTTACCAAAAAGGGAATGAAGTTCCAAAGTCCCCTTGCATTTGAGCAAAAAACTGGCAACTGTCACATTAAAAATCCTACACTTCCAAGAAAAAGAATGTTGGCTAGAGCTACTTGCTGCCTGAAAGGGATACATTCACTTTGATTGCTTCCCCCTTTTCAAACACCTGAAAGTGGCTTACATATATCTTTTGTGTTTTTTCAAAAAATATGGTACATGTTGCCTTGAGGCAATACAACAATATAGCTAATGGAGGCCTCAACCTGCAAGCGGAAAAGTGTTTGCCCTTATCTATTGCAGAGGGGGAAATATGTTGAAAAGTCAGGAGATATTTTGATCAAAAGAAATAAGAGCAATCATAAGAATCAGAAAAATGTATACGATTTTTTAAAAAAAGAAACAGAATGCTATCTTAATTTAAAACCATGGTATATAACTCATGAACTAAATCTGAGCAGAGACGGTCATTTTGAGCTTCATGTTTTCCTTTCATTGCTGAAAATAATTTCTGGAGTGCTGAGTGACCCTACAAAGTTGGATCTTTTCTTTTCTTTTCTTTTCTTTGAAACTAGAAGGGAGTGCAGAAATTCCCTGAGCAGAAATAGTGAACATGTGGCCTCCAGCTTTTCCAGTAATGGCTAATTTAAAACATTAAACATTAGAACATTAAATTAATTCAAAGACCATATACAAATCTTAAAAATAGCACTTCATGGCATTAAAACCCCATCTTGGTCAGTTTTTAAAAGCCTGGTGGCATAAAAATGTTTTGACATGATTATGGAAGGAGAGAAAGGCTGTGTCCATCGTGTCCTTCTCAGGGAAGAAGTTCCAAAGTCTGAGAGCAGCCATCGAGAAGTCCCTCTCCATTGTTCCCAGAAAACAAGCCTGGAATGGGGTGAGACAGAGATAATGGTCTCTTCAGATGATTGTAGAGCTCTAATAGACTCATACAGGGAGCTATGGGCTTTGAAGTAATTTGAACCCAAACCATATAGTGGTCAAAACTAGCCCAAGTGTTTATTTCCAATAGTCAGATATCTGCAGTCCTAGTCAGCATCTAAAGCTTTTTCTCACTGAAGCTTCCACCCATCCTTCCCACTCATTCAGTATGGCTATAGTTTGTCCCTTTGGATTGAGTAGAACATTTAGTCCTTAAACTCACCTGTCCAGATATGCAGATTTTTGCCTGCTCTATACTGAATGGCTATAAACAGTCTTGGACAGGATGATGATTTCATTGAATTTCCTTGCTAATTTGGTCACATTTGGTTGGCTAGCCTCTTGTAGGCATATAAATCTTCATGAATTTCTTTTTCTCAGGCAAGAACAAATAATTTTACAATTTTTCTCTTCAATATGAAAAAATTGTCGGACAAATATTTGCATCCTATTGGTGACCTAAGACTATAGCTCACTAAACTACTATACAAACACCTTCCTTCCATATCACAATTCAATTATAGGGAGTTGGGGCCAAAACAGTCTGAGCACTGGTGCAACTTCCAGGTGTCTTGGTAGTATGTGGTGTCTGTATGTCAGTTTGTTTCCCCCCTTGGTTACTTCAGGGATGAGCAGGACATTTTGGTCTGACTTAATCTATGAAAAAAGTGGCTTTTTGTCACAAAACCATGATTTTATATTCAGAAAATTTGTTCCTGTTCAGAATTTTTTTCACAGATGCCTTATGTGGCACAGTGGTTAAATGCCTGTACTGCAGCCATTCACTCAAAACCACAAGGTTGCGAGTTCAAGACCAGCAAAAGGGCCCAAGTTCGACTCAGGCTTGCATCCTTCCGAGGTCGCTAAAATGAGTACCCAGACTGTTGGGGGCAAATTAGCTTACTTGCTAATTAGCTTACTTGCTGTTCACCGCTATGATCTTTGGAATAGCGGTATATAAATTAAAAAAATGTGCAAATGTGTAGTTTTCTGTGCAGGAAACTTGCTTTCTTACAGAAAATTCCATTTACTTAACAAAACTGATATTCACTGCATACACACAAAAACCCTGTTGCCTCTGATGGTCATGATGACAAAAGCCCTATGCAGACATTTAGAATATGACTTCTGTGAATATGCAAGTATGGGAGTTATACCCCCAACTCCTATACATTTCTGTTATTTTCTATTTGTTGAAGATAATTTTTGATGGACAGAGTTTCCAGTTATCTACAGAAATTCTTCATAAATAGAAGGGCAATCAGCATGTGCAGAGAATGAAGTAACCCATACAAGATAGGAAGGTTTAATATGATCCCCTTCTTTTTATGTTTTCTGTACTTGTATTCTGAACTCCTGCATAAAAACAGAGAACAACTGGCTAATAGTTGCCAGTAATATAGACCCACTATTCATTCCTGAATTAGGTATCATGGGAGTTAGCTGAACAGAAGATGATTCTTGGCTGCCCCATGATGCCTAATCATTTCAAAAGTGTATAGTGATAACTACCATGTTCCAATGACTAAAAATATGAGTTATTTTTCTCTTCCTCCTGTGCACCTGTTTTAAAGAGCTGCATTCAAGTTATCTGATGATCATAAGCCTGTACAGATGGGCAGTATGCAGCTGCCCCTGTACTGGCTGGATTGGGGCCATGGATGCCACACACTGCGGCACTGATCCGGACTCCAGAGAGCACAAAAAGGAGCTGCAGAAATCAGCTTCTTTTGCGCCCTCTAAGCATGGCTTTATGATGTCCCTTCGGTCCTGTATCATGCAGCATGGCTTTATGATGTCCCTTCGGTCCTGTATCATGTGGATGCAGCATTGGAGGGGTGTCATCATGGTGCATGCCGTGTGGATGGGTGCACACCAAGATGGCACCCTGGGAACAGGGTTACTGCATCCTGCATGAGGATGCTGCACCGTAACTCAGCCCACTAGCTGGCCTTTCAGGCTGGTCTGCACAGGTCCCATGTTTGTAAATATATCTGAGCAAAGCAGCATTACTAGCCCCTTATAGTGTATTACAAAATATATATGTTTCCCTATCTATTAAGAAAACTTCACAGAACAAATATAAATACTACTAAAATAATCTTGAATATTCCTGAGAAAGCAAGGGGTGGACAGAAGTTCTACTTAACACGAATTCTGATGTCCAGTGTTCCCTGTTTGTTTTCTCCTTGTCAACAGGTCTGTGAGAAAAAGCCTTAAGGTTTCATCAAAACATGCACAGGTTTTCTAGGTGTTTCATCTGATTGTTGAAACTTTCACAAACTACCATGCCCTTTTCTGTATAATATAGATTCTAAATTCAATGCACTCTATTGTTTTTGTTTTCTCACACAGGTTAGCAGACCCCTGAATGGTCAATTGTTCAGGTGAGACTGATGTAAAGCAATTTTGGGTGTACATGTCACTGATTTAAACTTTTCCTTTTCCATTTTAAATATTTTCATACAACTTTATAGCTCTGAAATGACACATCAGTTTTGCACATGCTAAACACTGCCCCAGCCTCTCAAATTAATTAGTACATATGTTGATAAATTAGTTTCCATATATTTTATATTTCCTAGAGTAATATTATGTATTTGGATTATTTACTTTTGAAGTGTTTTACAAGCCCAAATCATCATTGCTGAGGAAATGTGAATATTCCAAATTCTGAATGTGTGATGAGTCTTTTTACAAGCATAACAGAAACTAGTGGTGGGTTTTTCCCCTCTCCCCTCTCCCCTCTCCCCTTCAAGGAACCCTTTTGGAGTAGATTTGAGATGGGCACAGTGGATTTAAGAGAGGAAGAGTTGGAGGATAACTCACTTTACATGTGCAGTCTGCTTACATAATGTTAGATTTAGCCCTAGATCTCCTTGAAAACACTTGCCCACCAGTACAGCAAAACCAAAGCAATTATGATTTTGGTAGATGATAAAAGCACCATTGATTTCCAATATTCAGAAGGGATTTAGATCATGAAGCTGCAATATAATTACATGCTCCAATGCCAAAAATGATGTGATGGTGCAAGAAATATAAATCCCTGTTTATGGATTGCATCCTTCAATGCTGCATTGGTACTGCTTTATAGCATGTTCCTTATATATGTAATCTTTACATACATATAAAATATAGGTTATTTCTTTAAAGATAGAAGGTTCATTGTTTTTGAAACAGAACTGCAGAGGACATAGGTCTATACAGTGTGCAATCTAGCATGAACCTGAAATTAAATGTACTTGCTGCAGGAGCTATTTGTACAGTGTGAAGTGACCACCAACAATTTGTATTGCCGTTGCTAGGAGCTATCAAAAGAAATGTCACTCCTCACAGCAAGTGATGAGATTTGACATATGGCATCAAAGCATCATTAAAACTACACCTGCTGCAGAAGTGGTTGTGTCTTTCAGGAGACTTTCAAGCAGGAAAGGTTACTCCAAGAATGCAAAAGGCCAGGCCTCATTTTCTTTTCCCTTAGCAGACAATTAAGAAGCTGAGGAAGAAATTTGGGGAGGGGATGGTATGCAGTGAGGAGAGAAAAGCTTCAAGGAGAAAATAGAATTCTTTAGGATCTGATGTGAAAGTTGTAAGAATATAAGACTAGCTATGGTGTATCCATAGCCGATCTAACCCAGCACTGTGATCTTATAGTGGTCTTCAAGGTGTCTGCAGGAACACTACAACTAGGGTGTGAATGTAACAATTTATTCTCACTTGTATCACCGAACAACTGTCACATACTTGTAAGTGTTCCTTAGTAGCTGCTTCTGATAGAGAAAGTAACATACAGCCATCCTGACTGGTAGCCATTGATAGCTATATCCTCTCATCAGGACTATAAAATGTAGTGGCACTCTCATTGCTTTAAGGGAGCAAATAAATCCACTCTGTCTTGCCTGCGTATAAGTAATATTATAGTTTGGATTAGCCTTCCTCAACTCTTGCCATCCAGACAGGTTTTTAATTGAACACGCATGTGTGCATGGGCACACACACACTTTTTATTAAAGAAATTTAACTATATTAAAAACATACAAACAAAACATTTAACCAAAATAAATAGAGCAGGAAACAAAGATTGAAAGAACAAGCAAGAAAAGAAAAGAAAAAAAAAGGAAAAAAAGATAAAAGAAACAAATAATTACATTGACTTCCATCTTTCCTTAGAATGGTTATTACCAAAATCTCACTATTCCAGTTACATTTTCCACACACACATACACACACTGTCCTCCAGATATCTTGAATTGCAGCTCACATCTGCATCATCATAACCATGTTGACAAGGGATGATGGCAGCAAGCCAAACAAGAAGGCTGCTTTGCATACTATTTGTTTGTGTTAATGTGTATCTCACAACATTATAATAGAAGTCAATTAAACAAGAGCTACACTTACCTTGGAGGTGCAGGGACTTCTCAAGAAGTTCTTTGCAGCTGTTAAAGAACAGGCACATCTCTAGCAGGAACAAAGTTGGTAATCCTAGTACTTAACATTTCTTAAACACACACTCTCTCTCTCTCCTCAGGAGGCGAAAGCTGAAACCTGAACAAATTTGGCAAAAAGCCAGTGTGATAGATGTGAATATGTAAGTGGAAATGAAATTATTCTGTTAACAGTAGTAACAAAGGAAAGTTCCAATTTGATCTTTTCTTTTGTAAGAGATGAGAATGTATCTGTGGTAAAGTGACTTGTTAATCATGTTCTTGTTCTAATTTAAAATGAAACTTTGAACTTAATCCAATGTGCATTGTAGTGCAATGAGTAGAATAGGAATTACATGGCTGGAAGAAGATATAAAGTCCTCAAAAGAGAGCTGAGGGGGAGCGATTAAGACTGTGCTGTCTAGGGCTTCTTTTTAAAAAAAATTCTGGAAGCTGGTATAATTCCATATTGAAACAATGTGTAACCTTTCCATTAATGCTAGTACTTCCTATGTCTTCAGATAGAATTATTTCAAGGCCAAGTGGTCTACAAGCCAGGCAAATATTAGTATTTCCATTACTCCAGACATCATATTGAAATTAATTTAGACTTCAGGAGTACTTCTTTCATTTTGGTTTATATCATTGTCAGATAAGAAGAGATTTTGGTAGTTTTCAGCTGTTATGATAATAATTAAAGATACAATATTGCACAATTTTATACACAGGTTACTATTATACAATATTGTTGTCATTAATTGAATTATGGCTTCAAGAAGCTTCTAAATCTCTTCTTATCTGGTCATAATAGAATCTACACTGTGAAGAACTAGACCTGGGGTGATAAATTGAAATGGGGAGTGGGTTCCAAATTTCACCCCAGGAATCTCCCCATGGGTTAACTGGTTGACAAGGGATAGTTATGCATTGATGCGCATTTGTGGAGATGCGATCAATCGCTTGAGCGATCATTGGAGCGTGAGTGTTAATTGATAATCCCTTGCCATCCCGAAGCTTGGCCATGACCAAGCACCTTGGTTCATCCACTCAGCACTGGGCTGTTGGATGACAGATCCAGACCTCATGCATGGGAGCCAATCCTACATTGCTTGTTTTGCTCTGCCTTGTGTTATGTCAATAAAGCTGTGGCCTTTCCTCCAAAATGGTGCTTTCTCTCTTTATCCGCGGTGGCGTCCCTCTCAGGCAACTGCCACTTCTTGCAGCATTGGAATAGGTGTCATGTTACTCCTGGCCTCCAGTTTTGGCTGATTTTTGGCCCACAACCAGTAATTTGGGGGCTTAAGGAAGTTAATAGAAAATGTGCAGGCAGTTTCTATTGTTAATTATGTTATTATGTTAATTAAGTTATGAATGTTAAAAGAATGTTTACTAAAAATGCCTAGTCTATTTTTATAAAAGGTGGGGGGTTCAGGGGACTTTGTGTGTTTTGAGGCTTTGTGGAGCCACACTTTCCTGGCTGTTGAGCAGGACCAACAGGAAGGTATTTACCTATCAAGATCCGTGCAATTTTCTTCATGAATGTCTTTAAGGATTTTCCTCTTAAATAAAAAAAAAAAAAAAGGAAACTGTACTGAGAACCAGTAAGACACACGAAAGGTACAGGAGATGAGACTGAGGTAACTCATCATGGTAAGAAATCATGGGGGTAGTGGTTGTTGATTGAGTATAAATATTTGATATTGACATTGAACAAACTTGGATGAATTAATGCAGGAAACTGAGAGCAGAAAAATCTGGGCCTTGCAGAATTTAAAGTTGGAAAGTGTACAATAAAACTATACCTTAATGATCTAGCATTCTTTTTCTGAAATCACTAGCCAGATGCTTCTAAAAAGCTGAGGTTTAAATGATGAACAGGTATTTTTGTTTCTCATTAACAAGTGATATTACATTGACCAATCTTCCTCTTATGTCAAGACAATGATAATATTTCAGTGCAGAAGAACCATCTTTTATCCTAATATAAATGCTGACAATATTGCTTAGAGTCCTCCCTGCAGACCCTGTGGTGAATGTGAAGGACAATCTTTTGTCTGGTTGTGGAGAAGAATTCAGAGAGCATTTCTCTGATTCTGTCTGTGTTTTGTATTAAATTTATTCTATATCATTCAGCCAGGATACCATATCAAGGTTTTATAGTGCTTTCTACGTAGAGTTATCCATTGACTGTGTTACAGAATTTCTGCTGAACAGAAACACTGAACTCCAAATGCACAACTGAATGTATAACTGAATGTAGAAACCAATGCAATAACAGTGAACAGCTGTAGATGCATCACATGTGAAACTTCACTTTCGCAGCCTTGAAATGAATATGGACATTCCATTTTAGACAAAAATATCTGCAGAGGAACGTATGCATGTGTAAGACACCAACAGGACCCAATCCCTTTTCATGATGAATATAATATACTGTTTAAAATCCATCCATACATACTGAATATGTGTTCTTTGTCTGACACCTTCTCTTCTCTGCAAAAGGCAGATGAAACAAACAAACAAAAATAAATAGAATTTCTTCAGCTGACTGTATCATGGAAATATATGGAGACTCAGTTTTAAGATTGCAAATTTGAAGAGTTACTGCTTTAATTGAAATAATGAGTTCCATCTCCTTAAATTTTAGAAAAAGAAAAGGCTTAGCCCTCACTGAAATTCTTCTTAAATGAGAGCTATGGAAAATGATGTCAAAACTCCCTAACCAACAAATGTTTGTGCGTCTTCTTGTTTTATTAGGTTTTGTAAAAACTTTTTTATAGACCACCTATATTCTTATTCATATCCTGCTTTACCCCCAGAAAAACAGTTTAAAATCTTAAAACACACACAGCTAAATGTACGGGGACTGGCACTGCCTTTTCCAATTCAGGCTATAATAATAAGGAGGAAAATACCCAGAAAAAAGTGGCTGCAAGTCTGAATTGTGCTGAGCTTATTTATTCCATGGGCATAGGTACTTAATTTAATTGCAGTTTATCTCTATTCTGAGAACCTGACTGTAGTGTTAAATTATCCATGCTATTCCAAACGCATTCTTAATGGAATCAAATATATTATGCAATATCTATCAAGAAAATGTGGCTCTAGATCAGTTTATTTTTCCATGTGTAAGCATTGTTCCTAAGTGGGGATAAACCTCAACAACTTATATCTCTGAACAAGAGCCTGGGGCCAGGATATCCCATAGGAACCTGCCTGTAATTCAAGATCCACAATGGAGGCCCTATTGGGTGTTCTACCACCCCATAAGGCTAGGCTAGAAGGTACAGCCAACAAGGGTTTCTCTGTAGCAGCACCCTGACTGTGGGACCTGTGGGAGGTCAGGCTAGCTCTATCCCTTTTGAGTTTCCAGTGGCAGAGAAGACTGGGTTATTTCAATGGATGTTGGTTCTTAAAATTAGAGGTGACTGCCCTGTATTATTATTATTTCATTTCTATCCCACCTTTCTCCAAATACTGGGACTCAAGGCAGCTAGCAACATATTTAAAAGAATACTACTGAAAACTATACAAGAGCATTAATAAAAATATAAATATTAGATCTAAAAAGCAATTAAACCACTACAAAATAAAATAATTAAACAGTGAAAATATTAAAATTAATTACAAAATTATGCACAAACCTTAGAAACATCACATAAATCTATTAAAACTATATTTAAGGAGGATTTGTTAGTCTGTTTCTAAGTGTTTTTATTTATGTTCTTAAAGTTTTTAATCATTGTATTGTTGACTCAGTGGCCCTGGTGGATTGAGAGGTGTTAAACAAATGTCTTAATATATATGAAACATATATACACACACACACACACACACACACACACACACACACACAAACAGGTAAACAAAAATTATTCTCTATTGTTTAGTATGCTCTGAGGCACTCCATTCTTTTCTTTCATGGTTCAAAAGCAGAGGAACAGTCTTGTTTCCATGCTTCCATGTCCCGAGCCCTTGTTTCCAAGGAATCAAATACAGTGGACCCACATCATATTTGGGTGTGGCTTATGCAGTTTCCAGCATACGCTGGAAGCCGTGTTGGAAGAAGTGGTGCCGCATGCCATAAAAAGCAATGGTGTACGCGCCTCTGGCGTGCACGCCACATGCCACAATTTATTTATATTAGTAAACAGTTGGTTTCAGATATAGTTCAAAGGGGTGGAAGTTAAGGTTTTTCTCTCTCGGAAATAGGGGTAGGCAGGTTTCAGGAGCCACAGTGGCTCTCCCTAAGACCCTGGAAGACCTCACCACTCTCTGTTATGGCTATTTTTTCTTTTTGCATTCCCTTAGTGGTGTCCCACAGTCCTAAGAGGTCATAGAGCTGTTTGATGGGACCTTTTTCTCTTTTTGTCATTTCCTTGTGATTTTTAAAACAAAGAAACAAAAACCCTCTCTCCTAGGCCTAAAACAGCATAGTGGAAGCCAAAAATTTGGAATAATTGCATGGGGGTATTATAGGGTTTCCCTGGTCCCTCAATGTGACTGTTTTATTAGAAGATTTAGAGATTCCTAGAGAGTTGTGTTCTCACATTTAAAAAGTAGCACTTTTCCACTTTTATGGGGTTTTTCACTTACTCCTCAGATCCTGGCCACAGCCAAGTCATGTTGATTTTTTTCTTTATAATTTAGCTAAAATCAGACCCTTTCTTTCAGTATCTACTGCCAAGGCTTTGGGTTCATGTCCTGGTCATTTCTGGCCTCTACTACTGCAACCTTCTGTTGATGGGGCTTCCTGAACCCCTTGATTTCGGTTCAACATTCTGCTGTCAGGATTACCCCCAACATCACCCCTGTAAGTGTGTATTGCTTTTATAGTTTACTGTTTTAGAGTTATTTAATGATGCTGTTATCTTACTATCTTTGCTGCTTATGATTGTAGATTGTATGCTGCAGGCAGGCTTTATCTACATTCTGGTTTTTATGGTTATGTAAAGTTATATGCAAAACTTACGGCACTATATAAATAAACTTTAACAATACTACTAATAATAATGTTTTGTGCCCCTAACCCCAGTGAATGTGGAGGGTATACTGTGTGTGTGTGTGTGTGTGTGTGTGTGTGTATAAGCAAGTGCGTGTGGGCAGAGAGAGAGAGAGAGAGAGAGAGAGAGAGACTAATACTTTTATCAAATCCCTGTTTAAAGTGGTCCATATTGATGGTGATCATGATGACACCCCAACATCCACCAGTGCTGCATTTGGCTAAATGTAAGCGCTACTTTGTAATATGGCCAAGCTGGAAAAGGCAATTTGCTTCTCAAATTCCACCCCTGAAATTTACCCTTTATCCTGAGCCTAACTAAGGGAAAAAGTTGGCAGCATAAGTTTTCATAGACCAAGGGTTCTGCTGTGCTGTGGAATCAATGCACTTTGACACTGATTTAACTGTCATGTCTCCAGCCTATGGGATTTGTAGTTTGCTGTGAACCAGAGTTCTCTGACAGAAAAGGCTAAACGTCTCACACAACTACAGTTCCCAGAATTCCATAGCATTGAGCCAAGGCAGTTAAAGTAGTATCAAACTCCATTAATTATATAGTGTAGATGCTGCCTTTTTCTACTTCATCAGATGCATCTGATAAAGTATATTTCTCCTCCAAAAGATTATGCTACCAGCATCTTTCTCTCAAAGATTCTTAGAGGTGCTACAAGATCCAAATGGGGTTATGAATTACTGTATATCCTGCTTCTGAGTTAGGGGAGATGAGCACTTTAATTTTGTTCGCATTTTGATAAATATTTACTTCACTTGTATTGCCTAAACACACCTTACCAAGCAATATGAAAACAAAAATAGAGATATCTTCTGTATTCACATTTATCAGAATTTTGCATGCAGCTCTCTAAAGAAACAAACAAGAAAACATTGCATGGGAAAATGCATATGTTAAGGAAAATTTTAGATTAAAAAATACACAGGTAGAGGAATGAGAAAAACATCATTATATTAATAAAAAAGGCTTGTAGAATTCCCAGCAGACTGAAGAAAGCAAACATTGTCCCCATCTGCAAAAAGGAGGATCATAACAATTATCGTCTAGTTAGTCTGACATCAATACCAGGAAAATCAACATGAGTTTCAGAGAAATAAGTCATGCCAGACAAATCTCATCTCTCTCTCTCTCTCTTTTGATAAAATTACCAGAAGGGAATGCTGTGGATATAACATATCTTGATTTCAGTAAGGCCTTTGACAAGGTTGAAGACAAGCGGTAATATGTGGGCTAGACAATGTGACTGTTACGTGAATTTGTAATTGGTTGACTGGCCAAACCCAGAGGGTGCTCAGCAATGGCTCCTCTTCATCTGGAGGGAAGTGACTAGTGGGATGCCACAGAATTCTGTTCTGAACCCAGGGCTATTCAATATCTTTATCAGTGACTTGCATGAATGAATAGAGAGGATGCTTATCAAATTTTCAGATGACACCAAATTAGGAGGACTAACTAATGCCCCAGAGGAGAGGATCAAAATTCAAAATGACTTTAATAGATTAGAAAGCTGGGCCAAAACTAACAATATGAATTTCAAAATGGACAAACCTAAGGTACTGCACTTGGGGGGCAGGATGAAATTCATAGATATAGAATAGGGGACATCTGGCTTAACAAGACGACATGTGAAAGGGATCTAGGAGTCCTAGTAGATCACAAGTTGAACATGAATCAACAGTGGAATGTGGCAGCTTAAAAGGCCACATTTTAGGCTGCGTCAATAGATGTATAGTATCTAGATCAAGGGAAGAAATCAAGCGACTCTATTGTGCTTTGGTCAGGCACTTCTCCTTGAATACTGTGTCCAGTTCTGGGCACCACAATCCAAAAAGGATGTTGATAAGTTGGAGTGTGTCCAGAGGATGGTCTGAAGGGTCTGAAAAGCATACTTTATGAGGAAAGATTTAGGGAGCTGGGAATTATTAGCCTGGAAAATAAATAAATAAATAAATAATAATAATAATAATAATAATAATAAAATTTATATGTATCCCACCCCTCTGAGAACAATTGGGGTGGCTAACAAGTTAAAAATACAAAACATATCAAATCCCTAGTACCCTCCCCCCCTTAAAAAGGTATTAAAACCATACAAGTTAAAACTGACCCAAAGGTCATGATGGTTAAGAGGCAATATGTGAGCACTGTTTAAATATTTGAAAGGATGTCATATTGAGGTTGGGGCAAGCTTGTTTTCTGCTGTTCCAGGGGCAAGAACACAGAACAATGGATGCAAGCTACAGAAAAAGAGATTCCACCCCAACATTAGGAGGAACCATGTGACAGTAAGGGTTGACAGTGGAACACACTTCCTCGGAGAGTGGTGGAGTCTCCCTCCTTGGAAGTAGTTAAGCAGAGGCTGATGGCAATCTGTCAGGTATGCTTTGATTGGGAGTTCCTGCATGGCAGGGGTTGGAGTGGATTGCCCTTGTGGTCTATTCTAACTCTATGATTCTTTGATTCTGTGAAACAACTGTGTGTGTTAAACAGGACAATTCACAAAAAGATACACACAATGTTTCATGCTTGGTGAAAACATTTGGTGAAAGTAGCCCATGTAGAATAAAATTCATAATGGAGAAAAAAGACAAACTAGGGCCTGGTCCAGACGGGCGTGATAGGGCACCCTCATCACATGTGAAGGGCAGTGCTTCTAGACATCCCTCACCCCTTACACTTGACGAGGGCGTCAAAATGGTGGTACCCTATACAGATGGGTGCCGCCATCATTATGTGATGGATGCCTAGCGTCTGCACATCGCAGCACCATTGTGATGTCGCAAGTGTGCCATTGGCACACTGCAGCATCATAATGGTGCCTCAAGAAGAACCCGCTTTTTGCGAGTTCTTTTTTGTCCGCGGGGAAGTCCCATGGTCCCCGCGGAACAAAGCTGGGTGCCGGGAGACCATCCTTTTTGGACAGTCTGTCCCACAGCTAAGAAAAACTAAAATAGGAATGTGCCTGTCCTTATTTTGGGGCACACATTAGACACAATAAGAGACTCCACATATGTGGAGTGAGTGCAGCTTGGTGGCTGGCATTCATAGCCTTCAACTACTATGCTGAAAAATCACAATCGCATGTAAAAAACAGCATGACCTGACCCCCAGTCATCTAATGTGTACCATGCTGACCCAGGTAACAAGTGAAAGAAGGTAAAAGAAAGGAAGACGAGAAGAATTTAGGCTGTTCCTGTGTCTTTAATGCCGGCTTAATCAGCAGAAAGCAGGGAATGCCCAAGGCATTTGGTTAGCCTGTTTAAATGACTGAGCCAGAGCCATCAATGCCTGCCAAAACTGACCTTGTTTTGTCTGTGTGTGTGTGTGTGTGTGTGTGTATCTAACAGCTGGGAGAAGGAAGAAATGAAATTCTTTTATCCCTCTGGCTTAATAAAGCTTCTTGCTCTGTATTAATGAAACTATGACTTGCTAGCTTTCAAATTTCTTTACATCGCAAGCAAGGGTGAACATATTTGTCATTAACTTTAATATTGCTATAAAAGCAGGCTTTTTATACTGTTATAATATATTAATTATGTGCACATTATATATGTTCAGTGTGATATTTCTGAGAACAGTACAGTGTTTTCCTAGGATGCAATGCAAATATGCAGCATTTTAAGTATGGACAAATTTTATGGTACACTACTATACAATATAAAATTCTTTGCTTCAGTTCAATAGATGGAAAGGAGCTATAATCCTCCTAACCAATGGAGGATCTATATGCAATATCATCATTAATTTTATTAATTCACATGAAGGGCCAACACAATTCCACTGTAATGCATTAAGGGAGCTTATCTTAATTGGATAGCCATAATGCTGGTGTACAACCATCTTTCTTCTTGCAAATAATTGGCATCTTTATGGGTGACTCAGGCATAAGAGAACTTCATTCTACTACTTTGCTTTTCTCTTTTTAAAATTATAATTATTTTGTGCTTGCTGGCTATGGAATAGCTGTAGTATGACTTCTTGAACGGTAGTAAAATTTACTGCTAAGGCTGTATATGAACAGCACTAGTCCTTCAGCCTTTGCAGATTTTTTACAGCCTAGATTCAAGCATTTCTTTTTATTATATCACACCATTCCAAGCTCCATTCCCCTGAACTTGATTATCTAAGGTCTGCTTCATATGCAACACAGAAATAATCTCTACATACTGAAAGGGTGTGATAATATTCATAGGATGCTTTATTCACGCCCTTCAACTTTTTATTCTTTCCAAGAAGTCTATGACGTAGGATAGTGTTTCCTTGATGTTTCTGTCAGGCATTAAGGCTGAGAGTAAGTAGCATAAGATCACTTTAGGGCAGAGAAGTTCCTCTTTCATAGCCTTCAAGTGCTATGCTGAAAAATCACAATTGCATGTAAAAAAAACAGCACAACCCCCCCCCCCCCAGTCATCTAGTGTGTACCATGCTGAGCAACTCATTCTGCTTAACCTTCTTGAAGCAAAACCAAAGAAATGGAGTGAAATAATTTTGTACATATTATAAAAAGGCAATGGTAAACTTCTAAATAAGTCTCACCATGAAAACCCTACAACTGAGCTTCCATGAACTGCAGTCAACTGGAAAGCACACAACAGCAGCAGCAGCAACAACAACAATAACAACAACCATGGTATATTAGCTAAAACCATGTAAATAATATACAATAAAAATAAATGTCCAAAGCCAGAAGTGCATGTATACAACAGTAAGAAAGACTGAAAATACACTGATGTGTTCACTACAAAGTTCTAAACCTATGACAATAAAATATACACTATCCAGAGATATGCATATTCTTTTCCTAGAATCATAGAGTTGGAAGAGACCAAAAGGGCCATCTAGTCCAACCCTCTGCCTTGCAGGAAGACCCAATCAAAGCATTCTTGAAAGATGACCATCTAGCCCTTTGTTGTTGTTTTTAATGTAATAGAATAAAATTCAATGAACTTTTACATACTTGCTTGCTTGATATTCCCCATTTCTTGCCATGAAGAAATACAACATGAAAGCAATTTGTCAGAGTGTAATGTATCCAAATTTAACGTAGATCAAAGGATGGCACTGCAACCACCATGACAGAGCTCTGTCTGCTGGCATGATTTGAGAAACCCATGTTTTTCTTCTCGTTCATTGAGAACTTGATGAGAAATTTTTAAAAAAATATTCGTTCCACAAATGCCACTTTCAAAAGGTGATTTCTTCTCTCCCTTTCAGCAGCTAGTGAAATATTTTTCACAGGTTTCTCGAATGACAATAAAAGACAAGTCGAATAATTACGCTAATTATTTTGCATTTCAAACTCAATTTCCATGTCAAAAGGAAGTTTGGCAGATGTTTAAAGAACATTCCTATGTTTGAAAAAACCTGAAGGCACACACACAAAAGGGGGAAAAAAGCCCAGTCTCAACAAATAAACTGTGATTGAAGCCCGAAAAAATGTTAGAGTTGAGGGGACCCTCAAGGACCATCCAGTCCAACCACCTTCTGCTATGAAGTAATACATAGGAATAGATGGGATCCTAGAGGACATTTAGTCTGACCCCTGTTCAACATCAGGATGGCACTGGAAGATGGGACAAACCGAGGGTTTTCTTGGCATAAAAAGCGGTTTTGCCATGGGATGCCCCTGAAGCTGAGACAGTGTGACCCTCACAGATGAGAAGGGGAGGGTGGTGTGCCAAATGGCAATGCTCTTCTCCCAAGCTTGACTCAGGCTTGCATCTTTCCGAGGTCGCTAAAATGAGTACCCAGACTGTTGGGGGCAAATTAGCTTACTTGCTAATTAGCTTACTTGCTGTTCACCGCTATGATCTTTGGAATAGCGGTATATAAATAAAACAAATTAATTAAATTAAGCAGGAATCCTCAAAAAGGAGCAGAGTGGGGTGCAATGGCAGGAATTCTGCCATGGATAAAACCTAGCATTCAAAGGGATTGCCAGGGGTCATCCAACCCCCCCCCCTCTACCATGAAGGAATAACTAGGAGTTGGAGTTGAAGCTGAGAGCCTGTGACTTGACCAAGGTCAGCCAGTGAATTTCTATGGTGACCTGGGAGGCTAGAGTGTAATCCCAGCTCAGCCATCTAACTCCACAGGATGACATTGGGTAAGTCACACTCTCTCACTCATGGATGTTCTGCACTCTACTTACCTATTATTACCATTATTGTTATCATTGCATGATAGGTTTGTGCCTTACCATCACCATGGGAGAGGTGCAGAGAGAGAGTTGGCCATGCACTGCCTCTGAGGCTGAGAGAGTGTGACCCTCACAAAACAGAAGAAAGGGCAGGTTGGAGTGCAATAGCAGGAATTCTGCCATGGATAAAACCTACCATGAAAAAATACCTAGGAGTTGCAGTTGAAGCTGAGAGCAAGTGACTTGCCCAAGGTCAGCCAGTGAATTTCTATGGTGAACTGGGAGAATGAAGATTTGCTGGACTTTCCCTCTTACCCCCTCCAGTTTATAAAATTCAGTTTAAATGGTCCCTCACACCAGATAAATATTCAAAAATATATATAAATATCAATAACAGGAGTTGGAACTGTAAAGCAGAAAAGGGTACCATGTGCCATATGTGGTGGAGATGTAAAAGAGAAATATAACTGTGGGCCCAAATACACAAAGTAATAAATAAAATTATAGTTATTAATCTTTTAAATTAGCCTAAAATACATCTCCTGGGGATAATAGATGAATAAATAGATAGGGAATGTGATATAGTACTGTTTTATAGGATAGCCAGAGTCAGAACTATCTATGCAAAAAAACAAAAAAACAAAAACAAAAAAAATGGAAAGAAGAAAAAGGTTAAAATATAGATGAATGATTTTGGACTGTATATTAATGACTGTAAATATGAATCTCCAGCAGTTATGAAAATATTACATGCACATTATAATCATGAACTACTGAGGATGTCAGCTGATATACATACCATTTGACTAATGGGGCAAACACCCCATTCTCCCCAAAATATTCATTGTACAGCAAGTCTGTGACATATACAATGCTGGTCATTAAGAACTCAAGCCCTTCCTCCATTCCATCTGCCTTGGTCCAGGCCTCGGAGGTTGAGAAGAACTGCTGGACCTGATCCCCTTCCCCACCACCTCTCCCTTCTCCTTTTGTGTCGTGTCTTTTTAGATTGTAAGCCTGCGGGAGGGAACCATCTAATTAAAAGATTCTATGTACAGCGCTGTGTAAATTTACAGCACTTTATAAATAAAGTTTAATAATAATAATAATAATGGTTTCCCTGAAGTAGAGTGTATTCAGCAAAATGCATTTATCTTCAATACTTGTTCTGTCAGTTTAGGTCAGATTGGGACTGTTGAAAAGTCTGGTACTGTTTCTCAGACAGCCCAGTTTTTTTAGCATGTATATCCTGTATATTTTAATTCTATTTGGTTAATTTGCACTCAACAATGGTATGAATATCCCACGTGGAGACTTTGAAGAAATTTACCTTTCCAAAATTTACTTCTATGTTGGAAGAGTCAATGAAAAACCACTGACCCAAGGAAAGAAGTAGTAGGTGAAAAACATTCAATGGTTATCCCATTAGCAGAGAAGGGCAAATGTTCCCATGGGGAGTTCATACAACTTGGCTGTGTGGCTTCACATTTGAGTGTATGCTTTTCTCTGAGGCACCAGAATGTGGCTGCCTGCCTGGCATTTTTATCTGTCAAATGCTGCCATGCTTGAATGAATATTAACTTCATTTAAGTGTTATAATGGTTGATTTGCCACCCTCATTTTATACAAGGGAGGATATAGTTCTCTCTTTATTTTTAATTTTTATTTTTTTGCCTCTGGGAGGCTATTTTCCCTTTAAAAGCAGGATCTCATTATGACAGAAAACATTTGGCTTTCATACACTGCTCTATGATTCTCTGGGAAACCAAAGCAGCTTGGAAATAAACGAAGCATGCCTCAGTAAACAAAAGACACAAAACTGGTTGTACATCCCAAACCTTAATTGGTCATGATTCTATAAGATATGACCGCCAATGCATAATAAACATTCTTCCTCCTACTTTTTTTTAAAGTCCTGTTTCACCTATATCAAGGTTTAAGCTCAGTACCTGAAATATAGGAAACAGCTATTGGTACCATTTACAATAATATAATATATTGTGTTTATATAATATATGTAAAACTATATTTTGGCTGGAATCAATGGAGGTCATGCACTATTTCCATCAATATAATCAGATAGTGCGGCAGTTTGTTAAAAAAAACCCCACCTCCACTGCCCAGAGATTTGGACTAAGAAACATTCTAGAACTGATCCCAGTGTTACTAAAGACGGGGGGGGGGGGTCCTTTATGGTACCACACCAGTACAATGTTGACCATGGCTCCAGTGTTTCAAAGTTTGTTATGAACTTGGATAGAATGGTAATGAAGCCACAGGAATAAAGAGAAACATGTTGTCTGAAAGGGTGGAAATAGTCCTCAGGTTAACAACCAGAAGCCAGAAGATATAGGGTGTTTTTCTGCCTTGGGATATTGGTTTTGCACTTGCAATAGAAAGTGTATTGACAGAACACAGTCACATTACTTGAAAGTTCTTGAATTATTATAGTTCCATCTATGGAATCCATATAGATTCTATCTTAGTGGGGAACTATAAACTGGTAATAGCTATTTACTTAGGACAGTACAATTCTAAATATCTTATAGCAATCCGGAGTTGCATACGATGGACCCACGTGTCAGAACCATGTAGGCATGGATTCTGTCAGAGTTCTGCTTATGTGGTTAATAGATGGAGAATGTTTTTGTGGATTTTTTTTTTCAAATGATAAAATATGTTATATGCTTGCTTGCTTCTTGTTTGCTTGCAGGTTGATGGATAGGTTAATAGTTGCTGTGACTTAAGGGTAAGTGGATAGCTAGTTGGCATAGGGGGGATGGTATGCGTGCAGCTGGCCAGGGTAGTTTTGGGAATGAAGGTTTGGAAGTGTGAGACATGGTCTGTGCCAGGTTGGGTGTCTGGTAGTAACAGAAGTGAGGTGGATGGTGGAAATGCCGAGTCTGAAAGAGATAGTTGGTGAGAAGGTTTAGGAGGGGGCCGGCTAGTAGAGGGGACTAAGTTTATGGGAACTGGAGGTGGGTGCTAGTTTCAGCACTGAATGTGTGTTGTGGTGGATTTTGGATTTGTTTTTTTTTTAATATACTACTTTTTTGTTGGGGGCAGTTTTGGCTTCAACACTGACTGGAAATTACTGACTAGTGTGTATTCAAAATGTTCTCTGCTGTTTCAAACCTTGGACTCTTTGATGCACATTGGTTCTGAGTTTTATTCAGGTCTGACAGACAGTTTAGCATTAGATACATTGGCAGGTTAATTGTTTGTCCGTAATTGATTAAGGAGTAATCCTACACTAATTCAGTTTCTGAAGTGATAAGCATAGATTTTGAGTCTTCACACTGGATATGATATGATATCTGAAATGGGAATAGTATGATAATTAACCAAGTTATCATTAGATATATAAGGCCGGCTCATACTCACATGTTACAAATTTAGGGAAGATTTTATCTGATGAGACGGTTAGATAAATACTCTATTCAATGTAAAGAAATTCCATTTTAAAAAACCTCAACTCAGCACTCATTCAAGAGAAATCCAAGTAGTGAGTGCCAACAAAAATTGGCCAAAATAGGGCATGGAGAAACAACATGGAGTATTGGGGGGGGGGAATAAAAAGTATTTATCTAAATATTTAAATCCTGTACATCTAAACAGATCACAGATTTTTCTAGAGGATTTAAACCATTATACATCAGAGAAAAGCCCCTCAGAAAGATCTCCCCTGAGATATTTTGATACAGACAAGATTTAATATTTAGATAAACATTTTGTTTTTTGTTTTTTTTAAAAAATCTAATAAGCATAGAGTAGTCCCAATAGCCAACGTTCAATGCAGTTGTGGCTTGTAGCTTCCCTGTTAATGGGGTTGTGTAACCACTACAGATTAATCCAGCATTTTAAAGGGGTTGAACATATTTGAGGAGAGGATTCTTTAGCATAGCCTGGCTTCTATCAATTTCAATGTATAACATATAGTGCTTTTGCCAGCCACTTACACGGGACTCCAAATTTGCTCATGTTCTGGTGAAAGCTGCAAAACAAAAAAAAAGGAGAAGGTGTGAAGAAGAATGACTATAGGATCAGGATGAGACATAGCTGGCTGGCTGACTCCCCACGCAAGAGCAGGAAGGAAAGATGTAGAAAAATATTGGTTGCAGGTCCGTTTACTGGCAGCAACACTTTGAATATTACAGGTAATATGAAAGTCATATCAGAACATGGGCCAGCACCTTAGTATGGGTAGAGTGTGGAGGGAGATGCAGAAGACAGGCAGAAATCCCACTTTCACACCATCAATCTACAACCAATTTGCATCTAGATCTTTGTGGAGCCAGTGTAATAATCTACAACATTTGCAAGCACACTAAGCTTAATTCATTTACAGAGCCCCCACAGTACAGATCCTTTATCCCACTTTTATCACCGAATATCTGTTAAATTACAGCTAAACATGCTTAAAGAAAACTTTACAGATCTTCACAATGAAGTTTTTCAAGGCAACTGGGGTGTAGTGGCATTGGATGGTGGAGTTTATGGAGCAGGCTTCCCTGTCCATGGTTTATCTGTCCCTATGTTTGTGTTTTAAATGCTCAAACCCAGTCATAAGTGTTATCCATGGCATTTAAGTTTTATTTTTTAAATGCAAACCATTTTTAAAAAGATTTTAGGTGGGGAAGGAAAGGGTTCCGTATAATTAACATTTCTTCTTCTTTGGAGGCAGTAAGACTTTTCATATTTTTCCCTGTCTTACTGTAGATTAAAATACAAGAACAGCTTTAACTGAGCAATTTCAAAGTGAAGGTCAGAAGTGGCCTAAACAAAGAACACAGCAGGGCAAATTACAGTTTTTCTTCTGACCATAAAAAAATAATTAAATGCAATAAGCCACAGAAGAATGTCATTAAAGATCGGCCTCAAATGCGCGAGACCAAAGGAAGTCTGACTTGAAAGTGAGCTACTACTGTATTCCTGGTTCAAGAAAGAAAGGCCTTTTTCACTGTATAACCCTAGGACTTTTCTTTCCTTGCTATTGAAAAGAAAAAAATAAAGTGAAAATCTCATCTCATTGAAGTCTGCCTGAAACTCTCCAGGGTGTCAGGGAGGTCAAGAGAGAACCATATGAATTTTTTGCATAAATTGTGAAATATTATAATTTTTCCATAGTTTTAAATAGTACTACATTCTCTTTGGAGGCAAGATGCTGCATTTTAAGTACCCTAAAAATTAATGACACGGAAGAAGTAATGGCAATAAACATAACAAATTGCACAGTAGCAGAAAAAGCAGGAGAAGGCTTGTTTGGATATAATTTCAGAGACACAATAGATCCAAAAGGCCTTTAGTGGTGGTCTAGTCTTAAGCACCACTTCCAGCCACTTTCTTAGAAAGGATGAAAATGTGAAGGGTCAGCTTCCTTGGCTGACAAAATGGTGTGAAAATGTTATTGATTGTTCATTAAAAACACAGCTTCTAGCTAATGCCGCTTCCTCCAGTTCCCCCAAACTCTACCCCACACATCCTGGTTTTTTTAAAAAAACTTTCACAGTGTTTTATGCAGTTCTAAAAATGTCTAATTATTGTGTTGATCCTGGCAGGTTTTTCCAGTCTCTCTACATCACCTTTATCGCAAAATGTATATGTCAATGTAAATTGGAATGGTGTTCGACTAACAATCCCATAAGGCTATAGGTGGGGGGGATAAGTTTGCCATAGTTTGTACTATAGTACCCTTAGCAAAACAAAACATTGCAAGTAGGCAATCTTTACTTGCAGAAAGTAAAAACCATTGCATGTGTACGTTCCATTTTTCCTCCAGCGATGTTCTGATACAGCACTTGTTTGTGTAGAACCCCAGTGTCACTTTTTATTTATTCATAGGGTTCCCCAGTCTTCCACTTCTCATGTTTGAATTATGTAGGTGCTTGACAGCAAACCATGATTAATTGGTACTAGGGTGAAAACAAGTGGAGGAAATGTTCCTTAAGACATGTGCCTCTCCTTGGCAACATGGTGTTTACAAAGGAATTCTATTGGCGAAACCCCGTCGGACTCTGTAAATGTGTACCTCAATTATTTTATGCTAAATGTTCATTTAAAAAATAAATAAATAAACACTATGTATTGCTGGACTTAATTAAAGATGAAAGTTATGAATAAATTTAGGAGTAATCATAGCCACCAAATGTTACAGAAGGGCAGATTTCATTTCAACTTCTTCTAACAAATCCAAGGAAAGAGGCAAATGCATCTCTATGCAATATTACCTAAATTATATGCAGTCATTGAAATTAACAAGATGATAATAAACCCTCTTTCAAAAATGCTTAAATGATACTGGTGGCATGCTTCTCTAAATGTTATTACAAATAAGAGGAAATTGTCACAAAATGGTAACTTCTCCCTTACACTAACGAGATGTTAATGCCTTAGCTTACATGACTGAACAGAAATATGACTTTTCTAAAGACTTTTTGCATTATATGGGGGAAAACATCTAAGTGAAGAATAAATTTTGGAGCTATGATTTCAAGTGTTTAAAATGGAGAATACAGGAGTCAAAGCTTTGATTCCTTGATTATTTATTTTACCTCACAGCTGAACTGATCTGAAAAGGTCAGGGATGGGAGAGCATTTTCATTTTATTTAGGGTTTTTTTTTTTGGATGAGAATAATCAAAATTTAGACAGAGACATTGAAAATTAAAAGGAAAATGATAGTGGGAAATGATAGTGGCAAATGCTTGGTCAAATAAATCCATTACTAACAGTAATTAACAACATTCTGCAGTGTGTTTTGGACCTTAGTTGTCTGAATTTTCTAGGATGGAGTACACATTTGTTGCCACAAACTGCATGCGGCCCTAGTTAAGCAGCTCCCACTAGTTTCCCTTATCTCCCTTGCAACCAAGGGCAGCTTCAGAGAGTGTATCCTCAAAACGCTACACTCTGAAGCTGCCAAGAACAGCAGGCACAAAGGGGTGGTCTGTTTCTTCCTCAATCTCTCTCTCCTTCCCCTGTGCTCAAGGAGGAGAAACAGGTATGACATTATTTATTATTTTTATTTATGGTATTATACCCCCACTTCAGCCCTGAGGCTCTCAGAGTGGCTTACAATTACTATTATTTTTAATTAGACAGTTCCTGCCCTCAGGCTTACAACCTAAAAAGACACAACACAAAAGTAGAAGGGAATGGTGGTGGGGAGGGGATCAGGTCCAGCATTTTTTCTCTCCTTTGAGCCTGGACCAAGACAGAGCGGGCTCTTCTTTTTAATCAAGGCCAGGCCCAGTCGAGCTGGCCCTGGCTTTTCACTCTCCTCTAGCTGGTTGATGACAGTTGGCATGGAGAGAGGCTAGTCCTGAGGAGTTGGCCTGCCTTTTCACTTTTCTAGGGGCACGTGAAGGCAAAGAAAGATAAAGTGGTGGACATTCCCAATGGTAAAGTATGGATTACCTTTGCCAGTCATGGAAGTGGCTGACAATACATGCTGTAAAAACTGGAGGGAAATAGATGGCATTTTACTTTTTTTTTTTTTTTTTTTGACTGGAAAGAAGGACCTTGGAGATCTTCAAAAGAACTCTTCTTTGGACGGCTCAGACTTTTCCTAGTTTCCCTGGGCAAAAATGAGGACAGCCACAAATTTTTTCCATGCCAATGGGGAATCAAAAGAGGTCACATCTTCTGCATAACATACCGGCCCTACATTTCATTTCCTACTCTGGAAATATGTTTTTGTTTACTAGAAGCCATGGTTTTAACTTGAAGTTCAGTAACAGGAGAATTTCATCACACCTCAGAACTCCATCCTAGCAAGACTCTTATTCTTCGAGGTAGTCATACTATGCCTGGACTGTTCTTTCCAACATAGCTGATGGAATCTCTTTTTATGTCCAACCTATACTCTGGCCCCTTCAAGACAGGCGTAAAGTACATCCTGGGGATGTACTAAGGTTAGGAAAGTGCATGCCTTATGCATGCACCTAACCCTAATACATCCCCCGGATGTACAAAATGGCGGCGCCCATTCCACACGGGGGCCACCATTACGACGTCATGAACATGCCGCCTCCAAACGGGGTGGCGTGGACATGATGTCTATGTGCCGCGCAAGTGCGCATAGAGCGCCCTTTCTGCGGCGCTGAAGGAGCTCCGAAACGGAGCTCCTTCCACAATTTGTGTCGCTGGCGCAGCCTTTAGATGCTGCGCCAGCGACACAAGGGAGAAAAGGAGCAGAGCGGCCCTTTCTCCTCCTCCCCACACAACCGAGTGTCCTGGGGCTGAGAAGCCCCAAGGACACCCTTTCCAGGCCGCGGTGAAGCGGCCTTTTTTGCCGCTTCCCTGCGGCCTGGAAAGCAGCGGATCGGGGCCCCAGAGGCTGCCGTTCTGGCAGGTGAGGCCCGATCCGGCAGGAAGGAGCGCCTACAGGCCGCCCCAAAGGGTGGTCTGTAACGTGCCTCTGTATCTTTAAGTAGATATCATTCTATTTGGAACCAGCTACTACCTGTGAATCCTGCTTCTAACATAAAGATGTGATAGCAAACCAGGGTAAAATCATGACTTGAAAATGCATTCAGAAAGCAAGAGCACCTAGACTGGGGAGGTTGTTGAAGCCTCATCCTGGAATGGGAATTACAGGTCCCTAATTTCTTCATTTGGATTTATTTTGAGATAGAGGGAAATTCACATTTACCCAAAGAAATATCTTTTTCATTTTCATGCTCTACTCACCAGTTATACCTTTTTTCCAAGGATAAGTAGCATCCAAAATATTATTCATGGGATTTTCCTGAGCTGTGTGGGAGTGTTCCCTTGTGGAAATCAGATGTGTAGTTTGGCTGTACACAAAAAAAGGGGCTCCATAGTTGGCAAACAAAACTGACCTAAAAAGTACATGTGGCCATTTTCACACATTACTGTACTGTGCTTGGATAGCTTTTTATTAGCAAGATCCAATATTTCGTCACTCTTTGTGACCACAAAATGTTTATTATTTTGTAAATCCTTTTTAAAAAAGGAAATGCAGCTGCACTAAAACCTAAGTATTACTTGATATATGGTACTGTGGAAACCTAAACTAGCGCACTTAGGTAATATCAGCAAGTGTGTAAACACAACTAGGCAAACCACACATGGAACCTTGAAACCTTTTAGTTTTGCTGAAGTTTTTTTCATCTCAATAGGCAGAATGATTGGTTGTTGGTTTTGTCATGAATCATGACCATATTCCTGTCACATTATGTCTATGTATATTAACTTTTATGATTACTATAGACACATTGCTTTGTTTATAGAGCAACAGTCATTTGCTTGCTACTTGTCATAGAGATTGATATCAGTGCAATGTGCCAGTGTAAAGATAGGCGCCAGTGGAACAAGGGACTTGCCTCAGAAAAAGCAGCTTAAAGATTAGAAATATATAGAATCTACAAAAGACGTTACTGCTGTACTGATGTGTCTGAAATAACTAGGATTTTTGTCCTTTTTATTTGATTATAAGTAGATTTTATGACCTTCGTGGTTCATGGCTTTTATCAGGATTACCTGACAGAACACCAGAATACAAATATCCAGTCAACAGATGTAAGGCAAGTTGGAAACCGAGTTTGCAAGTGAGGGTTGATATGTGCAAGATCCAGTGATCCAGTGAGCCTAGGTAGGGAGACAGGAAGGAAGAACAGATGGATGGAAATGAGATAAATTGTACAGAACACTAGAAAAACGTAGTGAAATATTTGGCTGTTGATCATGAACTGGTGAGTGAAATAGCCTGCTTTCAATATCACAAATACTATTATTCTTTCGGGAGTTTTATCTCCACACATCCGTCTTGCCTCCATCATTCTTTTGGCTTCGTAGATCTTGTGTACCATACAAAGCAAACTTTCTGATTCTTGAATATAGACAAATGAGGCAGATTTCTCTTATCCTCTATCCTTTGTTGGACAATCATCCTTATATTTGTTGGGCAATCATCACTTATTTATTAATCCTCAATTATTTATACCTTTGTTTTAGATCAGTTCCCACAATATGTTTTTTCCATTGTTTGATACAACAGCATCATCTCCAGCCACATACCAATTGTGCTATCAGGGGATTATGAAGTTAAATTCTATATAGCTGAAAAAATGTCAGTTTGGGGAAAGTCTTCATATAAAATCTTAAACCAATGAAATACATTTAAAACTTAATGAAAATCAATAGATAAAAACTCACATGTGGATAATCCACATGCCACAGGGAAATGTTCCCTGTAGGCAGGTAAAGCTAAATGGAATCTAAATCTGAATCTAATCTAGGCTCTTCTTCTTCTTTGTCTATTTTCTTCTCATATTTTCATAGAATGAGCCAAGGTGTGGGATATGAAAACAAGCTTATGGAAAATATGTTTTTCTTTGCTTTGCTTTTTTTTTTTTTACCGCCCCCCCCCGCCCCCCCCCCAGCCACAGCAAGCAATTAAAGATACCTTGCATAAGCTTTTCTCATGGATCAGGGACTACTCAAAAGGGTCTTGTGGAGTTACAGCAGGCTGGATAAATATCCCAATCAGAAATGTTCAATGGATGTCCACAAGATCCATTCGACGATTTTGAGCAATCTTCACTCTAACTGCAAAACCAAATGGCATAAATCAGAGTGTCTGTTAGGTTCCAAAAACTCTCGAATGTCTTTTTGAGGTACAGTGAAGTTGTACAAAGAATGAGGCAAGGACATCCAGCCTCTACACACACTGACCTCCATCCATACTGGTATGTTTAATTTATTCCTTATCATAGCCCTATAGCTTTCTATTCTAACCTCCTTTAACATCTCTCTCTTTTATAGTTCCCCCCCTTTACTTTGATTTCATAGTATTCTCATCTCTTTATACAACAAATTTTTTCTTCATTTGTAACATAAAAATATTCAAATTAGTTGAGATTCTCTCCAAATTTATTAATATTTGAAAAAAGCACCTTTTAATTAAAACTTTTGTCTCCTGGAGGGCTATCGTAGGGGAGATGAAGTTTTAGATCTACAGTCTAGTACCTCCTGAGTCTTAAAACATGCTATACAAATGAGTGCCCAGATAAATCAATTTCGCGTCTTCTCCTTGCTGCCCTTATAAACATTGTATGGGGGGGGGAGTTAAATCAGCAAACAGGGGGGGGGAGAATTGATATATTGTTGTATTTTTTAAAGGTTGTATGCCGCTTGGATTGTGGTAACAAAAAGTGGGATATAAATAAAAGTGTGTTGTTGTGTTAGTTGTTATTATTATATTATTATTATTTTATTATATTATTCTCTATAGCTGTCTTGATATTTAATGCCACAATTGTTTGCCATTAGTCTTCAAAGATGAGTGGAGAGACTGGCTCTAACAGGTTGGATTTGTGATTTGGCTCTACACAGGTTTTATATGTATTTAGGTTGCAGACAGTCCTGTGACAAAACCACTAATGCCCTGATGTGGTGAATGAGTGACTGTCCAGGTAGCGTTGGACGTAACTTCTGCAATCCATCACTATTGACAAAAAGCTATAGAAGTTCGGTCCCACCCTTGCCTTAAAATTATTAATAAAGATATGGAATCCCCACTTTCCTTTACTTCTATATTTAGCAGCCACTACACTCTAACCCTGCCCGCCTTTTTACACTGAGTTCCCTTTCTTACAGTCATTTAGCTATGAAATGATGTCTCAACTTAGCCAAATGTACTTTATCTGTCAATATAAATTCATTTTTACTGAGTGAGTTAGGTATATACATCCATTCAAACAAGTGATGACATTACCAGTGCTTTTGATGGATCAGAATCACATCCAATTTGGCTGCTAAACTGGTTTAATATATATGTATAACAAGGAATTTAAATATCTGTACTGCATCTAATTAAAACAAGACACTAGGAACGATAATTGGAATGAATTGTTTTTTTCTGGAACGTCTGCAAACATTTCACAGCTTCGTGAATTTATCTCTATCTAAGTCATTTACACAGTTTATTTAAGAAGTCTCTATAGAAAAATTACAAGAATAGCTATAAGCATAATAACAAATCCAACTGCCCTGAATCTGAATGATGCAAATCAGTTTAAATCCAAACCTGTGGTTTAAACCAGACTGTGAATTTTTCATGGATTTTTAAAAACCACATATATAGGAACAAAATAAAAGCATGTGAAGTCAAAGGTTTTCATGGCTGGCATCCATAGATTTTTGGGGGTTTTTTCAGGCTATGTGACCATGTTCTAGAAGAGTTATTCTGCTTGTGGGTTGCAAAAGAAAAACATGTTTAAAAACTCTCTGAAGATTTCCATTATTACACCTGCAAAGTGAAGAAACCAGCTCTCTAGTTCTAAACCCACAATTCCTTAACTTTCAGTTGAGGAAGTTCAAGTCCATACTGTCTCCTTCACTGCTATAAAAGAAATTGTTCATGCGCGCATGCACACACAAGATAGATAGATAGATAGATAGATAGGAGAGAGAAGAAGAGAGAGAGAGAGATTGGTTACAGGTAGAAAGATTTTGAAATAGTATGAATCCACACTGGTTTAAGATCCATTTAGATGTTTTGTCGAAAGAATTTCAACTTTTAATCTCTCTAACTATTCAGCTTTGTGTTTAAAAAAGAAATATCTTTAGCTTATCAGACATGCATGCATCAGCTACAGATACAATCTTGGCCAATATGGATTATTTAAAGACATTTCAGAATGACTTTACCATGTACCATGTTGCAGAATACATTTTCATAGGGTGCAAAAGGGCACTACCTTACTCCTCATCTCCCTGCTGGGGCCAGGCAAGGTAGGTGCCGTCCAAAGTTTTGGACACCAGGAATGAAGAAGAGTTTGGCACTTTAAAGGAAAAGAATGGATGCTGTTTCTTCCCCATCCGCACCCACCCACCCACCTAAAAATGTGGGGAGTAGGGATGGCGCGTTCCCAGAAGATTCAGCCATGAGACAAAACTGGAGGCGTAGTAGCATCATTTATCCTGTGTAATTATAGAAATGAAAGTCATATAAAAATTAGTTGGAAGAAAGTTTTCCAATGCTATTCTATCCTTTATAACAGATGTAAGGCCTATTGAGCTTACTGGCCTTAAGTCATACAAACACATCTAACTATATTTATGCAGATATAGAATAGCAATCCTGAGTAACATAGTATCAGGGCCTATTTGAAGTTTAATGAGATTTAATCACATATAAGTACTAAGGACTGCCATTCTATTGTATAAAAAAAATGGCACAATAGAAAAAAAATCCTCAAGGAAGAAACTACAACACCTGAGAAAAGTTGGGGAAAGAGAAGGACATCTTTTTCAGAAATATGGAGGCAGCACAGATCCTTTTGAAGTCTATTTAATATATTTTTTAATTCTATTTATGGTTACAATAAAACTGGATCACATTGTCACTGAAATATCATCTACAAACAAACAATATACATATTTATGAAGCATAATTCAGCCTGTTAATATTACATGACAAACAGGGTTTTTTGTGAAGAACATTTTTCCTGTTATAAATATGTTGTTCCCTTCTTCTTGAAAAGACTGAAATTGTTGGTTTTTCTAAGGGGCTGGGCAAAGATAATGTATCCTGTCTTTAGAGGGCCTCTAAGGCTTTATTTATTTAGTCACTCAGTCATTGTTCATTCATTCATTCATTCATTTCATTCTCCATTTCATATTTGCACCACTGTTCAAGATCATAAGCTTCTCTCCAACCAGCTCACACGCATTAAAAAGAGATGGCAACATTAATGAAATTGTATGGATGAAAACAACTTTTAAGGCAACCTATTGCAATAAAATACAATTTCAAGATATCCATCAGCAGCAAATGATATATGCAGTTTCAGAGAGAATACAAGTTTTGCAACCATATTTGTGGTCAACTGTCTAGGGAGAGAAGTCATCACATTAGAAGCTGTAACATAGCTGATTCCTTTTATGCTTTGTGGTTCTCAATTGCCATTTATTTAAACAAAATTTTTAAAATCTCTACTTATAACTTAACTGTAGCAGTAACTAGAATTAGAACAATTTATTTATGAACTCTATAAACCTTCTGTTTATATCACAAAATGTAAATATATAAGGCTCCTACAGATAGGAACAATGTGGCTATAGTATTTGTAGTGGTAGTTCTCCCTTCGGCTTTTTAAAATAAGCAGACATCACTCGTATTGTCCTGGACTATAACATTTTCAATTTCTGGTCACACCACAAGCATTTTATTGCCACCCGAAAGTGTTTTTTTTTTTCTTACCAGCTATTTTTTATTCTTATTTTACTATGCTATTCCCAATGCACCATCCACCTTCCTGAATATACATTGTATACACATATTCTAGGGCTGCAGCGATTTTATAGATGCCATGTTGTGGGCAAGGATGGCTGATTCTCAGACACCGATAGAACACTGATGGCCAAGCATGAAATAAAGTGACCAGATACGTTAACTAGATGAAATAAAGGACCATTGTTTGATCTTTAGCCTATTTAAACAATGACTTCTTAAACTCTTGGGAGATATGAAATAGAGGGAGAATTTGATGCAGGTCCAGTTGAAGCCAGGTGTCAATACAGACAATCTCTTCAGCTTTCCCATTGGGCGACAACACCAGACCCCAAGGGTGATCTGAGAATTCAGATTGTATCTTTAGCCAGCCATTTTGGAAGGTAAACATAAGGCACTCTCTCCCAAAATCCCACAGTTAGTAAGAGAGCAAAAAACCTCAGGTCTCCCACAAACAACAGGTTCCTTTACAACCCCAGCTCCCTTGACCTGTAAAGGCGTTTCCAGAGCCAACCTTTCACCACAAGGGGGTGCCAAGGTTACCCCAAAACTGTTCTTTACACCACACCACCCTTTTCGCCAATGAAAATCATTTAGAGACCTTTCTTGCTAATTGCTAGACCCTAAACACAGTATGAAGTAGGAGGGGGGAAAACCAAGAAAAGAGAGATAAAATTCCTACCTGACCCCAAAGTGACCAACTAGGTCACACTGCAAATAGGGCAGAAGGGTGGGTGCAATCAAAATCCTCTTGGTTTTGGTATGGTTTTTTTTTATTTCCAAATATGGAATTTATTGCACAGGCTGGGTAATGGGCTCTGTGCCGAATGGAAAGGGCAAGAAGGGAACAGAATGGAGATATCGCCCATTTTACTGCATGGGAAAATGCTGCCAATGCGCTGAAGTCCCCAATCTGTTCCCCAAGAACGATTCTGAAAATCGCCTCCTGTGGGAGTGTGAGGAATGGATTGGAGACTTCTGCCGCATCAGTGGTATCCTCGCAGTGCTCCCCATGTGGTAAAAAATTGATTATATCCCTGCCACTTCCGTTCTGGCCGGGCTCATTCTCCAGGGCCTGTATGATAAGCTCCTAAGAATCCAGGGTACCAACAAGTCGTATAAGATTTTTGGAAAAACAGTTTCAAGATAGCATACACTGAACATATTGTACTGCTTGATTTGCCGTATAGCCTGTGAAAAACTAAATGGACAGAATTTTGGTTATCACAAGGTGGGCGGGGCCGGGGGTCCCATGGGTGGTAGCACTCTCTGGGGGTCCATGTCGGCGAGTATCCGCTCTCAAATGACTCACAAGTCAGTCCAGGTGTGCTTGCAACAACTGTCCAACTTTATTCCAAACTCCTCCCCCCTCCAACCTACTCCAACGAGTAATAGTCAATGAACAGTGTCTTCGCCCATGCCTAGTTTTCTCACTGGGTCGGGGCGAGCTGTTAACTTCACAGCCCACAGTCACTGGTATGCCTACTTCTCGCTTACTCTGGCAAGGAGCTACTGTTGCGAGCGGGGCGATAGCTAGCCCTGCCAGGGCCTGTTCCTCTCCCTGCTCCCCGGGCGAGGTACCTGCTCCCCCCCCCGGCTCCCCCAGATTAACAACTCCACCAGGTAGGCTCTGGCCTCTCTCCTCGGCATGTCTGCCTGTCCTGCCTCCGGGTTGAATGGCTCACCCCTCTCCATCCTCCCGGCGTCATGGGCTAATAGGCACAGACCACGTGGCAGGACCCTGCCCGTATTTTGCCAGCCCTGGTGGGGAGCCGAACTTGGCGCTGTGTGTCTCTGGGTCGGGCCTCCGCCTCCCTCTCGCGCCCTCGGTTGCCTCCCGAGACCCTCTTCCATGTGCTCCCCTCCTCCCTTCCTCAACCTCCTGTCCCTTATATGGGCTCACTCTTCGGAGCCCCCCCCAGCCACCTTCCTGGCGCCAGCTGCGTCCCTTTCCTCCTGGAATCAGCTGGGGCTCCTTACTCTCTTCCCAGCCTGACTCTTCTCCTGGGTCTCCTTCCCCCTTCCCTCTCTCTCCTCCCCCCTCCGCCCATCAACCCCCCCCCCCCCCCCCCCGCTCTCTCCCCTCTTCACAACAAGGTAATTGTTAATTATTCATTAATAGTTTTTGTAAATATAATGGATTTTTAAAAAAATCTTTAGTGTACAGCTGTTGCTTAATATTAACAGACCAGGATCACAGACTCTGAGTGTAAAGTCCTGTTCAGTCATCAAGAGTTGAACTGCTGACTAATTTTGAGAAGGATGTTCATGGAACTCTCACACATTTAGCCTAAATCCTTATTGGAAAGAACAATCGATCAATTACTGAATAAGCCTCTATGCAAATCCCAGGGATTCAATGGATGTGCTATAGCTGGAACTAGCAACTAGAATTACACCCACTAAAACAGTAGTGTGAAAACTTGTCATTACAATCTTCCTTATTATTACTTACAAGTCAATTTATTTATATCCATGCCAGATATGGTTTAGGCGGCTGCCTGACTGAGCGGGCAGGCTGCGTTGCCGCCGGGCGGGGTGACACAAGGCTCCTGGCTTGCCCCAGCATGCTTTGCTGGGGCGCGCTGCCTGTGATTGGTGGCCAGGAGGGAAAGGAGGGACTTCCACCTCCAGAGGGTTGCTCGGGGAGGCGGACAGCCCCACTCTATGGTTTCCCTGGTCCTCCGGTCCTGGGGTGGCTGATTGGTTGGCTGCTCTAGGGGCGGAGCTACTCTCCTTCTGGCCCCCTCCCCCACCCGTTTTGGCCATTAAGGCCACGCTGCTCGGCGCTCAGCGCCATTTGCTGCTCAGCTCTGTCAATGCAGAGCTGGGCTCCTGGGGCTCCCGGTGCTGTGGCGGCCATTTTGCGGCTGGTGCACGCAAGAGCCCACTAATTTGGCTGCGGCCTCCATTTTGCATAGGGCCTGCAGCCCTTGTCCCTCCTGGCTACCCGGTTGGGGGTCATGCAGCCAAAGGGTGTCCCTTTCTAGGACCCTGCCCCTGTGAAAACAGTGCGGTTGTCTCTGAGGCTGAGTAGGGTTGCTCTGGAAATTATCTGGAAGGGAGTCCGACTCTGTTTGCCAGCGGGTTTGGTTCTTGGACTCTTTACCGGTATTTGGGCCTTTGTTGGTTTTCATGCTATGGCTGTTTAATTTATCTCTCCTCCGGCCTCATACGGCATGTTACTTTGTTTTTGATTTTGGACCATTATTTTCCTGCCTTTCAATTTGACAAATTGGTCACATTCTCTCAGCCTCCTTTTGCATTTTCTCACACTGCTATTTAGCCTTTGTTTGCACTCTTTTTATCATGTCCAACAAAGTTCCATGTTCAAATGCTACTTCTACCCAGCTACGGGTGGCGAGTCTGGACGAACTGGGGGATCCCAGCAGGTGCGGGCTCAAGGGTCCACCTGCAATCCCTCTTCAGAACCATGCAGGACGCACGTTCTATGAACAGTGCGGCATCCAGAGGTTCACAACACAGGCCATCTTCTACTGTTCATGGTTGTCCGAATCTGCGATTACAAATTTGTCTCAATCTATCACCGAGCTGATTTCCAGAGCCACATTGCCCTGCCACGCATGCTCAGAGGTTCCGCCCCTTCAGGAGTCGGCCAGTTCCTCTGGAGATCCAGCATCTAGCCAAGCACCTTCATCAGCCAGGAACAGATCCACTGCAGCGACTCAGCTTACAAGGTATCGCCATCCACCAGCTCTAGTGGCTCAACTTCGTTATCTCTCCCAGTTCGGACAATGAAAGACCGGCATCGTGGATTCGGCCAACAGGCATAGGAAATGCAAGAAAAGCAAAAATACACAATACACGACTAAACAAACACAGGTGTCAACGGGCTCTTCTTGCACATACTGATCTGCAAGCTCGAGATGATGTCTATGCCTTGATTCCCACGGGCAGAGATAGCTATTAGGTCGATCATGCACTGGCTCCAGGCTTGCTGCGTTGGGCCATCAAGAGACGTTCTTGGCGACCTGGTCTTCAAGGGGTTTGAGTCGACCAGCAAGCAGTGAGGTTACCAGTTTGTGCTCCTGGTGAGTGCCCTCCGGGCTCTCATCTCCCTAAAAAAACCAGAAAGCTTATTCTCAGGGGTTGCTTTGTAGATGTTTTTGGTTTGGTTCCTCTTTCTGGCCAAGAAGCTTTAGCGGTCACCTCCTCTAAGGGTAGAAAGAAGGGTTCCATTCCCCCTTTGCTCGATTGCAATTTTGATAATTGGCTGGAGGGCTTCACCGTCTTCAGGGCCGTCATTGCGATGGTCTTTCCTGAGTGGGCTTGGCAGCTTGATAGCCATTTGTTAAATGTTCTAAGGGCCAAGGAATTTGCAGGTGATGCGGCAGCTATTGCCTATGATACAGCGTTCCGCCAGCATGCTTCCCAAAATTCTAGAGAGCGTTGGGACCTCCTACACCCTGAAATTTGGCTCTTGGAAGTCGGCACTCAGGCCGCGCCGTGAGCCCCATCCCATGTTCCAGTCTCCTCTGATGATTTGGGCCTTTTGTACTGGGACTTTAATGTTGGCAAATGCATACGCACCCACTGCAGATTTGACCACCTTTGTGCCTTTTGCAGAGGTTCCCATGCCAGGTTGTCTTGTCCTCTTAATCCTTCCTCCTTGCAGTCCTCCCGGGCCAGGCGTCCCACCCCTCTTCCCAGTGCAGGAGCAGGGCATGCTACCAAATAACTGTTAACTTGGAGCCTTCTGCGTGGCTTTGTTCTGGGCTTGCAATGTCAGTTCTCCATCTTGGATTTCCCCTTTCTGCCTGAGGTGGATCTCCTATGTTTCTCTTCCTGCATTGTGGTGCATATAGTTGCAGCTTAGAATTGTTTGCTATTTCTATATGTCAGTTGTGTCATATTACAGGTTTGGACAATCGGCACTAGTGCTATGTTGTTGATCTGCTGCCTTCGCTAGGCATTTGTGCATGCTGGTTCCTTTCCCCTATGGCGACTGGGAGGATGAACTTGTCACTCCGCATACATCACCATCTGCGATGCTGATCATCTTGCAAGAAGGATGGCTCTGCTGACCAGAATGCATTGGCTTGAATTATCCTTGGTGAAGGATTGCAAGGCCGGCCCGGCAGCTTCCTCCTGGACACATGCTTTGTGCATTTCTTGCGTGGGTAGGGTTGGCGGTAGGCGTTCCTGTGGAACTGCCTTTTGTGGTGGCAGCAGAGGGTCTGGATCTGGTGGGCATGGTCTATAGGGTTGCGTAGCACTGTATCGGGAGTCCCTATGGGACACAGGAGCAATGTGGGCATGCGTTGTGGTCATTGCGGAGGCCATAACATGACACCGCTTCCCGGTGACTAGGGGCTTTATTATTAAATGTAATCTGTAGGTTGCACAGATACGAGAGGGCGTTACATTAGCCCCTAGCTCATCCCGATGTCTTGCTGATATATGACTTGTCCTTATCTTACAACAGCAGGTTGTACGATGATCCAGACCTCATGCTTTTGGGCCAACCCTACCTTTGGTTGCTGGTTTTTGCATTAATAAAGTTGTGGCCTTTCCTCCACAATTGGCTCTTGTTTTATTGTGGTGCTGCCCTCCCAGGCAAGCCAATTCTTTTGAAAACAACAACACTGTATCAAAAGTCCTCCTTCTAAGAAGTCAAATCAATAAATAGCCATTCCTAGCATGGAAAGGATCCTATTGTTCAGAGGTAGCAACCTTATTTCAACAATAAGACAGGTACATATTACATTATCAAGTTCAGATTTTTAAGAGTTAGGCATTCAAAGCCACGTGACTCTGATAGTCCTAAATTTTCTGTATTTGAGGGGTTTAACACCCCCCTCCATACACACTACCATTCTTTATACCTGAAATATTAAGGAATTGGTGAATACTCATAATTCTTACAATGCTCCCTAGTTGAAATGTTGGCCAGCATCCTATTGAATTGTTGCAAGATTGTAAGCCACACTTATGATCTCATAGTCTGGGGATTCTTGTTTATAGTTGTCAATGAGTGAGCATAGCCTCCAGTACCTTTTCAGCCAGGCAATCCTTCTAAAGAAGCCTTTCTGATATGTTTGAGATGAGGGCACTAGGAAATGACATCTGCAGTGATCTTCTGGTCATGGGAATATTGAGAGAAGCAGCTGTGATAGGACTTAAGAAGTCTCTCTAGCTGCCTGTTCTCAATGTGCCCATGATTGGGAGAACACTGCAGATGTCATTTCCAGGACCCCAATATGAAGTTACTTGGAAACTCAATGCATGAGTGAAAGGGGAGGTTTGGGGGAAATGGCCTCATCAAATGTAGCTACAGTGATGGAGCTCCATCCTCATAGTTACATTTGATGATGCAGGATCTCAACCAATACATCTTAAATAATAATGCTGACTTTGACTGGTTTTTTAAATTGATGTTTTGCAAACTACCTGGTGGTGGTGGTGGTGACTTTTCTGTTCCAGAAAATTAAAATAACCAATACTAATTCTGGTAAGATTCCTAAAAAAAAACCACAAAATAAAAAACCCTACCATTTAATTTCTAACATTATTGGTCACAGTCCAGTCAGATTATACATTAATACAAGGGCATGCTGTCTCCTCTAACTCTTAAATTTGAACCCACTTTCACACCTACTTAAGGTTCAGATATATACTTTTGGAAGTAGTAATTCATTGAAGAATACATGTTTGTATAGAATACATTTTTACAATGGTGGAGTACAATAGGATATGATAGGTTGACATGCTGTATTTTTGTTTCTGTTTCACAGAAGAGAAGAATACACTACCAGCACAGGAAGTCTCTTTAAACATATAATTAAATTCTCATCCAGTGCACTGATTTGCGTGTCAGACTTGTTATGTTAAATTTAGTCAACAGCAATGATACTGTCAGAGTGCACCAAAAAAGCAAAAACATATGCTAATTATCTGGAAGACAAATGGTAATGATTAATCATATTTTATACTAAATAACGGTAAGTATAAATGATTGCTGCAATATGCAAGTGAAGGTCACTCTTGAACTTTGGGTGATATGCTAATGATGTTGAAGACTCTTAGCAGAAAAACCTCTTCTACACTAGGAAATGCACAATCACTTTTCTCTATTTTTTGTTTCTTTTCTTTGAATTCATTTTCACACATGAGAAATCCTAAAGCACTCATATAGGATAAATGAAGATAAATACACTTGTGGAAACAAGGATTCTTCTTTATTTTATCAGCCAGAAGGGTAAGAATGGTTTCTGTCAAGGCAACTCATTGAATTATGTCAAATTATGTTTTAAAAAATACCTCTGCAACGCACACATTAGCTCACTAGGAGACAGAAATGATTAAACAAAACCCCATTAGCAACAGATTTAAGTAAGGGACCCGCACAGTTTGCTGTGAGCTAAAACATTTTGAAACATGTTTCCACTTTTTTAATCCCTTGGTATCAAACTCTGCCCTGGTGGCGCAGTGGTTAAATGCCTGTACTGCAGCCATTCACTCGAAACTACAAGGTTGCGAGTTCAAGACCAGCATAAGGGCCCAAGCTCGACTCAGGCTTGCATCCTTCCGAGGTCGCTAAAATGAGTACCCAGACTGTTGGTGGCAAATTAGCTTACTTGCTAATTAGCTTACTTGCTGTTCACTGATCTTTGGAATAGCGGTATATAAATAAAAA
>NC_056525.1:183459366-183476558 GCF_019175285.1 Sceloporus undulatus | reverse complement strand
ATTATTATTATTATTATTATTATTATTATTATTATTATTATTATTATTATTATTATTATTTAGAGTACATGGGTATCGGATACCCTAAATATAGAGTATATGGGTATTGGATACCCTACATGAAGGTACCGGATCCCATTTGATATAGGAAATTAAGCAGGGCCTGACTAGAACTTAGGTGGAGGGTTGCCAAGGAATACCAGGTGTTATAAGCTATATTTCCAAGGAAGGCAATGGCAAATCACCTGTTGGTATTCCTTGTCTAGGAAAACCTTATGAAATTCAAGGTGTCACTATAAATATGTATACTTGATTTATGATGCACATCACCCATAACCAGTTTGCAGAGAAGTGTTTACATCCATCTGTACACTCAGAAGAGAGGATAGGTGGAGATAAAAAGACTGAATGCAACAGAAAATGAGTTCAAGAAAGCTACCCAGCAGAAGCATGCTGAAATGGCATACATGAACACAAGAAAAATGGGAATAGGTATCCAATTCCAAATTCCACCATTGTCTCATTTGCTGGTTCCATCCCTTCAAATTCTAGCCATACTGAGAGATGAGGTCTGCAGTGGGCTCTTACTTATATTCACTTACCTGATTGCAGAATCCATTGTATATGAACCTGAGTATTGATAAATAATATAAATATTTTTTTATTTCCCATAATATGTCTATTACATCAAACATATATCATTTAATATCATTTGATATTCCCTTTTAAATTCAACCTATCATAGAATAGAAAAAAACCCCAGATCAAAACAAAACAAACCATTCCCCCCCAAAAAAAGTTATTCTTGCTTACAGATCATAGCTGAGTACATCATCTTTCAATTCACTGTTTTACTATATATTTAGTGTTAGTATTTTATTGTTGTATTTATTGTAAATTGTACTAAGTGTCTTTTAAGGTTGTAATCCCGCCTTGATCCGTGGGAAAGGCGGGAGGTATAAATAAACTTTATTATTATTATTATTATTATTATTATTATTATTTACTCTTAATTTAATTCTTAAGACAATTTTACTTTACTTCATCCGCCTCCTCAAAATCAAAACCTATTCTCTATAATCTTTTCAAGTCTGCAGTTCATTTTCCCCACCTCTATACATATCTCTATAAACACCAAACAAAGCAGAGATTTCGACATGTGCTTCATTTCTACTTTCTTTTCTCCTAACATTCTTATCTTTATATATGGATTATTTCTCTATTTCTACATTTATGTGTTTTTACTTTCTATGTATCTCTTCTTCCTATATATTTGAGCATTTCTAAATTAATCATTTCCTCCTACAGTTTTTCAGAACTAACTCCCAATCTTCTCTCCATTTTTGCATTGATTTTTAATTAATTAATACGGTCAATCTGTCTAGCTCTGTCATGTCAAACAATTTCATAAGCCGTACATAGAGAGATCTTGTAGCACCTTTGAGACTAACTTTCAGTTAGTCTCAAAGGTGTTACAAGATCTCTTTAAGTACTGATTCTACAGACTAACACAGCTATATCCTTGAATTTCATTAGCCATTCATCTATAGTCAGTATTTCTGGACTTTTCCATTTCTTTGCAAATGTCATTTTTGTTGCTATAATTAAGTATAAATACACTTCAAAATCTTCCTTATTTCCCTATCATCTATTACATTTAGGATAAATAGTTCAGGTTACATTTTTATCTTAGTTTGGAAGATCTGCTGTAGTGCCTCTTGTATTCCTATCCAATATTTTCTTGTCACAGGGCAGGACCACCATATACGGTAAAAAGTTCTATAGTGTTGTCCACATTTCCAGCATTTCTCTTTTTCTTTTTTATTCCTGTCTGGTATGGAGCTGCACATTCTCTCTCTCTCTCTGTCTCTGTCTCTCTCTCTCTCTCTCTCTCTCTCTCTCTCACACACACACACACACCAATTAATATTGCATTGTATCAATCTTAACATTAATTTCATCAGGTGCCTTGCAGTTGGACTGGTTCTTACAGATGTAATTGATCATTTGGACAAAATGTGGACTGTTGATAAACTTAAGACCATCTACAATATGAGGCATTTTAATGCACCAGGTTTCCAAAGTTAGGCCACTAGTGGGCTGAGGCTAGAGTGTAATGTAGTTCTGTTCTGAACATGGAACACATCTCATTATCAAAACAATAGGAAGTCATAAAACTTTATCTGACATGAACATGCAATGAATGAGGAGAATGGAGAGAGTCACATTTTCAGTGTTTATTAAGAAGCAGTTAAAGGCCCAGAGCCTCAGTGACCAATAAGGTAGCAGATTGACTTACACTGCACAGAGGATGGCCTATAAAATTATTAGCTTTTCTTGTTGAATTCATCTCATCAAGAAGATTGCTAGTAGCAAGGTCATTGTATGTTTTTACAAATTTTAATTGCAAATTTGTGAGTTCTAGCAAGAGTTACCACTCTAATTGGCATCTACTAGTCAGTACAAAACTCTTCATCTTTTAGAACCAAGGAGCTGGCATCAAAGGAATCGCCTAACAATCTCACCTCAAAAATTCCACATCATTTAAGGCCTTTTTTGTAAATGTAAAAATTTTAAGTTAATGGACTTTGAGACTAAGGAAACAGAATCGACAAGAAGCACCTATGGCAATGCAGTATAATTTGTCTTCTGTGCAGGCTTGAGAACATCACAGAAAGGTGAGCTGTTGGTTAAAAGAATCTCTTGAAGTGAATGTGTGTGGTTTAACCCTATGACTACAAGTGTGCACAACTCATTCAACAGGTTACACATCAGAGCACTGTCAAAAAGTGGAAATCATTGAAATACCGAACCATTATGTGCCATTAGGAATATTACAGTACAATGCCCTGGCCTCTATCAAATAAGAAAAGGATACCTATAAAGTGAGTCCTTGGAATCCATGGGTTCAATGCCCATGGATTCGAGCAATCACAGATTGAAATGAAGATTATTTTTTTTTGTAAACTGTGATAGCCAGACTGAGAAGTGATCCCAGGGCACTAGCAGAGGCTGAGACAAAACCCAGGCAAGCTGATGCCTCTCTTCCCCAAGGAAGTCAGTTCCACCACAAAACCACAGTCATTCTCCTTCCCAATTTCACATCACAAGATATTGCTAAAATGTAAACTCCTGCCAACCTGTTTCCTATTTTCTCATAAAGAAACCTCTCCAAGATTTTAAACTGCCTCAATTCATTTCCCTCTTTTTCACAAGGAAGCGTCTCTCAGAATTTAAACTCCTTCCTCACTCCATTTTCCACCTTCTCACAAGGAAATATCTGTTGGAATTTAAACACCTGCCTCACTTTGTTTTCCACTTTCACATAAGGAAGCCTCTGACAGAATTTAAACCTCTTTCCTACTGATACACCTCCTTACCCCACTCCTTCTGCCCTTCCCTGAGGTGGATCAGTGGCAAAGGGGCTTAAAATCTGGCAGAAGCTTTCTGATGGGAAGGTTGAGAAGGTGGGAAACTAAGAACTTTATTGCATTGGCCATGGAAAGGGCCTGTAGCGTTCCAAAACGGAACGTTCTGGGGACGGGAGGTGGCGGGGAACGCATTTTACTGCACAGCGAGAATGCTACCGCCACCATCAAGTTTCCCCATCCCATTCCGGATGTGTTCCTTGGGGGGCGATTTCTGGGAATGCTTCTCAAGCGTTCCCGAAAATCGCTCCCTCTGGGACGCATCTGGAACAGGATGGGGATGCTTGGCGGAGGCAGCGTTCTCGCTGTGTGATAAAATGCGTTCCCCGCTGCCTCCCGTCCCCAGAACGTTCCATTTTGGAATGCTACTGGCCTGTTACAGGGCCAATGCGAAAGTTTTTAAATTCTGGCAGAGCTTTGATGATGGGCAGGTGGCCAACAGTACAGGAAGAATGCCTTCCTGGTGCCTAGACCTTGTCACCCAGGTAATTTTAAATGTTAAATACTGACTTGAGCATCTGTGGGTTTTGGTATGCATGGGGGATTCTGGAACCAAGCCCTTGCATATACCAAGGGCCCACTGTATAAACACAAATGTAGGTATGAATACAGTATCTGCACTAAATCATAAACATATGATGACACCACAAATGACTTCTATACTGCTCAATGCACAGACTGAATTAAAGATGGCACCAAGTTGCAGGGGACAGCAGCGTGATCACAAAAACATTGTGCAAAGTGCCATCTTTTCCTTCAGTCTGAGTACAGTAGTAGTTACAACTGCTAAACTGCAAGATCAGGGATGCTACTGTATGGGTGACACATGCTCCCAGGCACCTTCTGCAATAACTGCCATTTGTTCTGACAAAGGAAACAACTCCTAGCCATCCCTACCAATCCCATATTCCTCTCCAGGAAGTTGCACAACATATATTCCTATTAAGGGACCTCCTTCCTTGACCTTTATGCTACTTCCTTAGAATCACCAAAGTGAAATCCCTAGCAATGTCAGCAGGCCCAAAAAATCTGAGGCAGAAGTGAAGTGAAGCATGCTCCACCATTCAAGTATTAATCAGGCACAGTTTCTCTGCACTTGCCTGATTGGCAACTCTTCCAAGGCAGTGGGAAACAGCCCTGACCAAGCTTGTCTTATTGGAGGGGGGGGGGTCATTTAAAATGGTCTGCCCAAGGTGGCTGATGGATCCAAATGGTTTCCTAATGGAGCTTAGAGGCTTTTCTGTTGCATTCTCAGGTCACATGGTAGCTACCTTAAGTCTCATACTGGGAGAAGGATGAAAAGAAAGAAAAGGAAAATACTTCATCATGGGGAAAATATAGGTGTTAAGTAAAGTGTATTGCAAGTGTGTACATTAGGAAAAAAGTGTACTAAAATAAATTTCCACATGGGAAGAAAAAGAAAGCCTCTGATCACTCACAAAGAATTCAGAGAAGGAGGAAAACTCAGGTGTGATTAGTATAAATGAAACAAAACTGAGATTGAGAGATATTCACATTCCTAGCAGATTTCAGTGAGCATAAGTCATCCCAGGAAAAAACCTAATGACACTGAATAGCTTTTTTGTGGGTCTTTTTGGGGCTATGTGGCCATGTTCTAGAAGATTTTCTTCCTGACGTTTCACCAGCATCTGTGGCTGGCATCTTCAGAGAATGCTTGCCTGGAAAAAGTGGGTCTATATATACTGTGTGAGCCTAGGAATGCAGGAGTGATTTGCATGTGTATGGGCACCACCATTACAACACCACAGGGACGTGCTAGGGTTGTGGGGCGTCTGTAAAGGACGCCCCGAGGCAACCCTAGTAAGTATCCAGGCCAGAATATCCTTAACGTTTTTTGAGCACTTATAGACAAATAAAGACTTTTTTTTTTTCTGGACAACTAGGGATGTCCTGATATAAATCCCAATATTTATGGACAGCTGCCTAAATGGATCTTGTATGGCTATTAAAGGTTACAGGTATTAATATCCTTTACTGTTTTTTTTCCTTGGGTTTATTCTGGAGTAAACATTTACAGTCCATTATCCTTACTCTGAAGTAAGTTTGTTTTAATCTTTTTTAGGCTAGCATCTTATCACTTCCATGCCAGCATTTTCTGAAGATGCCAACTACAACTACAGATGCTGGCAAACCGTCAGAAGCAAACTCTTCTAGAACATGGCTATATAGCCTGAAAAATCCACAAAAAACTATATAATGTTCTGTATGATTTGCTATCCATCTTCTCTGTATGTCTTGCTATTGTCAGTTGTACTACTTGTCTCATAACAGGAGCCCTGTGACAGCCAAACTGATAATGGGCATGGCTATACAGAATCACAAGAGTAGTTTAGCAATTCTAGAGTAATAACATGTCGGGTGAAAGAACCTATTAATATGGGATATAGGTCTCCTTCAAAATCACAATAATGGATGCCAAGTACAACTTTATTATACTCTTTTCTAGGGAAAAAGTGCCAATGTCTTGTCTGATCAAGCAGACTTTGAAATCCACTGTGAATTGAAGAAGGTGGAAATAATTCTTCACTCTCTAAACAATTGCGTGCAAACTGCCTTGGGTACTGTATGTCTCCTGCAGGAGCAGCTTCTCTGTTGCTGATGCCATTATATGCTCTGTTAAACAATCTGTAAAAGATGAAGACAATCCAGACTGGTTTTCCCCACAACCTGCATGACCTCAGAATAATCAATAGATGAGTGGTCTCTTCATTTCACCATTTCTTTGGGTGCTCAGACAAAGCTAGGTAGCATGTTTCAATTACAGTGGGATATATAGGGAATATAACATTCCCACTCAAACAGAGTACAGCTACTGTTGAGATTTTGTGCAGTGTGTAAGCTACAGGGATTACATGCAATTGATTGTTCTGTGGATAGATTGTGCTGTGGATAGTCTGAAAAGATGTTTGAAAAAATGGTATTCTAGAGACTACTAAATTTTAAGACTGTCATTTTCAAATATAGCTTTGTAGAAAGGATGGCATTCTTTAATATTAATCAACAAGTTTAATTCACATATATGGAAAAATAGATGTTGTTGTCTGCACTTCTAGAAGGATAACCATGTAAGTCTATTTTTTAGCAAACTAAGAAAGAGTGGGAATGCGATTGCTCTTTCAAAATTAATTTTATAGCTTCAACTGATACTTCATATTTTTCCAGTGCAAAGGCTTAATCCTAACAAAATGACAAAGTACTCGATAAGTATCTTTGAGCACGTGCCAAATGCCCTCCCAACACATTCCATAACCACAATTGGGTCCATATATTTGGGGTCTGAATTTTCATGTTATAGTCAAGACAGTGCTTTAAAAACATTCTTTAAACAAGGACTTAGCTAATGTTCAGAAGGAAAAACAAAAAGGGACAGTGTGAGGGAGTTTTCAAAAATGTAGTGAATATAAAAGTAGGGATGGGGAAGTTTCATTTCTTCTTCCTGCTGAGTCCACATTTCATAAATCCCAAATTCTTGTCCTTTTACATATGAAGAAATTTGTGGATTTTAGTAAATTCTTTAAAAACAAACAACAAGGAAAATCTCCCCATTTACATTGGTCAAATTACATATATCAAATGTAATAGAGAAGACCAAACTGAATAAGTATTAAAGAGGCTGTCTGAAATAAAAGATGTGGTTACCCTAATTCAACACCATAAACTTAACTGAATACAGAGGAATCCAAACCTAAGATTTAAAGAGTCAAACACTCAAGGCACTCATACTAGGTGGGTGAATCTGTCATTTTCTTACATTATTAAATATTTTAAATCAGGTTCTTTCCATCCTAGATTTGCAGAAGTTGGTAAATAAGGATGAATTCTTTTTACAGCAACCACAACCACCACTACCACCACACTAAAATGAAATTTTCATCCACCTTGAATTAAAAGTGATGGGCAACTGTCCATGTTACATTTACTCTAATGTACTTGCATTAGGAAGTCATATGAGGATAACCCTCTGTCTATGCATAAAATGACTCAACATCTTGATGGTCCACACCAGCTTTATGCTGCCATTTGTAGACTGCAAAATGAACATATTTTCTATTAACAATCATTCTCAAATTATCTAGATTTGTGGGGTGTGATGTAGACCCACAGTATCAACTTTTTTCTCTTCTTATAGTATCTGCTTGCAATTTTGGTAATGATTTATTAGATAAGATACTATCTCTTGGAAACTGTGAAGCTTCTATTGTATGCAAATGAGGTTTGTGTCCCAGATTCCCTGAGGCTTTCAAAAGCACTTAGCATTCTGGCTAATAATTGCACTGGAAATGATTTAATTATACATCTAAATTACTGATATTTGGCACTTATAACATTATTTGGCATCTGAGTAACAGTGTATTGTAATATGTAAATGCAGTGGAAAGGCTGTGATGGTGTCTTAATTACTCGTCACAGTGCCTTCTGAAAAACAGAAGGACCTACACTGTATGATTTCTCTAAGAAAAGGAGGAGGCTACAATGACTATGATTATTCCATGTTTTTAGTAAAGGCAAATCTATGCAGAAGAGTTCTATTTTGAAGGATTGTTTTTACATTGGTGTGTATTTTTTTCTCTCGTTCAGATATCATTCACCTTATCATTTATACCTGACATTTAAAGAAAAAAGCAATCAAGATCTCAGATATTTTGCAATGTATTTTTTATCATGTTTTTGTGGGATTTTTTTTAAATACCTGTGAAATAGGGATGTAATTCTTCATTAGATGTCTCCTCAAAGGAAGCAATTTTCTTCCCACTGCAAGAAAGCCTTGCGGTTTTCAATGCCTATTCACTAGGCAGGTCTTGAAAGCAGAAAATACTGTTTTCTATGCAAATCAGCCACTTACAAATTTGTGCAAAATATGTTTCCACATAGGAACACGATAATTCTGTGTAAAAATATCAGTTTTTGAGCAGAAAAATAGCACTGAAAATACCATTTCTTCCCAAAATAAATAAATAAATGTCTGTGCAGGATTATTCCTGTTAGGATTTCTCAACACTTGAAAAACTTGTTTGTTTTTTAAAATAAAATTTCAAATATGCTTGAATACTGTTCCCATCCTTACTGTGAAGATGTAACAGAGGTGGTTGCTCAGCTAACCATTTGCCATCACAAACCAATATTCACCTACTCAAAAACAAGTTCATTTGAGTTCCAGCAGCTCACTATCAGCAAGAGGATATAGGATAGCCTCTTTAGATGATTTAGCATAGTTGTGTCACTCCTGGTAAATGTTACAGTTCTTTGTACTCTTACACAGACTGCTTGTGTTGCATTGGTGCCATGATTCAGTTGAATTTATACTTTTTGGATCAAAGGATATTAACTTTTGTTTTTTCTTTTAAAAAAAATCCAATTAAGGAAAATTTCTTACATTTACAGATGATCTAATTTTAAAAGAATAGTTTACATGCCTCACTGGCTCCTCATCTTATACACTTCTCACAAAAAGTCATTGTTGTAAATTCTGCAATTAACAAGGTGACAAAATGAAAGAGACTTTGTGGTAAAGCAACTGATGGAACTTCTAAAAAGACACTATAAGCTCAAACTAAGCTACAATGGCATGTAAATGGATCATGGTAAACGAAGATCAATGCAGCCACTTCCACAGTTTTACAGTATCTCTGCCTGCACTTCCAGACTTTAAATTGCCAAGCCTTGTTTGATTTAATTAGGTTTCTTCAGTTTTGTTTCAGAAATGTTCCAAGTAGCCTAATATACTCTTCTGTTCTGTATGATGAAGAGGGGATAGGAAACTCTTGTCTAAAAATCATGCCATATGTTCAGATGGAATGTCATCAGAACCTTTAACATTTTTATATTGAGTAACTGTTTAATATTTGAAATTTGGAAGATTATTAAATTTTGTCTCAGTAGTAAGGTGTTCCTTCCTTTCAGGGCCCAGATATTTAAAACAGGAACATTTCATGTAAGATTTTCAAACATAAAAAAGATCTAGAGCTCCAAGAAACAAGTACTAGGTGAGTTGTAAATTGGTTGGAAAAATCTAGATTCTGCCTGCTAACAAGCTAGGTTTCTAACCCTCGTAAACCTAGTCCTGGCAGACTGGAGTAAATGCCCACCAAAGGACTTGAATGTACAGGGCAGATTATATGGGAGGTGGTGATCCTGTAGGTAATCTAGACCTAAACCATGTATGGCTTTAAAGGTAATAAAGAACACTTTATTCCATGCCTGGAAACTAATTGGCAGCCATGGAGTGATTTTAATATTGAAAGCAATCTAGCTGCTGTGTTTTTAACTAACTGAAGTTTTTACAATTGGTACAGAGGTAGCACATTTCAAAAGTCCAGCCTTAAGGTTACCAGTATGTGTACTACCATCTGTAGGTCCTCCAGCTCTAAGTAGGGGTGTAGCTGGTGTAACAGCCAAAGCTGATAATAAACACTTTGGGCCATCAAATGTATCTGCACTGGCATTTGGAGCAACGGATCCAGAAGCATTCCCAAGTTGTGAATGTAGTCTCTCAGGGGAAGTGTAATTCCATCTGTCCAGAAAAGCAGCCAACAGCTGATAACGAGTCCAAATAAACATAAAAAGACTCTACACAGAATTTGTGGAGCAAGATAAGTCTTGCAAGGTAGATATACAGGCAAAGAGAGACGAAGTCAGGAATCAATCTGAGTATAAGCCAAAGGGCCATGCTAAGAGCGAAGTCAGGCAGTCCAGGTCAAGGGTTCCAGAAGAACAGCATGGTCAGATCAGTCCATAATCCAAAGAGTTAAGCCAAAAAATCAGAACCGAGTCAGAAAGCAAGTTGCCTTTTCCAGAGAACTCAGATAACTTCTGACGAAAGCTCTGGTGTCCTTCCCAGACTTTTATTATCATTAGTGCATGTGGGTTTTTTGATGAGCTGGTGTTTTTCATAAAATCTCCTTGAACGCTGGAAGCATGCCCTTTCTGATCTTATTTGGCTGAAGTTAGGTATGTGATCCTCTTCCATGTCCACAGTACTAGAAGGCCTTTCTACTGGAAGGTATGGCTTCTGGTTGTCTTCTAAAACCACAGCTTCTGCTGGAGCTCTCAGAGCAGAGCTAGAGCCAGGCTCAGATTCAAATTCAGGCTGAGGCTCAAGCTCAGCCTCAGAGTCCTCCTCTGAGTCCTCAGCCAGGCTGGGCCTGAAACCATCCAAGACTGATGAAAACACCTTCAAAAGGATTAGGACATTTGACAGTAAGCTCTTCTGTCTTATCTGGGTTCAGCTTCACTTCCTCATCTAGCCCATTACCTCCTCCAGACATTCATTCAGAGGAGACACACTATCCTTAGCTGAGCCTGTATTTGAAGCCGTGGAGAAATATATTTGGGTGTCATCAGCATACTGATAGCACCCCACCCCATGTCACCAGTTGGTCTCTCCCAGCAGTTCTATATATGTTGAATAGCATTGGGGATAGGATGGCACCTATGGTGCTATGACATGACAGCTTCTTTTTTGAGGAACAGCTTTCCCTAAGCACCACCATTGGGAACCTACTTGAGAGATAATACTGGAATCACTGAAGTGATTCCCAAATCCCGCAGGCATTCAAAAGGGACACCATGGTCGATGGTATCAAATGACACCGAGAGGTCCAAAAGCACTAGCAGGGACAGACTCCCCCTGTCAATGCTCAGGCAAAGACCATCCACTAAAGTTACCAAAGGAGTCTCAACTCCGTATCCTGCTCTGAATCTGGTTTGTAATGGGTCTAGATAATTTGTATAATCAAAGACTTTATGAAGTTGGAAGGCAACTACCCTCTTGATCACCTTGCCCAGAAAGGGGAGATTTGAGATTGGTCTATTATTGTTAAAGTCCAAGAGGTCCAGGGAGGAGTTTTAAAGAAGTGATCATCTTTAAAGAAACCATCCATTGTGCTCTGTTTAGAGTTGAGCATTGCATAATGTCTTAGAGCCAAAGGGATGTTGAGCACTTTGAGTTGCTCTGTTAAAGTTCAGACCAAAATCCAGAACAGATTCACCACACTCCTGACATGGATGCCACCTGCTGTCAATGTTCAGAAAATAATATTAGCTACGCTGATAAAACAAGGTTGTCTAAGAATCATAACAGATTTATTTGAGTCCATGTTGGTGCACTTAGCATTCTGCCTTTTGTGGTAAAGTTGTCAGAATGTTGATGGACCATTAAGAAGTCAGTCATGTGACTTTATTTAGTACAACTTTCATGAGACTTTTCAAGATCACAGCTTTCCGTCTCACTAACTTTGGATAATTGGTCACTAATACACAGAAAGATTTCTGAAAGTCTCATTTCTCGTAGGATGCCTCAGCCAGTCATCACTCTCTGAAACCTCATTATCATATTTTTGAGTGGTATAAATTGAGTACAAACAATATATGTCCAATTTTTTTTTAAAAAAAGACCAATGTGTCATTGTAAATATATATTACACTGTGCATGTTTCCAGACTGCATCAGTTATTTGATTTACATAATTTATGGATTCTTTTACTGTTAAAATTTGATATATTTTTTTAAAAATTGGACTCCAACTATTTGCTGACACTGTAGTATTTCTCCCTCCCACCCTCCTTTTTTCTCTTTCTCTGTATGTATGTCTGTGTTGAAGTTAACATATATCATAGTTTAAATCTGCTATTGAAGTGTTAGTAGTGTAGAAGCTTTAAAGTGTTTCCCACTGACTAGGGTTTCTTACAAAAAGATCACAGGGAAAGATGATAGTCTGGAACTGTGGTATAAAACCATTAGATTGTTGGGAAAATTCCAAGCCAGGCTTGGTTTACTTTGGCTATAGCAGAAACCCCATGCTGAGCAGAGACGTTTCTGATTGACCCATCATCCCTTTTGGAAGCTTCTCCTCTTTTTCTTGCCTTGACTTGTGTGATCTCAAAATAAAGTGCTAATATTTTACAATTCACAACATAAAAAGAAAGGGGCAAATGAAAGTAGAATACATTATTAGGAATATAATTTGCAAGTATTTCTGTCTTTTGTATACCTGAAACTCAGGTGCCAGCAGCTGATTGAAGATACATATGAAAATACATCTTCAAGGTATGTATAGAGATAAAGATAGAGACATACAGAGGTGATATTGAATCCCAGAAGTCTAAATAAAGACAGTAACATGATGATGATGATGATGATGATGATGATGATGATGATGATATATACATGCACGCATGCATACTCACACACATATACAGGCACATAGACACACTCACAATAGGAGTGATAGCTAGTACTTGTTTCACTTTCCTGAAACCATTTATTTTCTGGTGAAAAAAAGATAAATTAAGCCAGAAATAGTACCCTTTAAACTCCCCTCTTCTGATCCCTGGCTCACTGGCAAAAAAAAATTATGTCAAAATTTGGAAATGTAAGCTTCTCATCACCAGCAGACACATTTGTGTTCAGATATTATGTAGACCATTCAATCATATGTAGCCATATTCTGAAAAAAGCCCTCCTTTGACACTGAAACTTGTAGGTAAATTAACACGCATGTGAGTGTGTTGTATTCCTTCAATTAATTTCTGACTTATGGTTTACCACTCCATTGCTCCAGAGCTGAGAGAGTATAACTTTCCCAAGGATACCCAGTGAACTTCAATGGTTGTTCAGGGTTTGAAGCCTAGCTTCCCAGAGTTCTAGTCCAACACTTGAATTACTGAAATTATACTGTCTCCCACAAATTTATGCAGGAGAACAGCCTGAATGTAACTTTATTAAATGAAAGAATTGAGTTCATTTCCAAGGTGAGGTTGTTTTTGTTGTTTTTAAGTGCTAGTAATTGGTTGGTCATAGAGCCATATATAATATAAGTTGGAAAACTTAAAGGTAGTCAAAGTTGAAGTTTTGTCAGAATGGAAAATGATTGTCATTGGACTGCAAAATGGGATTGTCCCTGTATTTCTGACAACAGCCTTTTGCATTTTACAGCTATATGCATGCCAGCAGAACCAGGAAGATCCAATATCTTTCAAGGCAATCTCCTGCAGTGTTGACAATTTAATTCTGTTACCAGAACCAAAATCTTCTGAATTTTGGTGTGTGCACATTTTCCCTATTGCCCCAAAGGGATTCTGTACTGTGAACATCCATGATCTCTGAGGCAAGTGGTCATATCCACACTATCCCATAAGCATATCAAACAGAAGAGTTTAGGAGTTGCAAATGGGAAACTTTGACACCTCCAGATTCAGGAAGATAGGTGATTACAGGAAGGATGTTCTGCAGGACAAGCCAGATATGGCTGATTTACAACTCCATTCTCACCCTGACATTGCCAGACCAAGTGATCCTTTACAATGTAGATTTGGTTTCCTTTGATGTAGGACAAACACTTTTACCCTTAGGCTAGTTTTGGCTTATAAAAGATCCTAGATTTTCTTTGTTTGAAGAAGAAGGAAGTGCAGGGGACCCCCATGACTCTCTGGATTTCAAACTGGTTCTAACTCGGGCTGCCTTCCTGAAGCTCCAAGCAGTTAAGTTCTGATTCCAGCCATGAGATTGCATCTTGAAGGGAGCAACCTCACCTTTCGTAATCATTCCTTAGTGAAGCCTGTCCTTTCATTTCCATAACCTTTGTATGTGTGAATGAGTGAGTGTTTGTTTGCTGTGTGATTTCCCATTTTAATAAAATCCCATTCATTGGACAAATTCTGTCTCTGCATCACTATCTCAGCAACCTCTGTATAAATTTTGGAAAGATCTCACTGGGCTATTGTGGCTGGTCCATTAATTAATTGAGCTAATAAAAATTCATCTAGAAAGACTCTTGGTTACAATTCCTTGATCTAAACTAGTATTTTAAAGTACCCTAGGTTAGGTATTTTTGTGGATTTTTGGGCTATGTGGCCATATTCTGGAAGAATGTATTCCTGACTTTTGCCTGCATCTGTGGCTGACATCTTCAGAGATTACTCACAAATATATCATTCCAGGGTATGCATTAGGCCAGCAGTTCCCAAATGTTGTTCTGAGGAACCCTTAGGGCTCTGTGTGCATTTCCCAGGTGCTCTGCGGCCACTCCAGAAAAATTAAATAAATACAAATTGAATAAAATTAAAGAATAAGAAACAGAAAGTAGAATCAAAATAAGAAAACGAGAAATTACATTCTGAACAGATGTTTGCCAAGTTGAATTTACCAAGTTGAATCACAATCATTGGGAAACCTGCATTAGGCTATAGAAATCCAAATGAATTCTAGAAGGAAGAGGAGGAGGCCCAGCTGTTCTTAGAAGGGTGAGTCTGAAGATCATTGTAATAAAGAAGAAACACAGGACTTGTAACCAAAACAGAACCATTGAGGGGAAAGGGGGGGGGGGAGAATGAATATGTTTGGGAAACCTCCAGTTGTTTGGAGGAATATGCAGTCAAGTACTTCCTTTTCCATTAACATCTTACACAAGGGTCACTCTCAAACCAATTTCATCTATCTGTGAATTATTACCATCAGTTGCTCTGACGTCGTTTAATTTATCCACCCTTACACCCCCATTAATATTCTGTCCAGAGATTATCCTAAATCTATAAAATAAAATAAAATAAATCAACAGATAAGGTGTATTCCTTGTTATAATCTGATTGTAATTTTGTGTTATATGGTGTCTGAGAGACACAAGAAAGGGGAAATTAAACCATTGTTTAACCAAGAGAGGACAGGGACATTTAAAAAAGAATAACAAAATGCAATTCATGGGAAAATACATAGAACTTTGTAAGCCGCCCCGACTGCATTTCATAGAGGAGTGGGATATAAATAAATTTTATTTTTATTATTATTAGAAGGAGTCAAGTGACTTGAAGGTAAGAGTAGCCAGTTTAGGGTGGCTGAGAAATCTTGAAGGGCTGTCAGCATGAAGAGGTGTACAGAATGAGAATACTGCAGCTCTTAGGAGACAGAAGCAGAAGCAACAGCTAATGGATCCACTTCAAAACTAATAACTCTGCAACTTGTCCTCCTCCTCTTCCTCTTCCAGTGCCACAATAGCAGTGTGACTTTTGGAATTCACTGAGAGCAGAATGGAAAGGTTTAACATCTCTTTCCTTGTGATACTTGAACGCATTCCTCTCCCATGATGTCCACATGTTCGATTAACTAAGCAGTGGCATTTTCTAGCTGCTTCCCTACTTGCACCAAGACATAGGGTCTGGACACCATGGTCTAATCTGCACTGCAGAGATAACATGGTTCGACATGCTTTAACTATCATGGCTCAGTGCTATGGAATTTTGAGATTTGTAACTTTGTAGGGTATTTAGCTTTCTCTGTCAGAGAGCTTTGGTATCACAACAAACTACAAATCCCAGGATTCCATAGCATCATTTCTGCAGTGCAGTTTAAACCCATGTTAGGAAGAATGGGCATAACTTTAATACAATAAATGCCATTCTGAAACATTCATATACACTTCCTCTTACAATACAATGTGTAGGGAAAGCAGAAAGGGGATACCGGACTCTATAGTTTCCATAGCAACACACATTCAAGCAGATCATTAAGCAACAGGTATCTGGTAGGCATCTGGCAATGCTTGCTCATTTTCCAATCTGTGGGGAGAGAAAAAATGGTCCATGCAAGCAGAAGCACTTTGCAGATAACCAAATTGTACATTACCCTCCCTTTTATGAACTGTCTGGCTTCCCTCCTCCGAATTTATGCCTGATGTCCCCCTTTCCCTTTCATACTTGCAAGTTCTGAAAAAGCTGAGTGAGAAATCAATCCATGATTAGTGAAGGTTAGATGAATAATCCTCTTGTAAGTCTCAGATGAAGAGGGGGAAAATACAGGGTGGGGTAAAATCCTATGCTATCATGACCTGGAATAATTCCTTACCTGCTCCTGAAGACAACTAGTCACAGCTGGGGACTCCCAAGGGTGGGAGGATGAGATTCAATGCAGGTCCAGCTGAAGATCTCTGACGACTGTACCTGCAGGTCGGTCTCTCTCTCTCTCTCTCTCTCTCTCTCTCTCTCTCTTTATGTATGTATATATATATGTATATATATATATGTGTGTGTGTGTGTGTGTGTGTGTGTATATATATATATATATGCGCGCCTGCTGGGGATCCCAATAAGTTTCACAAGCTATGGACAGAGCCCCCCTGCCATTGAACCATCCCTCTATTCAGGCTGCTGTGATCAAATAGGAAAGAGAGAAGGTAGGGAGGAAGGCTGACAGTGTAGGGGGAAAGAGGTAGCTTACCTCCAATTCCCAACCTTGGCAGGCTGCATGGCAGTAAAAGCCTGAAAGCTATTTTCATGATCTTCAGTCTGTTAATTCTAACCATCTCAGTCAGACCTTGGATTCATCTCTCTCTTCTCTAAATCTTGGGGACTCTACTCATTCAGCAATGTCTTTTATTTAACATTTATTTAAATGGGCACCACAATTTAAAAAGGATGTTGAGAAACTGGAGCGTGTCCAAAGGAGGGTGACTAAAATGGTGAAGGGTCTGGAAACCATGCCCTATGAGGAACAACTCAGGGAGCTGAGGTTATTTAACCTGGAGAAGAGAAGGTTAAGAGGTGATATGATGGCCCTGTTTAAATACTTGAAGGGATGTCATATTGAGGAGGGAGCTAACTTGTTTTCTGCTGCTCCAGAGACTAGGACCTGGAGCAATGGATGCAAGCTCCAGGAAAAGAGATTCCACCTCAACATTAGGAGGAACTTCCTGACAGTAAGGGCTGTTTTGTCAGGAAAAAGCCACATGGGATATATAGTCACAAGAAATATAAT
>NC_056525.1:183427536-183459356 GCF_019175285.1 Sceloporus undulatus | reverse complement strand
GAGAGTGAAAGCCAGGAGAAGAGCTGCAACTCCCATCATCCCTAACATGTTTGACAGTGGAACAAACTCCCTCGGAGTGTAGTGGAGTCTCCCTCCTTGGAGGTCTTTAAGCAGAGGCTGGATGGCCATCTGTTGGGGATGCTTTGACTGAGAGTTCCTGCATGGCAGGGGGTTGGACTGGATGGCCCTTGTGGTCTCTTCCAACTCTGTGATTTTATGATTCTATGATTCTAACTCCACTCTTTCTTAAACTCTTAACAACTTTGCCCCTGTCTCTGTACGTGTGTCTTCCTCTATGACTAACCCTCAGCCCTGACTTATCCCCATTGTTAGGTTTCTCTGGTCTTGCTCTTGAGCAGCCAAACACCTTTGGAAAAAGTCCAGGGAGTGGGCTAATTTTATTCATTACCAATTTGTTCTTTATTCCTTTTCATGCACCTTGTCCATGGCAAAACAGAATTATTATAAATCATTGATCTGCGCCAATGAGAGGTGCCTGCAGCGTTTGTTCTGCACCTTCAACACTTAAACCTCCCTCTCCTCCTGTCTCTTCATCATTCTCTCCTAATGATTTCACTAACTATTTTATCTCAAAGATTACCACTATTAGCTCTGAGATAGTCCCTTTGACATCGTTGATCATGGCCTTCTAGTTGATATACTTTCTGACCTTGGGTTCTTGGACACTGTTCTTGACTGGTTTAGATCTTATTTGTCAGTGGTCACGGGTGGTCAGACCTCGTCCTCTGTTCCATTATCTGTTGTAGTTCCTCAGGGCTCTGTTTTGGGTCCCCCTGTTTTCTCTCTACACATTGTCCCTAGGAAAACTCATTAGTTCTTTTGGCTTTTCCTATCATTTGTACACCAATCACACTCAGCTGTATTGTTCCACCCTTGACCTTTCTCCAGGTCTTGAACAGCAAGTTTCATCTTGTCTTACAGCTGTCTCTCAGTGGATGTGGCATCGATGCTTGAAGTTCAATATGTTCAAAACAGAGCTTCTTGTTTTTCCACCTAAGTTTACTCCTCAATACTCCTTTTCTGTTTCTTTTGATGATATTTCTATTTGGCCAGTCCAGGAAGCCCATAGTCTTGGTTTTATTTTTGATTCTTCTCTGTCGTGTATCCCCCAGATTCAGACCACAGCTAAGGCATGTAGATTCTTTTTATACAATATTGCCAAAATCTGACAATTTCTCTCTGCCTCTACTGCTCCATGCCCTAGTGGTCTCGCAACTTGATTTCTGTAACATCCTTCTGGCAGGGCTTCCTCTTTCTCACCTCCATCCTTTAATTTCTGTCCAGCATTCAGCTGCACACATTAGTACATCCGCCCACTGCTCTGACCATATATCTCCTTTCTTGTCATCCCTTCGCTAGTCCCCCTCCCTTTCTGTATTCAGTATATGCTTCTGTTGTTGACGTTTAAAGCCCTGCATGGGCTGGCCCCTCCTTATTTATCAAACCTTCTTTCTCCTCACCTTCCCACTCGTGGCCTCCATTCTGGTAGTCAAGGCCTTCTGTCTCAGCTCTGTCCCGGATTTGTTCCTTTTCACTTGCTCTCCCTCACTCCTGGAATCTCTTTCTACCCATGAGCATGGCTCATCACTTCTTTAACCTCTTTCAAAACTGAGTTGAAGACCATCCTGTTCAGAGAAGTGTTCCCAGGCATTGCATGACTATTATTTGTTATTTGACATTTTTAATTTGATGCCTGTTTTACATTATTGAACTCTTTCCTGTATTGTTATGTATTATTTATATGTATTATGCTATTATTTCCTAGATTGTACGCCATGGTCAGGTTTACTTTATCTATTTTATTGTTTGTATGTACAGCACTGTGTAAATCTACAATGCTATATAAATAAAGCATAATAATAATAATAATAATAATAATAATAATAATAATAATAATAATGAAAGAGGTGAAAACTGCAGCATAACCTCTTTGCACTGGTGCTCTGGCTGAAAATGGCCGACTACTAGGCATGCAGATCTATATATAGACCTGCCAGGAATCCTGAGATGTCTTGTGAGATTTGAGGTAATGCAAGGCTTTTAATGACATCTGGTGTGCAATTTGCAACCGCTCTCTCAACAAAAATGGCCACTACTAGACTTGCAACAGGCCTAGGCTGAGTAGCTGTTTGGCTAAGGAAAAGAGGACAACAGCAAGGAAAACTTACCATGACATCTTTGTGGAAGAGGGTGTGTTGTGTTGAGCCATGGGGCTGGCACTGTTGATACCAGGCATAGCAGATGCTCAGCAAGGCCTGGTAGCAACTGTGCTGGCCCCAAGGCTCAACACAACATGCCCTCTTTCACGAAAGTGTTGGGGTAAGTTTTCCTTGCTGTTGACCTGTTTTCTGCTGAGTATCAGGTTAAGGTAACAGGTTAGGAGATACTAACATAACACAAAGGTAGGCCATGGCTACAGGTTGCCCACTTCCACACTAATGCAATTAACTTCTGTTAAACCTAAGGTCTGCAGTGTAATGGGTCCCCCCCCCCCTTTATTTTGTACTGGCCACCAGAGTTCCTGAAGCAATATCCAGTAAAATAGGAAAACACATAAGGAACAAATGACTGTTTTAAAACAAACAATCAATGTATATATAAAAAAGGTTCAACTGAATTATGGTTTTAACTGCCTACCAGACGCTCAGGGGCATGTGGCCAGAAATGGGAGTGAGTTCTACATTGAAGGTCCTGGCATTGGGGGGGGGGTGTTGTTTAATATATTTACCTAACCTTTTGTAATGGTGGACTCTCAATACAGCCCAGATGAAATATTAAATTTCAAATAGGCTTATATAAGAGGAGGTATATATAGCATTCCAGCAATGATTGTGTATTAATTTAATTCTACAGGATGTTTTTGGTGTTACTTTTAACAATACCTTTTATTTGAACCTTATATCTATTGCTGATTTGAACACTGAAAAGACTTGAAAAAAGAGCTTAAAATCCAGGATTTGGCTTTTTGCTTACTATAGTACATGCCATGATTTGCAAAATCCCCCAGTAAAAGGGAAGAGAATTCAGCTTTGAGTCAGATTTATATGGAATGCATGTCAAGCCTTTGATAAAGTTCCCCTCCTAGTATTTCATAGGGTTCACTTCTGTTCTGTTCCAAACTGATGTGCTATTCTCAACTATTATCAACATATTCTACCAGGAAACTATAACATCAGTTGTGGAGTTAACTATTCATGCAGATGGCATTTCCAGTACTCTCCACAATGGCATTTATGTTTCTCTATTTCTAAGTTGTTGACATTAATTATCTGAGTTGACAATCCACTACATCAAATACAGTCTTGTAGACTTGACTGAAACACATAGAAGAGTGGTATTGTATGGGTTAAAGTTAAAGCTTAAGACTCCAGTTTATTCTGCTGCTGATTTTGCCAACTGGATGACATATTATTCTGATGCTATTTTTAGCATTCTGTTTCCTCATTCAAATTAAGGAAGACTACAGAAAAGCCTGTGTGCAATTGCTTCAGCAATGCTTTTATGATTGCCTTTCACTGAGTAGCTGGTGGCAAGAGTGCATTACTAGGGGTTTTGACAGGTGAGGAAAAATATTTGGACCATTTGGCTTGGCCAAGTACAACAAAAGTGCCAAAATCGATGTGACAAAACTGTCTCTTCAGGTCCCACCATTGAGTCTAAATATTTTATAGAGCCTGTGCAGACAACACGAGGCAATGTAAAGCATTTCCACTTGATGGCTGTGAATTATGAAGCAGCTCCCAGTTTTGCTGAGGCCCTAGGTGAGATCTGCGGATGCTTGCCAAAATATGTCTTGTAAATAAATCAGTTTTATCTACAACTCAAGCAGTATAGACAGATGGCCATTTAGAATTCAGTATTCCACAAGGGAGGGGGAAGGATGAGAGATGGTAAAACAGAAAAAACAAACACTGCATTAGAGAAAAATCTTATAGTGTAGGATATTAATTGTTAAGTGCATCCAATTTTGTTTAGTACAAATATACTCTTGAATTAAAAGTGCCAACTAATTAAAGTCATGAAAACAGATATTCTTAGCTCCAGTATTAAAATGTCTGGGAGCACTCTGTTAAGGTGACAGTTGATTTATACATAGTAATGGATATGATTAATGAGCAACATTGGAGTGTTTATTATACAGCGGGATGCTGTATGGAGAAGTGGATGCCAACCAGATGATCATATAAAATACATTACACAGAGTGACATTCCTGCAACTATCTTATGAGATCAACAGTGTTTGTATTTATATTTTGTTGGGATGTACAACTGTATAGGCAATGCTACTTAGAACTAGATATACTACCTATGAAGGGCTGCTTGACGCCTGTGTGCTCACCACTTAATTTATTTACCATTGATTACTTTTTACTAGGAGTGAATTCACACAATAATGTTCATCGTCCGATTTACAGTTCTTAGATAGCCATTAGCTATGTAAACTGACTCCAATAAAAACATTATTTTTAAGGAGAGATTTTTTTAATTTTTATTTTTTGTGGGGTGAGGTGAGTTTTAGGTTAGCTCATTTAAACACAGACAAATCATTGTTTGGTCTACTAATCCATACATGTAGAAACATGCCTATGATAAGTGTAAACTGAGCAACTGAATTGTGCTTACTGAAAAGTATTATGTGTGTGTGGTTTTCCAAAGCAACTACAGTGGAATGCTTCTTTCACACAAGTTTGAGTGCACATTATACTGCATCTGGCAAAGCAGCATAAATTTTAGTCATCCCATTTTTAATGGACAAATTGTTGCAATGTGTCCGCATCCACCCTTAACTGTGCTAATTTAAAATCTAGCTATCATCCACTTGATAGGGGTGCACAAATATTTCAGCCCTGAAGTTTATATGTAATGCTGCCTTGGGAATCATGGGTGCATGCACATGCATGTATATAAGCCTTATTCAGTTGTAGTTAAAATGTGTTGTATCAACACACAAAAAGGGGAAGTGTCCAACACTGTATAGTTTTATTTATATTTATTTATTATTTATTACTGGGCAAGAAATGCACAAAAATATTTTCTCCTGCTGTGGGATGAAAACTGGGAAACTGTCTGTCCTCACATGCAAAGAACAAATAGTCAGATATTTACATCTTTACTTTCCATTATCTTGAGATCTGTCCCTTTCACACAAAGATTTAATTGAGTACTTTCCCTTTTTTTTTCATTTTTCTGGCCATGATTCTGTCAGGACCATGTGGCACACTGGTCTGAAAATGACATGGATGTGGCCACTAGGAGTAACTGGAGCAGAGTTTACTATAGCAAATGGCAGATGCATGAGTCAGCATTTGATGAGCTTTGCATCATGGGAAGTCTGATGCAACATGCACAGTAGGTGAAGTCAACCAGCAGTGCATCATGGGTAGTATTCTGATGCAACAGGTACTGGGTATGAAACCAGCCAGGTTTCATTGGTGACAAGATTATCGCATGGCTTCTAAGAAGACCACCTATATAAGGGAGAAGGTATTTATCGCCATTGTTGGGTTGTTGTGGTTGGTGGTTGGAGAAGCACTTTGTTGGCTTGTATAGTAGTGAGTATTCAAGACGCCTGTCTGATACTCAGTGTAATCTTTGTAAATAGTTGGTAACAAAGATTAAAAGCCCTCATGTTGAGTGAAGTCTTGCTATCCGGACATTCATTTCCTCAAGCTGGGAGCTCAAGGCTGCAGCCTGTGGGTGGGAGGAAATTTGCTGTGCAGCTCAGAGGCATCGCAGAACTTTCACTCTTCAATGACCTTCTTCTAGGCGTCCTGCGTAAGTGCATCAACTCTGTGTGTTGTCGTAAGGGACACAGCTTGTTTCTCTATGCCCTGACAGATTCTATAGTGATGGTATGCAAATTGTGGAGGTAAAAGTGGAAGTAATATGAAAAAAGTTGGAAGCAGCAGTAGGAAGAAGAGAAAGAGAGGAAGCAGTAACAATGAAAAGAGAAGGCTGCACAGGGTCTAAGCTGACTGTTTTTAAATAACTGGATTCTGGTTTAGAGGTCCATGGAAGTAAAACACAATGGAGAATGTGGCTTGAACATCATCATCAACAACAACAAATTTTATTTCTTACCCACCTCACCCCAAGGCTTGAGGCAGGGTACAACATAGATTAAAACAGACAAAATCATCTAAATACTGCTAAAACACTGTTAAAATGCATAACAATATGATATATTAAAACCATCCTGCATAATTAAAACTTCCTAATTTAAAATTCATGGTTTATGATTGACTGGGGAGGCCTACCAGAAGAGATATGTCTTTAATACTCTTTTAAATTAACACACCATATTTAGCTGTTGCATCTCTCCTAGCAGGTCATTCCACAGTCTGGGGGTGGCCAGTGAAAATGTCCTCTGGGTGACAGTTGACAGTCTAATCCTGAATGGTTAAAAGAAATGCCCCTCAGAGGATCTGAGTGTATGGAGAGGATTATATGGGAGAAAGCAATCCTGTAGGTAACCTGGACACAAACAATCACTTGTACTGTGGCACAATTAATAACCCAAACCATCTGCCCTGGAACAAGCCAGGCATCTGAGAAACAGGAGACTCACAAGACACAACCTGCACCTGCTACTATCTCCTTACAAGAGTGCTGGCAGGGGAAGAAAGTGAGAGTTTGCCATTATAGATCCCCAGCTTGTATTATTAAGAGTCAATACATAACTTGCACACATTGTAAATACATGCAATATTTTTAGAAATACAATTAGACAGTATTTGAAATATTTTTGGTTTTCTTTTCTGTTGACTTACTAAATGGTATGAATTATCAGTTGTTTCTCCATTTTACTAGCTGTATACTGGCAGGGGGAAGAAATATTTTTGTGTCTTATTGTCAGTTAGCCTTTTGTCCCAGCCTGTGTGCACATAGGGATGAAACGGAACGCCCCAATTAGTAGCTTCAAGCTGACCCTGACAAAGCTGTATTGGTGCCACAGCAACTGCACACCATGGCCCCAATCTGCTTTTTTGCCAGCTGAAAAGGAGTGGCAAACAGCTGCTCCTTTTTGCACCAGCCAAAACCGGCTTTTCTGCCCTGCTGTGGTAGGAAGCCACTCCAGGTGCTCCAGGGGTGTGTGGCATATAAACACCTTTCGGCCAGAGTGCCCAGAAGCTAGCGCCCATGTAAATGACCAGGTGGCTTGAAGTCAGCTTCTGGGTGTATTGGGGGCACCCAACGAGCCCATATGTAGAAGTGGATGCCAACCATATAAAGTGCATTACACAGAGTGACATTGTGCAGCCATCTTACAAAATTAACAATATTTGTATTCATATTTTGTTAGGATGTACATTGTCTGCATGCCACACCCTCAAGATGGCTAGAAGCCACCTTTTTGTGCCAGTCTGTTCCAGCCCATAGTCAATGAAAAGCTACTACTAGTAGTAATAGTATTACCAGAGATCCAGGTATTACCTAAAGTAAAATCCCACTAAGGTTCTTTGTATGCTATAATGTAATAGGATTATGGAGCATAAACCTATAAAACAGTAAAACAGTAAAGTTATACAACTATAAAACATGAAGATAAAATCAAACAAACTGGAGAGGACCTGGCAGTGTTGCCCTCTTGGTCTGCATCCTACCGTGTTATCTTTTGTTTATGAATGGTTTAAGAATGTTTAAAGGCTTTGTTCTTTAGTGAGATTTCAACTGTTTGGAAGTAACTTGTTCAGATGCCAAGATCCATGCCTCTAAAGGCCTAAATCTGCACATATGAGCTATGATCATTTCCCTCCTATAAAACTCAAAATAGTTTGTTTGCTCTTTTGTTCTCCATTTTGTCTGCTGAAAAACTATTGTCTTCCTTTGCTATCAATTTTGTGCTCATAATTTTGGTATTTATGAAAGGTAGACTATTTAAATATTTATTTCTACCTATTAGATATACTTTTGACTGGTTCTCTCTGTTTTTCCCTATTTGTACTGTTTGTAAGGATGCGTATTCTACTTCACCCCTTTGCCAACCATGATGGAGACATCATTCACCCATGCCCCCATCATTAGCAGAAAAGCCGTCTTTCTCCCCATGGACCTGATGCCCAGCAAGGTAGGTTGGGGATGGAGTTATGAACATAGTAATAGTGCCATATCAGACTAAGTAGTGATCCTGAATACAGAATAGTTACAGATGAATGCATCTAGGTAACTGTGCTGTATTTGTATTTGTATTTGTGATTGTTATCTGAGCCCTGGTGGCGCAGTGGTTAAATGCCTGTACTGCAGCCATTCACTCAAAACCACAAGATTGCGAGTTCAAGACCAGCAAAAGGGCCCAAGCTCGACTCAGGCTTGCATCCTTCCGAGGTCGCTAAAATGAGTACCCAGACTGTTGGGGGCAAATTAGCTTACTTGCTAATTAGCTTACTTACTGTTCACCGCTATGATCTTTGGAATAGCGGTATATAAATAATAATAATAAAAAAAAACAATTGTGACACTGCAGCCATGATTGTAAGCTTAACTAAATAGCTGGTGTTATTGAAATAAGAAAAGGGAGAAGAGGGATCTAGGGAGCCAAACAGATGACCTGGTGAAGCTGGGTTCTGCGTGGCTTTGGGGCATGGCGTTTAGATGCTGCATGCCCCTAAGACATCCAGAAGCCACCCTGGTTGACCAGATGTGTGCGGCTGCACACCACTCTGGTGGTGAAGCGTTTACATGCTCCACACTGCTGGAGCGGCTTGAAGCAGCCCTGACATTGCAGCTGGGCTACTGAAGGCAACTTTTTATCAACCCACATAGGAGTTCATCTTTTCTGCTCCTGTTTGGGCCAGGTCCAGGGTGGATTGGCACCATGGCATGTGGTTGCAGAGGCAACTAGCTCTGGAGTGGCCCCAATCTGCACTTTTTGGGTGGTCTGTTCCAGCCCTAGGAGTATCTTTAAGAGCAACTGATTCATTTTCACATGAGTTATTTTGGATCCATTTTTGCAGCTGCACTGATGGAGTACAGTCTCAAAACCACAGATATATTAGCAGTTACACAGTTGCAGTCTGTTAGTTTTGAGGTATTAAAAGTATATTCCACTTACCTGAAGGTCATTTCCCTTCAAGTCAAAAATGTTTCTGAGGAGAATTATTTCATTACATGTGCTTTTATGAGGATATTGACATATGTGGTATCCCAAGAAAAACATGTCATCTGTTCAAAGCTCTGTTGATTGTTTAGAATTTTTGAATATATCCCCATTCAGCTATTCCTTTTTTCAAACTTTGAATTTTTGTCTAAGGTCAATGAAGATGAAAATATTCTGTTTCTTGTTTTTGGGTAAGACCATTCCTAATGCTAAATATGCAAATATCAAATTTGGGAGAAAGTGGGGAAAAGAGGAAGTCCACAGTGGTAGAATAAGCAAACCTTCCCTTTTGTAATTATTATTTTGATCACCACATTGTGAGAGTAATTTGTGCAAAAAGATGTCTTTGAAATCTCAGAAATGAATAGAATACATATTTAATTTGAAGACTGGTTCTATAATTTCGGAATTAAATTATGAAAGTAAGGTCCAACACTGGGAGAACTCCTGTCAACTACAGTGACAGGAAGGAGCAGTGGTAAAATTGAGTGATTTTGCTGCTAAAAGTCACCTCTATGCATACCACATTCAAGCCATCATATCTAGTGGATGAGCATACACCTGTTTCAGACGTGATGTACATGTCTGTTGTGTAGCACTATTTTTTTCTTCAGCTTACTCAGAAATAAAACAGTATAGCGAAATCAATAGAAGATGACAGTCTCCCTCTGGGGCTGTTTGTTTTCAAAAGCCACTTCTTCTGCCAAGTTTACAGATGCGACTGCATCTTTTTATAACATTATCAGTCTCCTCTCTACCAAACCATTTCTAAGTTGCTACTATATTTGGATCTTTCAAGTGCAATCCCACAGGATACTCATGTATCTTTTAATCTCTGAGCCACTCAAGGCAAAGACATTTTCTTTGTTTGTATCTCTTTACCCTAACAACACTATTAGTGCTTTGATAATATTCTTGAATTCCATTACCGGATTCTCCACTCCTCCTTCCATGTAATTTAATTACAATTTTAAATAAGACCAGCTTTTACACTAATCCCTTGGTTATCCCAGTTTCCCTAGATAACTCCATACATTGCTGTTCTTCATTAACCTTTATTGATTGTCATGCAGCAGGCTTCATCCCTCTTAACACTGATCATAAGCAAGTGCATTTAAATGTTGTCTTTCAAGTAAGTTTTACACTACAATCCTATTTATGCTTTACTACAAGTAAGGCCCACAGAAGTCAATGGTACATACCTCTGAGCAGTGGTGCAATGAATCAGACTATTAATGAGACAGTGGCAAGAGTTTTACTGAAATGCAAGAATATTTGACTGAATATTGTAAATATTTTGTTTCTTAAATAAAAAATTAGCTAACTTCAGAGAGTTGGCACTTCCATAGGTTCCCATTATTTGTACAGGAGAGGGTGTAATCTAAAAATTCTGCTTCTGGAATACTATGATCTGTTTAACAGGAATACTATTGAAATAGCAGCCTGTTAACAGAACAATACTATGCGTATTTAATCAGAACAGAAGTAGATCACCGACTTTATATCTGCTATGTTTAAAAGTGTCATAGAATTATAAATTTTTACTCAGAAGAGAGTTCCACTGAATGGTAGGGATGAAAGGTATAACTGCCACTATTCATTTGCTGGCTGAAAAATGGGTTTGGGTAGTTAAAAAAACAAACTAGTTTTGCACAAAACATTGCATGGATTTCTGGGAAGCGGTGTTCCTGTGTTACCAAAAAAATATGTTCCAAAACTTCATAGACAGTCTATAATCTATCTGTAATACAATAAGTACCACTTACCATGTGCTATGGATTGTTCAGAGCCTATGAACAGAAGGTGATGGGAAGAGCAGCTATGAAGCTACTTAATTCATCTATGTATTAATGGTGTCACATGCCACTTGCACAGATTTAGCTAAATTGCAAAGCTGAACACAAAGCCAACCAGTTCCTTTTAAATCAATGAAATTTATTTAAAAGTAGGGGGAAATAAGATGTTGGATATTTGAGTGCTTGAAACAACAACAACAAAAATGACTACTTTCTACCAGAATCAATATGCTACCTACTACCTTAATTAATGAGATAAGACATCATTTTCAGATTTTATATAGGTAATCAATTTTGTTTATCTTTAAAGTGTATGAGATGAAGTAACACATACTTTCCAAATTTCATCCCTTAATTAGTATACATATTATTTTGACGTTTTATTCCTCTCCTCCATCTTTTTGGGCATGTTTCTTTAGCTTGGGGTCCCACAATAGATGTGCCTTCACTATTGGCCCTTCCTATCTGGATACTTTATTATGCTGAGAAATCCATCCTCTTTAGCATGCCTTGAACTCTGAGTCAAAAAAACTGGAAATGGAGAAGTTATCTATCTCCACCCTGATCCTTGCTAGTTGGGTAGCACTGATGTTCCTTTATCTCTTGGATATAATATAATATAATATAATATAATATAATATAATATAAGATAAGATAAGATATACAGCCAAAATGTACACAATTCTGTTCCCTGCTCCCCAAATACACTGAACTCGTTCTTGATATTTATTCCTATTGAACCAGTTTAACATTACAGTCTTGGTCATTATGTTGTATATATTGGGGCAAGGCACATCTCAGGTCCAGCTTGAACATTTGAGGAAAATTTTCCTTTGTATTCCTAATTTGGCAACCCGAGTTATCCAAGATAATGAGGAGACTAAAGAAAGGAGATGAAGCTACACTGAATGGCATGTTTTTCCTCACAGGGGTGTGAACAAAGGCATTTGCTCTGCCACTTTTCAGCCATTCACCCTACTACATTTGTGTGTTTGTGTGTGTGTTGGGGGGGGGGGAGAACAGGTCATTTTTCAATAGTTTCTATCTTTCTTTAGTCTCCAGCTTTATAAATATGAAGAGTGGTATGTTCCTTGAGGCTTCTGTTCCCTATCAATACAGGAGTTAGGCATTCAAAGGTAATGGGCAGTTTACAGAGTAATGTACCCCAAGATATGGAGAGAGCTTAATCATCTCATGTCCTTTGAGATAAGACCTGATACCAGCCTCTTTCAAGCTTATTTAAGTTCGCAGATTTCTTTTTTGAAGTTGGGATTGTGATCATAAACTGTATGGCTGAATGTTTTTTGTTTGTTTGTATGAAATTAAAATATTGATATATGAAATAAGAAAGTGGCAGAAAGATACATTTCTATTCTGACCACAAATGGAAAGGATGGTCTGAAGAAAGCCATCTGCTCTACTCAGGTAGGTTTCCTACTCTAAATCCTGAACTCCCAGATGATGGAAATAGGGCTAGCAAGGACCCTGTGTATATGGCCCACGTTTTTCTTTTTCCATCATGACAATTGTATTACCCTCGAGGGTAATATAGAATTTAGGCTTATACTAAACCTCTTGAAGGAGTCATCATCATAAAGCAACCCACAGTGAGAAACTCTATGCCAAAATGTATCATTTCCATTATACATTGCACAAAGTATCATTGTTCATTCCTCAGTAATGATTTCTACCTGTGGTCCAGTCTCTATTCTGATCACAAGAAGGACACACTGAGAGAGGCTGTGTTAATCTTCTTTCCTAGTTGCAATCATTAGGCTGAAGCTGTTTTCATTTTTATCTCCAGATGAAAAGATCAGCTCTCAGTGGCCATTCTAGAAAAGCAATGTTTCTGAGTTCTGGAAAAGATATGGGATCTCCCCCCCCATACCATCACACACAATTTGTGAAACACTGGAGTAAATGCTACAATTTTAAACTAGAAAAAAAGGAATAAGGACTAAGCTAGTAGTCACTTTTATTCATTCTAATGTTTAGATGCAGAATATCCTTTTAAAAAATTAGATGAATAACAGAACTCCATCTAATGTGTGACTTGCTTGAGGCTCAGAGAAAAGGCTTCTACACAAAGACTATATTCTTTTTACTGGTTGACTGAAAGAATTGAGCATATTTGTCACCATCCCTAAAGCCTTAAGTTAGACATCTCAAAAGTGGGCCACACATAATCAGAATTCTGGGTCATCTTCCTTTGAACATATCTTCACATTCTCATGTCTAACTTTCAGACTGATCTGTGCTCAAATAAGAGTTCTACAAATGTGCTAACAATTCCTACAAGGTACCTACAAAGCTAGGTAGGTTTGCTCCTTAGTGTTATTTTTTAAAGGAAATGATGAATATATTCATTTCACTCTTCTGCATAAAAATGTATTTTAAAATACATTTACACAAAGGCTCACATCTTCCTATGTCAAAATATTTACTAAACTGTATGCCATAATCGTAGCATGTTCAGAAGGTTCTCTCTTTAATCAAGTTGTTCAACAAGTGTTAATTTTGCAAATCTAGCTTGTTTAATTCCTTTAAGCAGCCATGTTTGCTCTGTTACTTGCTGGAAGTAAGATTTATGTTTGCTTTCATCACAACAGAAAAGGTAGATCAATACAGGTAATAAATCTTTAAATGGTTTTTAACCTTACATGCTCTTTATAGGTTGAGAGATAATCAATAGTTGTGACAGACAAACTGCATGTGATTCATCTTTCAAATCTGCTTGGTTTTTATGACACAATCCCGATAGTTTAGAATGTAAATGCCATGATCAATTTTCTGTCTTTCTTTGGGGGTGGGGGTTTGTACATAAGCTACCAGACTTACTTCCAAAAACTACTGTTCAAGATCTTTATATTTAGCTAGGTGCTCTGTCAAACTGGACAATCCAATTACCTGATTTGAACATTCTGGTTAGTGAACAATAGTTTTGACTGCATTTCTGGAGAACATTGATGACCTATATTCATTCTTTATGTGTCCATTAAAACAAATGTGGGTCTTGAGAAGCTTACTGCAGCCAAAACATCTCTGTAAGCTATGAAGTCATTTTCTTCTAAATGACAGCCTAATTTTATCAAGTTGGTCTTAATGATTTAATATTAATTTCAGCATCTGCTCAGAATAGTAGTAATAATGAACTATCCTTTTAACATACCAGTTTGGTAGAGTTTTCCTTCCCTTTGGGTCCCACTGAAATCTATAGGATTTTAATGAGTTGGCTATCTGTCTCATTGTCTGATTGGGATCAATGGGATTTCAATTAGACTGACTAATTTATGTCCAATTGGTTTCAGTGGGACTGAAATGCAACTAAATGCTCTACATTTGCAAACAAATCTTCTTTTCATTTATAAATTACATAAACTACAGAGAGTAACATTATGTGTGTGGATCCTTAAGGACTTTACAAATGCAGCATTACAATTCTTAGAAAATGGAGTCGTTTTTGAGAATATGAGCTGGGAAGTCTTTGGTTCAAATATTTCCAAAATATAGATATTTATCTAAGCCCATATCATGCTTCTTTAATAACCCCTCCTTTCTGTTAGGGGCCATTATCTCAAAATAAGACAGAATTCAAAGATATAGCCCTGTTAGGCTGTAGAATCAGTATGTAGAGAGATTTTGTAGCACCTTTGAGACTAACTAAGGAAAAAAGCCACAAAGTGCATCTGAGGAAGTAGAATTAAGTCTATGAAACATCATGCTGCCCACTTTTTTCTTTGGTTAGTCTCAAAGGTGCTACAAATTTCTCTACATCAAAATAAGACAGTTAAACTATTCAGAAAGTTTAAAGTGTTCTTGATTTAATACTTTTTAAAAAACATGCAATATTTGCTGCATCATTTTCTAAAAGCCCAGCCCCATGTATTATATTTGTCTGGTGACTGCAACATTTTTGCTGCTATTTTCATTAATTTTAAGGAGTACATAATGATTTTAGTTGGAACTATTGTTGTGTAATGTTTTGAGTGTTGGACTAAGACTCTGGGAGACCAGGTTTTGCATGTCTGCTCATATTACTGAACTATAGGCTAGGGAAAGGCAAAGCAGTAACTAGAATAAAGCTGGTGAAAGCAAATGAAAAGTACAATGAAGAAATAGGAAGGCTCAGGTTTTCCTCTCTTTTTTTGCATGTGTATTTTGAATGGATTTAAATGCCTTAGGGTTAGCTTGACAAACAGCATGACAGAATTTTGTTTGGCTCTTCCAGAGATTATTGTCTTGAGTTCCCAGGGGGATACTCATGTACAGAAAATTAAATTAATCTATACATTTTAAGCAGAGGGGCTTTTTCCCTTCTCTCCAGGTTTTATTTTAATAACATATATATAAAACTCTTAAGCAGTGTCTGCCTCATTCATTTCAATGCAGGAAAGAGATTGGAACAAAGGAATCCACCATTTGTTTCCTTTATGAAAGCCTTTTCAGGCAGAAAAGCTGTTGTTGTGTTCCTAAAGGTGCCATGCCTCAAAAAATAATCATCTCAGGCTGGAAGTGTGTGTGTGTGTGTGTGTGTGTGTGTTTTGGTCATTGTTGCTGATGTTCTTGCTGCTGTTTTACAAAACGTGTATATTTCTTTTTAAAAAAATATTAGTTTTTTTCAATATGTTTCCATATACTGCTTACTGCCTTACAAACAATAAAACACTACATCATTCCTTAAATAACATATTTATATTTTAAAAACAAAAAAAATATGAGTTCCAGATGGGGATTATATGCTGAAACCAGGATGGGAGATCAGAAGAAATAATCACAATGAATCATCAGTTTAGCCTGTAATGTACAGGATCAAACCATGATTTAACAGTTACTGTGAGTGTGTGGATTTTCAAATCACTTGTCAACCTAAGGCAGCCCCATGAATTTCACAGGTTTTCTTAGGCAAGGACTGCTCAAGAGGTGGTTTTGCCAGTTCCTTTCTCTGAAATATCACTTACAGCATGGGGAATTCATTGGCAGTTTCCCACCCAAGGATTAACCAGAGTTTACAATGCTTATCTCCCAAGGTCAGATGGGAGCAGTGCCTTTAGGCCAACCATGATTTATAATTCTGGCTTGTATAAACAGCCCATGGTTTAAACTAAACACAGTTCCAATTTCAGGCATAAATGGGGCCACCCGACTTATTGGGCTGGCCTGGTGCTCTCCCAGCAGGTTTTGTAACAAGCTCAGGACTGGCTGCCAGGAGCCACGGGTGGGCAGTGCTTCTGGCTCAGGTTGAGACTACAATTCCCAGCAGGCAATGGGAGTAGGAAGCACTTCCAATTGGCCGGTGCCGGGGCAAAGGCCCCTGGGATTGGTTGCAAGCCCCAAAGGGCTGGGACTCCCAGGACTCCTGGGTTTTGATTGGATGGTGGGGCCTATTCAAGACCACGTGGAGCAGCCAAACAGTTTATTGCAACTCATCTCTTCCCACCAACCCACCCTCCCCCTATTTGTGTGGTTAGGGATGTGCTGTCACAACAGGGGTGGCAGCATGGGTCTTGGGTCTGGTGAGCATGGTTTCTTGTGCACTGGATTGGGAATCCATCGGGACCTGGGGGTACTGGGAATGTTGGGGTCTTGCTATTGTGGGGGCAACTCCAGATCAGTGTCTCCCAGTGACAAGGGGTGGAGATGCAAACTTGAGATCAGCCGGTCACCCCTTTGTCATCCCGCAGCTTGGTTGTGACCAAGCAATTTGGTTCATTGAGCAACAGGCAGGATGGTCAATGCTTTTAGGCCAACCCTACTTGTCAGCTGTATTCAATAAAGTTGTGGCCTTTCCCCTTCCAATTGGGTATATGGTTCTTATTACTTGTGGCACCTCCCCCCCCCCCACTCTCCACTTTTTCCATAGCAATAACAGTTTAAATCAGGAAGTGGATACTTCTAGTTTCTTCTTCATGACTACACCAAGAAAAAAGAGTGGTAGTGGAAGTGGTAGTGTGTCAGCCCTAACTGTTGAGGCTCATTCCATTCACATCAGACTGATTGAAGTGGAAAACAGTGCAACAATATTTACAGTGACTATAGTAATTGATAGCTAGGGGCTTGACAGACCATCCCCTAGGGGGTTCCTAGCCAGATCCAGGCATGGCAACCTCATGTCACAGTCCCAATCTGGCCTTCGGGGGCACAAAAGGGAGCTACAAAAAGTGGATTCTTTTTGCACCCTTGAAAGGGTGCCATAGCTGCAGTGGCACAGCTATATGGTGCTCCTTTGGCACTGCATGATATGGACGCAGTGCTGGAGGAGCATCATGATGCCATGCACTGTGAGGAGTGGCACATGGCATCATGGCAATCTGGGGACAGAGTCAGGGCATGCATCATTTGGATGCGATACCCTGAACTCTGCCCCGAGGTCCACCTTTCAGGCTGGTCTGTACAGGCCTTAGTGTAAGCTAGGTGTTTTTCATTTTATTTATCCTTCATGTTCCTACGTACACTTACATTTGTCCTGCTCTTGTCCTCTCCTTTGAATAGTGACTGTTTAATGTAGTTCCCAACGTTGTTTTGTTTGTCTTTAAAATGGATTCCTATCACAATGCATATATGGTTTTTTCCCCTAAACCAGTCTCTGCTCCTTAATCAGAGCTCTAGTAGAGACCCTCCATCCATTCTTTTAATACTATGTTTTGTTAACATGAATTGGGTCATTACAACATAGAATTGTGCATTCTTTTTGGAATAAACAAAAAACAACCACACAGAGCCTATTCAGTGCAATTTTTATTCATCCATTCATTCTCCAAAGATTCTATGTCATTCTACATAATTTGGATTATTGTGTGAAAATGAACACTGGCTATGTTTTTATAGATTATTTTGTATAGCACATACTTCTTGCATTTCTAGTGCTAAATGGACAAATGGCAGATTTACAGAAGTAAATGGACTATATGAATGTTATTATATATTTCAAAGCAGCTGTTAAGAATTCTAGAACTTTAAATTTGGATCATATGGAAATTACAGCCTAAGCACCATAATGCTACATTGCCATACTCTGGTGACATTTTAGTAGCTGTGAGTGCTGCACTCCGAGTGGAAGAAGCAGGATTGAACTACCTGATGTATCAGTGTCAAAGCACTCACTCTATACAGGTTGGGCTGGGCTCACTATCTGCAGATAGAGTTATGGCTGCTACTCATCCCATCTAAGTGCTGGGTTTATTGTAGCCCACATAGGAAAGGTCTGTTCATACTGCAGTTAAGATGGGTCCATATAATCCATATACCCCTATACATTGTATGTACATAGTGCAAAAGAGCTGAAGCACACCACAGCTAAGCCTTCCCCAATAACCTGGGTGCTCCCACACTGCAGAATTAATGCAATTTGACAGGCCTTTAGCTGTCATGGGATTGTAGTTTGTTATGACACCAGAGCTCTCTGACAGAGAAGGCTAAATATTTCACAAAACTACAAATCCCAGAATTCCATTGCATTGAGCCATGACAGGTAAAGTGGTGTCCAACTGCATTAATTCTGCTGTGTAGATATAGACCACAAATTAATCAGAAATGTCAGTAACAAATTATCTCTGGTTTTCTCCACTTTCTTCTTAAATGACTGCTGCTTTTCCTTCTCTTTATCTGATTTTTTCCCCATTCCACCTCATAATACTGAACACATCTACATATTTTCCTTTTCAGTTATCCTCTTTTTTGGGCAGAAATGATGGTTTTAGTATTGGTAACTACCTCAACTGAATTTTTGTTGGAAAAGTAGTGTATGACTTTAACAAAGAAATAACCTAACTATATATTGAGATCTTAATCCTATAATAGGGCTTTATAGGACTGTGAGTTACGCTTTAGAGAGGGAAATATTAGGATCAAACCAGGGATCTGTGGCAGGGACTGGTATCCATTAGTCATGGCCCAAATGGGAATCTGGACAGCAGGGAGTAGTGTGGGTTAGTGGTTTAAGTGTTGGTCTAGGACTCTGGAAACCATGGTTCAAATTCCTGCTCAGATTGGAAAACTACTAATTCCCTACTTCATCAGACTGCCATCCAACCTACAAACTACAGTGGCCATACTGTCACGACACTAGTTATCTGCCAAATCCCAGTGCTGCACTTAGATCCTTTCTCCCCAACTGTAAAGGAATCAAGAGGCTGAAACAAGAGGATAGGGGGTTTATAAATCCTTCCCATTCTGCCCCCAATATTGACTACGCTGTGTGCTAATCATTGCCATACCCAGCATGTCTCCTTCGTCCAGGAGGTGCACAATCCTGTCACACCCCTATAGCTATGGGTCATCACATGGAAGCAAAGCAGTGCTTACATTATGACAAGACTGAGAATTTTCTTTACTTTGTTCACTTTATCAAACATCTACTTCTTTCAGTGAGTATATAAGGATTGCAATGTCTGTGCAGAAATATTTCCAGTCTGGATAAAGATGATAAGGATGATTTAATTGTGCAGCATGGGAAGAAACACTGAAAATTGGTTGCATTGTATTCTGCAAAGTTAAAAAAAATCAGGAAAATATTTAATATATTATGATTTATTGCCAGTTTAGGAATTTGAAAAGAATCATTCTTCTTCATCAACAGCACTTTTATAGATCTTTTCTTCTCATTCTCTCAATTTACTTGCTACAGTTTTTCTAGCTAAGAGCTGTTGATATGGCATTCTTAGCCTGGGCTACGACTACTGTGACTACTCTGTAACAGAAGGGAAGACCTGGGATCATAGTCCTATGCATATTCATTCAACAATTACATTCTACTTGAATTAATCTCAGGCTAAGTATAGGAGTTCAACTTTAGTTGAATTGTCATGGCTATAGCATATTCACCATTGGGCAATTGGTATTATATTCAGGTAGCCTTTTTGTCATGTAATGTGAGTTATTCTTCAAGATTTATAACTTTCTTTCTATTGGCTCTACTTTTTTATTGTTGTTTTTTATAAATGTGGGAAGGAGTGAAAAGGCAGGCCCAACTCCATCAGGCCTAGCCTGAAGAATAAGAGCCCTCCCTCCATGCTATCTGTCATCATCCAGCCTGGGAGGGAGTGAAAAGGCAGGCCCAGCTCCATCAGGCCTAACCAGAAGGGCTCTCCCTCCAGTCCATCAGCCATGGTCCAGGCCTCAGAGGGAGAGAAGAACCACTGGACTTGATCCTCTTCCCCACCACCATTCCCTTCTCCTTTTGTGTCATGTCTTTTTAGATTGTAAGCCTGAGGGCAGGGAACCGTCTGAATAACTATCTGTAAGCCTCTCTGAGAGCCTTTAGGGCTGAATAGTGGGTTATAAATAAATAAATAAATAAAATGTAAATATGTTGTAACTGCCCAACCGAATATGAATCTTTACCAACCAAGAAAGAGGCACCTTAATAGGCTGAATTTCACATCAAGGGACTACCACAGAAATGCCCCTGTTCCTTCTTACCATAACCCTCACATTTGGTTTTGGAGCAAAAAACAAGTTGCACTACATGGTTTTAGTAATCTGCTTTGTTCTTTCAGAAAGAGTTCTGCTTTTGGTTCCTAGCCTCAAGCTGTTAACCACTTTAGAGGTTAAGACATGAACATTCAGTAGCACCAAGAATCTAATTAGATGTTAGTAAAGTTCATGCAAAATTCAGAGTGGGCTAAATATCTCATCATCTCCTTTTGTCTTATTCTACTTTTTCATTATTAAGAAAGAAGGTTATATTGCCAACTTTTGGAAAAAAACTCTGTGTATGTGTGTGTTGTGGTATATCTAAAAGACAATACAATGACACATTTCTACAAAACAAAATCTTTGCCATGGCTTCAAAGAGTGGGCTGGCTGCCCTCCATAGCCTTTCTCCACTTTGCAATTTTGCTACAATTTTTTTCAAAGAAATGAAGTCACATCATGGGGAAAAACCATGTAGCTACTAGACAATATGCTTAGACATGGAAGTCATGAAAGGATACAGAAGCAGAACTGGATCTATGAAGAGCAACCATGCCACTCACCCACCTAAAAACCATATGAATCTGGTGATTAGGATGCCTTTGTAGAATTCAGAACTTGGCTTTTACTTGTTTAATTTCTGCCAGCAATACTGGTGTTTTGTATCAGTTCCATATTGTGATCCATTGGAAAGGTTTCTCTCACAAAATATTTCATAAATTAAGTGGTTCAGTGCCTCAGCACTGGATAAAATATTTTAATGATGCTCACAAAGAGCATCATATATCTGAATGACAAAGGGAATCAAAATAATGCTGCTAAGAACCTATCAATTTCTTTCCAATTTTCAAAATACTATGAATAAATAGACAGATATAAATACTCATACTTCAAGGGAAAGGGGGAAGAAAGGTATTTCTATGCTTCTGTTTAATCTGATCATTAACTGGGCTGTTTAATGTGAAAAACATTATTTTCAAACTAATTGCTCTGCTCTGAGCTAGAAGCATCCTATAAATATGAACACTAAAGCATTCAGAAGTTAATGCATGTATTCTGTTCACCTATAATGCAGTCAGTTAACACTCAGAGGGCTACTAATTCACCGAGATATATGTGAAAGATCTAATTGATAGGTGAAATTCAACTTGCTTTTGCAGTAGCAAAACAAATCAGGACAGTTGGGAACACCTATCTATTGTCCAGGTATGATGCCATGCAACAATTCAGTGCAAAATAGTCATGTTATACAACAGTGCTTTCAAATGTAGATAGTGGAACTCTCCATGCATATTCTTACTACAGGTTCTGCAGATGGCTCTAGACAACATCTTTGTTATTTCACATCGTGATCCATGTTATAGGGATAGCATTTGCTTATATTAAAAAGATTGGAGGTTTGTAAATAGAAGCTGAATGACTATCTATCAGGAGTGCTTTGGTTGTGTATTCCTGCATGGCAGTGAGTTGAACTGGATGGCCCTTATGGTCTCTTCCAGGTCTATGATTCTATGAAAGCTATTGTAGTGGTAACTGATATAATTTATAAAGCACTATATCCTATTTTAATTAGTCTTTGATTATACAATGGGTCCTTGGCATCCATAGATAGTTGGTTCCAGGATCAACTGTGTATACCAAAATCCATGGATGCTAAAGTCCTTTAATTTTGCCATTTTATATAAGGGACATCATTTTACTATGCAACTGTATGTAATGGGACTTGAACATCCATGGATTTTGATCCTGGAACCAACCCCCAGTGGATGCCAAGGCCCCACTGTAAATTCAAAGGGTCAGTCATGAACAAAGTCTTTAGGTTCCTGTAGAGCACCTCCAGATGAACTCTCATATGCACTGTCAATAAACTGCCTTGGGTCACTTACTGGGATAAAGGTGGCATAGAATGAAATGAAATGATATGAAATGAAATGAATAAATAAAGAATACCCTCTAGCACTTCCTAGACATCCCAGGCTCAACTCACCTCTGGTTGGGAAGAGGGAAGGCTTTACCAGAACAGCCCATGAACTTAACCCTTAGCAAACCATTGCCTTTCCATCTGACCATGGGTTCCTCTGGGGAGGCCAGCTCAGAGATGCTGAATTGTTGTTTCTGTTGAGTCCTGAGTTAGGTATCTCAGCTTGTCTTACTTAGTCTAGCTAGTCTCTACCCTCATCATTGTCCAAAGCTGGTGCTCAAGCTCTATCTATCATCTGCTAATACAGCTTCTGTAACAAAGCAGACAGCCCGGAAGAAGCAGCCTCCAGCCTCTCTGGCCCTGATTGGGCTGGGACTGTGGTGACTGCATGGCCTGCTCCTGAAGCAGGCCACCGTGGTCTCAAGCCAGCGGCCGGCAGGACCAGATTAAACCAGCTCCTAAAAGAAGTGACTCTTGCTAGCTTGGTGCAGTCCTGGTGCAGTTTCTTGTTACTTTGGGGGCATGTGTCATCAAAATGTCACACCCCAAAGCAGCTGGAAGCCACTTTATTTGGCTTATCTGTTTCGGGTCATAGTTAGTAAACAATATTACATAAAATATAGAAGTATGATGATGGTAAGTTTACTATATTGGCACTATATTTAGTGCCACTACACAGTTATTTTCTATATGCATCTCATTCAAGGAAGAAATTGAATGCAAAGAATAAATTTATTCAATCAATTATTATTTGCATTTTCCAACTATTGAAATGTAGCCCATCTAGGAAAGTAATTCTCATATTAACTTATTCAGTATACTGTTCATGGCCATCAAAAATTGCTTTGTGTTTCTAATTGTGCTGTGATGTGTAACAATGGTGGCCTCCAGCAAATTATCAACTACTGGATGATTTATTGGAAATAGAAGTAGCAAGCAACACTATATTTTGTCAGCACAAGAGATTCCAAAAGCATGGAAGGATAAATGATGCACAGGGGTGGCATTGGATAGTTGATCAATACTGAGCTGTCTGTCTACCTGTAAATTTCATTATTCATTCTAAATTCCACCCCACCCCTCTTTTTTAGGAGGGTCTTGACCATTTTTGTAGCTCAGCAAGGAATATAAATATAGAGTCTAGAATTCAATTGGATGGTTTATACTTAAATAATAGCAATCATTTGCTATTATTAATAATTTCTATTACTATAAATTTAAATAAGAATTGTTTAGAGATAAATAAGTGTATTCTATTCAATGCAATACTAAAAAGAAAGAAAACAATCAATTTGAGACTTCAGAGCATTTTAAATTTACACTGGAGACATGTTTATATAACCCATTCTTTATTTCAATTATCAAGGAATAATCACTCATTATGTTATAGGCATACACATATACAAATATACAAATGTGAACCAAATATGCTTTATTTATCTGTTTTGCTTATTTGGAATACTCCTTTTCAGTCTGGTTACTTTTCAGTATGAATTTTAAATAAAAACTGCTATATTTTTTTTCTTTAAAAATTATAGCATGACATTACATTAGGAAAACAACATCCTCATTCAAACCATATTTGGGGTCATTGCATGGCTCAATCAATAATATTGTTTTTTTAAAAACACACACACACACACACACAAACCCAAAAACACTTATGTTTTGAAATTTTCATTTCTATTCACCCAGTTTCTGTGGTCAGTCATCCATTTTATTCATTTCAATCATCCATTTTGTTCAGCAACCTTCTTGGAGACATTTGCTTGGGATAAGACTTCCTGTTGTGACTATTCAGATAATTTAAACCCAGCAAATATTTGTCTCAGGATTCATCTAATACTTGTAAACTACAATTTTATTACTTATTGTAGCTGCAGATTATCTATTTTTTTTCCTATTAAATCTCAAACCAGACACTCTTTTCAGCTAATTAGTTAGACACATTGTAGGAGAACTAAATCAGGGGAAACTTGAACAATTGTTATATTTTGTGCTACACAGACATTTGGAGAATAAAATGTAAAAGTAGAATAGGTACACAATGAACTACTTCAGTGACTTCGCTTTCCAGGAAGAAGATAAAAGGGTTACCTGTGATACCTCTGTGAAAATATTTTCTAGAGAACAATATAACAGCTGTTATAATAACAAAAGGATATATGTTCATTTTTATGATGAACACCAGCATTCAGAATAAATAATCTGAGCTTTCAGTAGACAAAACTGATCTTGAGCATAAACTAGGGATGTGAAAATCTCCAAATCCTATCTACATTTTTCTTGTTCTTGCTTTATACCAAGTAGTAAAATTTTGTGCTTTGTTCTTGCACTAAATTAACACAATTTTAAAATACATCTTGTCTATTTGTGCATGTATTTCTCCATTTAGTTCTACCTAATTTATAGAACATTTCGGTACTGATTAACACATGGCTCTGCATATTTATTTTATTATACACACCATATGTCTTTAGTATTTCTAAAATATGCATATTGTGTTGTGAAAATAGTTAAAGTGAGTTGCGCACTTTACATGCATTTTCTCACAAGACTTGTGAGGTGCAAAAATGCTACCTTGGTCAACACTGTGAAGTCCATTGGAATTATTTTCATCCTTAGCATGAGCCTTTTCATTCCTGCAAATTGTTTCATTCTTTGATTGGAGGACCACCTTGCAGAAAATGCTTGTTGGGTTTCAGGTAACATGTTGTCAAGTCTCCTCTCTCTGGCTTTTCTTCGCGAACGAAGATTCAGATGTTGTCAAGTACGGAATTGAAAACACCTCACAAAATTCTGGAATGTATTTTGTAAAAGCTTGTGAGCTTTTACAAAAAGAACAAATAATTGATTACAAAATTCCAGCACTGATTTATCCAGAAAAAAATCATGCCAGACTATCTCTGCCCCCAAACATTTCAACATAATTTCACTCTCACAATATCTTTGTTCACAATGTGGCCAAGAAGATAATTCTGTTGCTTTGAGAAGTCCTGTCTCAGACAAGTAAGCTCTCAGACAATCTGGAAGCTGATAAGGAAAGTGACCATGTCCTAGATTCTGTAACATAATGGATGGCCTACACAGGGACTTAGACAGAATGTGTGTGTGTGTATTTATGGTTCTACTAAATTTCTCAGTGGCTTTCATCTTTTTGGGCCACCTATCTGGAAGTGACTTTACGGTCACATTTTTACAATGGTTATGGTTTTTCTTGGAAGAAGTGATTCAGAAGTGGTGCCTTGGCTATTCTTCTACAGTGTCACTCAGGGCTTTGTTTTGTTCCCCTATGCTATCTGATATCTAACTCTGGTTATTCAGAGTTTTGTGGAGTTGTTATCACCAGTATGCTGATGCCATCCAGCTCCTGTTTCTCCTTTTCATCTAATTCCAAGGAAGCTGTTTCAGTGCTAAACCAGTGTTTGGTGTCAGTGGTAGACTGGTTGAAGGAATACAATTTAAAACTTAAAGCAGACAAGGCTGAAGTGATTGTGGTAAGTCAAAAAGCAGATCAGGGAATATGAATTCAGCCTGTGTTACATGGGGTTATACTTGTCCTCAGATCTCAGTTTTCATGTTCTCCTGGACTCTGATCTGAGACCTGGGGATGCTCAGGCTTTATCAGTGGACAGAAATGTGATCACAACTAAATCTAGTACACCAGATGTGCCTCTTTTTAAAGATGTCAGATCTGGCTATGGGTGACACATGCCTTGATTGCATCCCATTTCAATTACTGTGTGGGGGTGCTATTGGACACTGAAAACAGTGGCAGATTGTAACATTTTTTGTAACAAATGTTACAATTTTATTGACTCCTGGTCCATTTCTGGGCACAATTAAATGTGCTGATTATGCCTTTGAATCTTATGAGCCTGCCTATGATCTTTGGGGGAAGGCTTCCTCTCCATCCTTCCACAATTACAGGTGCATTTTGTGAAGACAAGGGTGAAAGCCTTCTGAGTCGCTGCTCCCAAGTTGTGAAATTCCTTTTCATGAAAGGCTTGCTTTGCTCCCTGTTTTATTCTCCTTCTGCCAGCATGTAAAGACAGTTTTGTTTAGAAGGACTCTGGATCATAAATTAATGTAGCAAACAGACTTTTACTGGTGTGCTTTAGGCTCTATTACTGAAAGGTGGGTTATCAAATAAATAAGTAATGTTCAGCTTTTTATAAATAACTTGGATGTTGAGAAAAAGTTTATCAAATCCGCAGAACCAATGGAATTTCAGGAAATTGTTTTCTCTGAACAACAGAAAAAAATCCACTTGGCATGAGCAGTTTAACAGTGACACTGACTGCTTTGGAAGACAACAGGCTTGATTTCACTGGATGCATTTTAGCAGATATGGATGGCTATCTGACATGGCTACTGTGTAAATCATGTACTGAGCAGGAAGTTGGATTAGATGACCACCAATGCTACTTCCAACTCTGTGTTCCTGAAGACCTTGGATTCTTTTTTGAACAGGATCAAATACTGATGCTGTGGTAAGGCAAGGAAGTGTTTGGAGGTTGAGGGATGTTTTATTTGTTTATTACAATATGTATGGTGCTTATCATGTGACATTATTATACCGGAATTGCAATGTATTACTACTGGTTTTCCCTGGAGTTTATCACATGACATCGTGACTCTCTCAGTGCTGTACCATTGTTAGGTCATTTGAAAATTGATTCTTTTCCCATTTGAAATAACCCATTAATACCCTGCTTTCCAATACAGGGGAGGGCTTATCCAGCAGACCAGAATCCTGACACAAGGTGGGGAAAGCTAGTGGGAAAGATTAGGATTATTATTTCAGTTACGTTAGAAAAATTGTTGGAGTTCTTACATATGTGGGGAAAAGGGATCAACTCAGTTTCTGAGCTAGGCTGAGGGGAGCTGGGGAGAATATGATTTACCTTGCAATGTCATAGTAAGCTTTCAAGTTGTGGTTAAGATATCAGATGTTTGTTATTTTTTTATATGGGGTTATTTTTTCTATTCAAGAGCCAACATGGTATAGTGGTTTGAGTGTTGGATTACCACTCTGGAGACCAGGGTTTGAATCTCTGCTGAGCCACAGAAACTAACAGGGTGACACTGAACATGTTATAGGAATTATTGCATTGACAAATAACCTGACTGCTCCCTAACAGGATGAAGCCAGGTTGTTGAATACAGGTGGGTATTGTCGCATGTAATTCGCTGCTGCCGCCGTCAACTGCATCCCAGGTCCCAGCTATGCTTTTCAAAGCCAGGAGCTTTTTGACTTTGAAAAGCGGCCTCCTAACCATGGATGGGACCCGGTGTCAGTGGTGGTAAATTACATGCAATAATACCTGCCTGCATCCCATAACCTGGCTGCATCCTGCTAGGGAGCAGTAGGGTTATTTGTCAATGTGATAATCTCCATACACTTTCAGCTTCAGAGGAAAGCAGAGGCAAGCCCCTCTGAAAAAGCCTTGCCAAGAAAATCTTATGATAGGTTTGCAATAGAGTCACCACAAGTAGGAAATGACTTGAAGGCACACAACATCATTTTTTCCCTATTCACTCTTTTTGAGATGTTATTATTTTATTATTTTTAAAGAACCTGACTGATGAAGCAGGACATTGATGTTTAAAATTCATAAGAATAAATAAATCCTATAAAGGAGCTCCAGACTCTATAAATATGATTGAGTCAAAGGTCCTCACGCTTGAACAGTAAATTCTGGGCCTGTAAATTGGACTAGATAAGGCTCTGAGCTCCTTTCAACCACAGCCCCACAGGTGAGTGCTCACAAAACACTTTAAAATCTGGCTAGGAAAACAGAGTCTGATAGTGCAATGCGACATTTAAGAATAATGGTCTTATGAAAACTTTGCTGTTGTGGGACTTGAACTTAATACTTGCCTGCATTCCCCATGGAGCACAGAGAATGCTAAATCAGGTTGTAGCCTTCATTTATTGCTACGTAAATGAAATAAAGAAAAACTTATCTGTGACCAATGAAAGGATGTGTAGAGGAGCAGAATGCTCTAACAACGTGGGGGATGGAAAACACTATACATGCCTGCAAAAGTAGCATAGACCACAGAATTATGAGAGAAAAGGAGGAAAGAGTTTACCCATCAGTTAAAAAGCTCTAAGTAAATCTTTGTTTCTATCCACAGTATGAAACTAATATACAGAAACATGCAAAAGTATTAACCCCCCCTTGCACATTTCCACATTTTGTTGTGTTATACTCTGGAATTGAAATGGATTTGACTGGCAATTACTGGATTCAGTTGGATGTGCACAAGACACTCAACTTTGTAAAGATGCATTATTATCATTATCATTATCATTATTATTGGCACAAAAGCTAAGTCAATGTAAACAGAACCAAAAAAGGGGGGGGGGGGACCCCCCCCCCCCCAGTTAGGGTGAAAAAATGTTTTATTGGATAAGCTCTTTTCTATGTCAGCCTTTGACTAGCTCACTTTTAAACTTATAGAAACAGTTCTTATAATTATAGAAATATTTTCCAAGATTACATTATTATTATTATATTAGATTAAATTTATATCCTGCTTTTCCTCAGAATGGGACTTAAAGTGGTTAACAATATAAATTAAAATAAGCCATCTAAATCAATATGAGAAAGCAAATTAATTAAGCATTAAATCATATAGTCAATTAAAACACTACTTTTTATTAAGGTATTTAATACACTGTATACAGTACAATCATATAAAAACAATTAAAACATACTTTTAAGACATTAAGAATTAAAACAGTTAAAACACACACTACATACCTAAAGCAGTACACCCAAATGCACAACACTCCACCCTGGTTAGCAAGGCTGAAGGCTTGTTCAAATAAGAAGATCTTTGCCTGTTGGTGATAAGACAGCAGAGAGGGGTCAGAAAAAAACCCTCTCCTGTCCTCACCAGCTGAGCCTGGGAAGGTGGTGGGAGGGAGAGAAAATTCTCCACTGAAGATTGTAAGACCCAGGCATAAGTATATGGGGAGATAGTGGATCTCAGATAATCTGACTTTAGCCATATGGGACTTTATAGATCAAAACCAGCTCTTTGAATTATGCCCACAAATGGACTGGCCAGTGAAGCTCTTTCAGTAAGGGAGTTACATACTCCTTATAACCAGCTCATGTCAATAGTCTAGGCACAGCATTTTGAAGCTGCTGAAGTTTCTGAACAGTTTCCAAAGGCAGCCCCATGTACAGTACATTACAGTAACTCAACCTGGATGTAATCAAGGCATGTGTTATCATGGCCAGATGAGGCTTCTCAAGACATGAGCATAGCTGTTGGACTAGTTTTATCTGTTGAAATGCACTCCTGGCTGTTTTAACAACCAGGACATCCAATTTTAGGGATGGGTCCAAAAGAATGTCCCAACTATGAAGCTGGGATTTCAGGGGGGAGTGTTGCCTCTCCCAGCACTTGTTGTTGATTGCCTTTAAGTCATTTGCAAGTTATGGTGACCCTAAGGTGAACCTATCATGGGGTTTTCTTGCCAAGTTTATTCAGAAGGTGTTTGTCATTTTCATTCTCTGAGTGTGAGACTTGCCCAAGGTCACCCAGCCAGTTTCTATGGCTGAGGTAGGATTTGAACCCTGGTCCCCAGAGTCCTTGTCCAACATTCAAGCCACTACATCCAGCAGAGATTGAATCGTTTTCCTGATTTGCCTTCAAACTGATCAGGAGCATCTCTATTTTCTCTGGATTAAGCTTCAACTCATTTTCCCTCGTCCAGTCCATTAATGACATCACACACTGCTTTAGTATTGAAAGTGCCTCCTTGGGGTTATAAGGGAAGGACAGACAGAGTGTTGTCACCATACTGGTGAAATCAACCTCTGAATCTCTAGACAATCTCTTCTAGCAGTTTCATGCAGATGTTAAACATCATGAGAGACAAGACAGTCCTGAAGTATACTGCAAGCCAATGGCCAGGGGTCTTTCAGCATCACCTTCTGGATATGCCCTTCTGGGAAAGAGTGGAGCCACTGTAAAACAGTGCCTCAAAGTCCTACCTTGGAGAAGCAGCTCAGAAGTATACTATGGTCAATGCTATTGCAAGGTGCTAAGAGGTTCAGCAGAACAAGCAGATGCACACTCCCTTTGTACAGTTTCCCATGCAGGTCATCCAGAAAGACAACCAAAGCTGTCTCTGTCCCTTGGCCAGACTTGAAGCTAGAATAAAATGGCTCTAGATAATCTATTTCATCCTGGACTCCCTGGAACTGGAAGGCTAGAATATGTTCCAGGGCCTTGTCCCAAAAAGAAGAACTGGACACAGGCAATGTGCTGGCAAGTCAGCACAGATTGCCTGCCTTTTCGCTCATTCTCTGGATTGCTTGAGTTTTCCAGGCTGTTGGGCTGGTGTGGTGATATATCCTGGTGAACCATGAGCAGTGATCTAAAGTGGAGCTCTGTGGGTGATAAGACATCCTCCTTTTCCAGGACATGTCATATATTTCAACCTTCTGTCCAGGAAAAATTTCAGAATGTCCTCCATTTGTGCATGACTAAGAAGCATTAATTGGCATTTATAGGTTTTATTTTGTCATGACTTACATTTTTCCTTGTATGCCCTACATTTTGTGATGCCTTGTTCTCCTTTGCAGTGACATCTGGTCACCCAATGCCCTTGGTCTAATTCTGCCATTGCTTCAAGGAAGGAGGGGAGTTCCTTATCTCATATTCCCATAGCCTGGATCCAGGGGTCCAGTGTATTCTGTTGTTTCTTGGGGGAGAGGAGGATCAGCTCAAGGTAGGAGAGTCATCTGCCCTCTCTTCCTTTCTCCAAGAAGCCTATATAGGCATCCTCCACTCATTTGACAGGTTAGGGATCAGAGCATTGTACAGTAATATTCCTAATGGCACATAATGGTTTTTCATTTTGACCATTTCTGCTTTTTGATAGTACCCCTGTCTCTAACCTGTTGAATAAGCAGGGGATGCCTGTATACTCTACGTATCACTATCACTCTTTGAATCATGTAAATCCCACCTGTTTTCCTTTGTCCATTTTTACTGCTTATGTGGATAAAGGACAAAATGGACATAATGACAAAGGAAACCCTAGTGAGACAAAAGGGCTAAACAATCATTTGCCACACTTTCACAAGCTAAGCTGTACATTAGTATTTATATCAACATCATTACTAGTCTGGTTTCATCTGTAAAGAACAAAATGTGAGGTAGCTTCACAGGCAGTGCTTTCTAATATACATAATTTAACATAATACCTAGTATATCATCCATCATAGTGTATTAAGACTGAATCCTATTAGCCTAATATACTGTTCTTGCAATATGAAAGGGGTCCTACTCATTCATCAAGTTGTATTACTGTATATTGTTAGTACTGTATCAGACTAATATAATACATTTCTTAATAAAACTCCTACTTAAGAGGTTTCCTACTTAAATGTTCCTCTTAATACTGAAGATTTTGCAAGGGTGTTTTCTAGGGCTTGCGGCAACAGTCAAGAAGCTAACATTATTCATTTTGTGTATCTTATAGGTATAGCTTGATAGATTAACAAAAGATCCAAAGAACCCTATTTGGGTGTAAACATAGTGC
>NC_056525.1:183399052-183427526 GCF_019175285.1 Sceloporus undulatus | reverse complement strand
AATAATAATAATAATAATAATAATAATAATAATAATAATAATAATAATAATTTTTTATTTTTATACCGCTTTTCCAAAAGATCAAAGCGGTGTACACAAAATTTAAAATCAGTTGCAAACACATCATAAAATAGATAAAACTAATAACACAATACAATATACAAATCTAAAACAATCATTTGAAAGGGTGAGCCAGGAAGTTGATGGTATCAAAGTACACTAATTCATTTTCCAGAGGGGAAGGCTTGACAGAAGAGGAAAGTTTTTAGCCTCTTTTTGAATGTTTCTAGAGGGGTGATCAGGTGGAGTTCCTCGGGAAGACTGTTCCAGATTTTTGGGGCTGCTACTGAGACGGCCCTCTGGGATGTAGTAGTGTATTTAGATGATGGAATTTCTAGCAAGTTCTTCCCGGTTGTTCTGAGTGTGCGGGGCGGATTATATGGGGAGATGCGGTCCCTCAAGTAACTTGGGCCCAAGCCATGTAGGGCTTTATAGGTAATAACCAACACCTTGTATTGTGCTCAGAAGCAAATAGGAAGCCAGTGCAGATCTTTCAGAATAGGTGTTATGTGGTCAAACCTGGAAACACCAGTGACCAATCTGGCTGCCATGTTTTGTACTAGCTGAAGCTTCCGGGCTTGGTACAAGGGTTGCCCCATGTAGAGCGCATTACAGAAATCTAAGCGAGAGGTTACCAGAGCATGTACCACAGTTTCAAGGTCCCTTTGGCCCAGGTAGGGTAGCAGCTGGCGTATCAACCGAAGTTGATAGCAAGCACCTCTGACCGTTGCATCTACTTGAGATGTCAACTGCAGAGACGAGTCCAGAAGTACTCCTAGACTGCGAACTTCGTCCTTCAGGGGAAGTGTGACCCCATTCAGGACAGGTGGATAAACTTCCTTCCCCGGGCCTGGGGAACCTATCACCAGTACTTCTGTTTTCTCTGGATTCAAACTGAGTTTGTTTCCCCTCATCCAGCTCATTACCAACTCCAGGCAGGTGTTCAGAGAAGAGACGCCATCCTTAGTCACTGAATCAGTCGGGGGCACAGAGAAGCATATTTGGGTGTCATCAGCATACTGGTAACACCGCGCCCCGTGTCTCCGGATGACCTCTCCCAGTTGTTTCATGTAAATGTTAAACAAAATGGGGGGACAGAATAGCTCCCTGAGGGACACCAGATGTGAGTTCCCTCTTAGAGGAGCAAGTGTCCCCCAACTGCACCATCTGGAATCTGCCTGAGAGGTAGGATCGGAACCACTGGAGCGCAGTGCCTCCGATGCCCAGCTCCCTCAGGCGTTCCAGAAGGATACCATGGTCAATGGTACTGAAAGCCGCTGAGATGTCCAAGAGCACCAACAAGGTCACACTTCCCCTGTCAATGCCCAGACAGAGATCATCAACTAAGGTGACCATGGCAGTCTCAACTCCGTATCCCGCTCTGAAGCCAGTTTGAAATGGGTCCAGATAATCGGTTTCATCCAAAACTGCTTGGAGTTGGAAGGCGGCCACTCTCTTGATCACCTTACCTAAAAATGGCAATAATGAAACCGGTCTGTAGTTATTTCTTACCAGGGGTCTAGGGAGGGTTTCTTAAGGGTTTCTTAATGAACAATCACTTTCTACCAGTTTGCCATGAAGCGAAGAGGGAGGACCCCAGCACTTGAGATTCTTTTATGTGCATTTGAGAATGTAATGCTCACTTACATTCAGGAAAGAGTTGTCAGTGAGCCAGAAGTGCATACCATGGCATCCCAGTCACATAAGACATAACAACACAGTTAGATACTATTCTGCCTATTGATTTAACAATGGAGATGTGATTCAGTCCAGTTATAACGTCAAGTTAGTGTTGCTCAGAGTGACTGGGGCTCAAATTAGTATTATTTATTGTGTTAAAAAGGAGCTCTATATGCGGCTGGGCACTACCCAGATTTGCCTCATCTTTCCAGTGCAGTGGTAATAGTTGTGCTGACACCAAGCCCTACCTTGAAGATTTAATCACCCTTTTCTTCTCCAGGTGTGACTAGTTCTCCCCTCTTTTCTCCCTAAAGGAAGAGTGCAGGATCTTAAAAAGTGGAAACACTTTAATAACAACAAAATTAAAATATAAATAGATGTATAGCAATAGCATTAAAACTTCCATACTGCTTCATAGTGAATTCAGCACTCTCTAAGCAGTTTACTCACAATGTTGTGGCTGCAGTACCAGCATTTAACTACTGTGCCACTGGGGCTTCTTCCTTTCCTGTATGTTAATTAAAACCTCATAGCAAGAGAGCATATTCAGTAAATTAAACTGGCTTGAAGCCAAAGGTTTTCCCTCACTTCTTCTTTCTGGTTGTAAGTGTAATACCCAAGATTAATAGGCCAAATTATACAAGAAGTCACTCTACAACTCCAATGGTTGCCGTTCTTAGCCCACCAATCCTTTTCAAAAGAACTTTGTCTATTACTTTTCTTAACCCTCTTCTGCTCCTCCTTTGGCTAGCTAACATAACCCATCAACTTCTCCAACTTCTCACCTTTGCTTGGAACCCTTCAGTTAATATTTCCTTTAGTCTAGCCCCAGTGGTCCTGCAGGGTCATTACAGTTATTAATACTACTTATTAATTACAAGCCAGCATGGTGTAGTGGTTTACGTATTGGACGATGACTCTGGAGACCTGCATTCAAATCCCTGCTAGGCCATGGAAAGTCACTGGTGACCTTGAACAAGGCATACTCTTCTAGCCTCATGAAACTCTGTACAGAACAGAACCTTAGCGGAATGAGAGATGGTTGAAGTACAGTGCTATATTAATAACAAAAGGTAAAATAGTGGAATTAAAGTCAGCTGAAGAGTTTAAAAAAGAAGCAATTGGTAAACAACTGGTTTACATGCAGACAACTGAAGGAGAGGTTCAGGATGGATAACAAGTCAGAAGAAATAGGGGAAAACAAATCAGAACTAGAGGGTATTCTTTATAAAAAAATAATGCTGTACTGTCTAGACTATATAAGTATTTGCTAAAAGTGTATACTGAAGATGAAGTAGTAAAGAAAAATATGATAAAATGGGCGCAAAACATAGGGCACACTCTGGAACTAGAACAGTGGGAAACAACCTGTTTAAAACATTTCAAATATACATTGTGTGAGGACATAAAAGAGAAGTATTACAAAGTATTTTACAAATGGCACATGACACCAGTAAGAATTTGTAAAAATATATGGAAATATAAATAATCAGTATTGGAAATGTGTAAAGAAGAAGGGACACTATACCAGGCCTGGTGGACATGTGAAAAGGGATAAAGTGTTAACATATTTAGGAAAGAAATGGGGAAAGTTAGCAACAAAGATTATCAAAAGGAATAATAATAGGTCAAAAAATAACAATAAACTGATAACAGCAATGAACATCAAAATTAAGAATTAAGAATTAAAACTTTAAAAAAAGAAAAGAAAAGCAAGATGGATGTGAAAACAAAGCTGCAAGGTAAACAAGGAAACAAGCAAGAAGCTAAGAAAATAAAGCTGTATAAACAGATAAGAGTTAAAGGATAGATTTAAGGGACATCTAATAGATAAAAGGACTATTAGAAAAGAGGAAAAAAGAGAGAGAGAGTTAAGAATAACAGAGAATAGTGAGACAAAGGCGGGTTACAGACTGCCGAAAAGCAGCGGTCTGGCTCCGCCTCCGCTTGCAGCATCCGGGAGCTGCAGCCTTTAAACCGCGCGGCTCCTGGATACTGCAGAGAAGGATCGCATAAATCACGCTCCTTCTCGCACCCTGGAAGAGACGCCGCGAGGTGCTAGTCGCGCACTCGCGGCGTCATTTCCGGGGCGCGACATGCGGATGCAGCGCGTCCGCTACGTCAAGATGGTGGCGGCCATGTGGAACGGCCGCCGCCATTTTGTGCACGCGGAGCACATACTAGGCTTAGGGGGGTACAGAAGCACCGCCCCTTCCTAACCCTAATTGTCAGGGAGGATGGGAGTTGTGGCTCTTCACCTGGCCTGGAACTCACCACCTGGTTGTGCACCACGCTGACCAGTTTTGGCCAGTTGTTATATCTTTGCAAGAGTTGCAGAGAACAGGCTGAAGACCCCGACAAACTCTCCAAGCCTTCTCACTCTTGCTTCCACAGAAGTCTTCACCCTTCTTCAACAGGGTCCTGCTGGTTCTTGTAGCTTCACCCAAGACACCAGACAACTCAGTAGTCTTATATAAAAGATCTACTTTATTCTACTATATACACAGCTCCAAACAATACTCAACTCCTCACTCTCCAATCCAACTACTCACAACCCACTACTACAACCCACAACAATACAATGGGATCCATAGTCATTATTATAGCCAAAGCATGGCACCACCTACTGTTGTCTGTTTCCACCCAGTAGGCGTGTACATCATTCCCATTGGTTCTCTTTGTTCATCCCACAATTAATGATTTCATCATCTCAGCCTTGACCACTTAACAATTGTCAGGTGTGTCCAATTATTCACTATGCACTTCTTGTCCTTGGCATTCAGGACCTGTTAATTGCTTTACCATTCACAGCTGTGTGGTTCTCAATTGGCTTCTGCTGAGTCACTCTGACTCTCACATACAAGTTTTATTTCACTACTGTATGTCCCATGTTGCTTTTTCCTTAACAATCCCCTCCGAAATAAAATATTGTATGTGACTTACATTGTCATTCCAACCATTTGTGTCAACCTTTCATGTTTCTCCACTGTTAGTGCCTTTGTAAACAAATCTGCTATGTTATATTGTGTTTCTATGTACCTCAATTCTATTTCACCTTTTTGAACCATGTCTCTCACATTTTGGTACCTTACACCCACATATTTGGTTCTGTTTTTCAAACTTTCTGTTTCAGCCATTGCTATACATGATTGTGAATCTTCTTGAATTTCAACAGGAATTCTAAATTTTTCATTCAGGTCAATTAGCAATTGTTCAATCCACTGTACCTCGTTCACTATTTCATTCAGTGCTGCAAATTCTGATTCAGACGTACTTAGCGCTACGTTTGTTTGTTTTCTGCTTCTCCATACTATGGGACTCTCACTATATTTGATTAGCATTCCTGTTATTGACTTCTTGTCTCCTAATTCTGATGCGAATGAACTATCTACAAAACAATCTAGATCAGCGTTGCTGCTTCTTATGATCAGTCTCTTGTCTAAAGTCCCTTTCAAGTATCTCAACAAGTGCTTCACAGCTGTCCAATCCTCAACCTTAGGATTGTTAACTCTTCTAGACAAAGTGTTCACTGCAAACGAAATGTCTGGTCTAGTGTGGCATGAAATAAACTGAAGTGATCCTATGATGCTCCTAAAGAATGTCTTGTCCTCAAAATCTCTGGTTGTTGGTTCTGAAATGAAACCTGTAGCCATTGGAGCTTTAACTATTTTGGCACTTTGTAGTCCACACTTTTCTATTAAGTTTTCTATCTTTTTCCTCTGACTCAACAAACAATGTCCATCTTGTGTCCACTCAACATTGATTCCTAAATATGACTTCAGCAAACCTAAGTCCTTCAAAACAAACTTTTCTGATAGTTCTTTCTTCACTGACTCAATGTCCTGTTCAGACTTTGCTGCCACGCACAAGTCATCAACATAAATCACAAGCACTATGTCTCCTTTCGTATACACACAAGCATCTGCCATGCTTCTCTTGTATCCTAACTTCTCTAGCTCATCGTTGATACACAAATTCCAAGCTCTGGCACTCTGCTTCAAACCATACAATGCCTTTTTCAATCTATATACTTTCTGACTTCCATTCTCCTCAAACCCTTGTGGTTGTTCCATGAAAATTTCTTCTTCCAAGTTTGCATTTAAGTAAGCTGTTTCAAAGTCAAAATGCTGTACTATCAAATTCCTTCTTGCTGCTACAGCTAACACCATTCTCAAACTTTCTGGCTTTGCTGTTGGAGAATATGTCTTGTCATAATTCTCATGCTCTTGTTGTGCAAAACCCTTAGCTACTAGTCTAGCTTTATATTTTATGCTTCCATCAGGCATTTCCTTTCTTTTGTAAACCCATTTGCAACCTATTACTGGTTTTTTCTTAGGTCTATCCACAATCTCAAACACATCTTTGTTCACCAAACAACTAAACTCACTTTCCATAGCATCACACCACTTTTCCTGTTCTTCCCTGGAAAAGGTTTCCAACTGTTCAAAACTTTCAGGCTCCTCTACTACTGTACAAGCTCTAGCCTGTGTCACAACAAACCTATCTGGTGACTTTCTAACTCTGTGACTACGCCTTGGTATGAATTCTGTCGTTCTGCCTCTCTCCTCATCACTGTCTGCACTAGAAGTTGCTGTCTTTCTGCTAAACCTCTTGTCTTCTGTCATCCTAGTGGTAACTGGTCTTGTTTGTGTCTCCCCATCTGAGGCACTACCACTACTGCTAGTTGAGGCTTCTGGTTTGACTTTCTGGCGGTCTGTAACCCGCCAAAGAGAAGAATTATTCAGTGAAAGACAAATTTCTTTTATAAGCTAGGAAAAGAAATTGGAAAGACTATAAGAACAAGAGGTAACAAATGAAGAATGAAAGTTAAGTTAAATGGATGAAATATGATGGAGTGTCTAAATGTTATAAATCTTATCAAAATTTTGTATGTTTGTATGTATGTTTTTATATATTGTGTTGTAAGAGTTGTGTATGTTTGAGTAATAACTAATAAAAATAATAAAAAAAATAATTTGGCACATCCTTAGGTGATTGGAAAGGGGACTACAACAACTGTTAACTAACCCTATTGTGCTCCACCAGTTTGGGCCTCCCCTCTGGAAAATTTGGCTCTGACAAGATGCAATGGAACATTGCCTCATTAGTGCCTTTAACCCCAAGTGTTTCACAGTCAAATTGATCTTGTGGAATGACCACTGGATTTGAACTTTTGATGTTAACCAATATTGCAGATCAATTTAAATTAAATAAAACTAAGCTGCATGTTTATATACAATTGTGTTGTCCTGTCTTACCCTTGAGCTTGTGTGTATGTGAATCATAGTAGTACAATGAAAGATATACTTCATTTCCAATCTGGAAATATTTTTTTTAAACAAAACCTAGAAATAAATTTAGATCATGAGCATTTTAAAAGGGAAGTGGATAAACAATGTAGGATCCTTATGCTGAAGGACTCACTACCTTTGTGAACCATTCTCCACATTTTAACTCAGTAATAAGGGAAAAATTTGAAGGCACGCAACAACAACAGCAGCAGCAACAACAACAACAACAAGAAGAAGGCTGCTAGCGGTACTGTTAATATTTATTGTTTCAGTTTATAAGCACTCTATGATCTATATTATCTGGTCATTTTAACAAAAAGTTCCCTTAGATATTTTTTTCAGATGAGATATATGGGTTTTGCAGTGTATGGACACTGCTCCCAGATATAGAAGACGAAGAAGAAAAACATAACTGGTGGCAGGAGCTTTCGTTGCAATAATAACCCTTTGAGAGCAAATAATGTATGCTCAAGTACTGTCACTTCTGTGTTTCCTGAAATATATAAAGTTTCATGAATACAATATTTCTTCTAAGGAGTTGCAAAGAATTGAACCCCACAGTATTGTTACTCAGGTTGGCAGCCAGGACTATAATTAAGCCTATTCTCCTGAGCTGCTCAAAAATCCCTCTACTGCACTAAGAAGAAAAGCAATGAACAGAACAGGGAAGCATGCACCACTCATTCAGCTTTAGATAACAAATGAGGAGAAATCTGGCATTGTGGCAAGAGTGGGACCCAAAGGATTGCTTCTTTCTTTCTCTCTACTTAGCTCTTCATTAAACGCAAGAATGAACTTTACATTTTATAAATGTGCCACCACTATAAGAATGTGATAACATCCCTGATGTGAAACATCTATTTATCATCCTCATCATCTCATTTAACAAACAAGTCAGGAATTATGGGAGTTGTAGTCTAGAACTTCTGGAGAACACTACACCAGAGGAGGCTAATAAAGACTGTTAATGAAAGGAAATCAGTAAAAGTAAAAGAGACCGAGTTTATATAGAGGAAGCGTGTGTGTAAACTGTTTATATAAGGAGAGAGAGGGGGGATGGAGACATATTTACCCATGAAGAACAAAAAACCTGCAAAATTTCAAGAGGCTAGTTAAGGTAGCTGAGAAATTATGATGAATAACATTTAAGTTAGTTTCTTTTTATTTCTTTTTTTTTCATTTTGCTGAATTGACATGAAAGTGAGAAAAGGTGCAATGAAGGGAAGGAAATTGTGAATATGGAGCATATGATGGCAGAGACACACAAAGTTGAATATCCACAGTATTTCCGGGAAAACGCCCAGTGATGCAAATTTCCTTTTTAAAATTCTATTTCTAAAGGCTCTATAGATATATTTTCCATATTAAAACCCTTAGGACCTCAATATCAATGTCATAGATACAGCAAATGCAATCAATCAGTCAATCAATCATTCTAGATCAGCTCTCTTACCTGCTTTAACTTTTGGTTTGTCAGATTGCACTTATATCTTATTTCTGAGGCTATTATGGTAGTCCATCCACAAAACCAAAGTAAAAGTTGATCTTGCCATAATAGGAAGCCAAAATATTTCTAAATCTAAGTTTTTGCAACACATTCTTTAAAAAATAAAAACCAAAAACAAGGTTGCTCAGCTACAGAGGAAATAGAATTGATACAAAGACAACTTCATGCAAAATAAGGCCCTGTAGAATTTTACCTGCTAACAGATAATTGAATCTCTTGTTCTTACCACCTGCTAACTCCCCAGTGTGAGCTGCAGCTTGTATTACAATGTGTTATTTCTCCAAGCAGTCACATGTGACAATTTATTTAGCCTACACATTCAACAAATGCTGAAGGTAGAGAGGACTGACAGTGAGGAACATAAAATGACCTCATTTTATCCTTTTGTCTGTTCTTGACAAGAGTTCATCCATAAAAGGTGCAGTGTAAATCAAAAACAAAAATAAAGCACTCTCTCTCACACACAAATGAGAAAGCCTACATTCTGAGCAAAAGTATAATGTTTCAGTTTTGGGTTTTTTGTGTTGTTTTGTTTTTTTTACCCTAGAGGAATGGTAGCCAGTCAACATATTAATTTTGCAGACCTTCAAATTCAGTTTTGACTTTGATCTGGCATTCTAAAAGTGACTTGCTTCTGCTTGGAATGATTTGAAGTCGCTTTGTTTGGATTCTGATCCCCAGCTTGAGTCAAGATTCCAAAATTCAAGGGTCAGTGTTTCCCAATGACTAGAATGAGAACCTGTCTGAGCTCTAAGATCTTTGGAAGAAGTCCTGCTTTGGTGGTAAGGAGAAGGCCTTCTTGATAACTGCTCCCAGAATTTGGAACTCCTTTCTTATGGAGGCTAGAAAGGTCTTCTGCTGGCAAGTAAAAACATTCTTATTCCATCAGACTTTAGAAAATGATTTTGTTGGGCTCATAATGGTATGATGTGCTGTGCTCTTTTGTTGATTTTTTAAAGAGAGGTCTTTTAATAAATTTTAAACATATTTGCCTCTACATATTGTTTAACTGTGTTTTAAACAGCTTTCATCGCTTTCTGTGTCTTTCTGTTTTTGATATTTTTGTATAGTTTTTAATCTGTTTTTAATTGTTTTTGTTTTTAATATGTTGTAAGCCATTTTGCGTCCCATTAGCTGGGGGAGGGGAGGCAGGATATAAATGAGGATGAGAATGGTAGTAGTCAGAATTCTACTTAACTACTGTAGCATAAAGTTTCCTAGATTTAGGTCTACTTCCTCAGAAGTAGCTCTAGCTCTGCAAAAGCTTATGGTAGAACTTCTTTCACTCAGTCTCAAAGGTGCTACAAGGTCCCTTTGTACTGCAGATAAACATGGTCATGCCTCTGAATTATATGTAGTTATACCTGAAGCAGACAGACTAAAAGGTGCACCTTCTGGCTGCTTTGGGGGCATGGCATGCAGATGACACATGCTCCAAGATTAGCTGGAAGCCTCTCCAAGGCCACTTAAGGCAGCCTGAAGCCACCAACAAAAGGAGTGGTAAAAATCCTCCTGCTGGTGACTCATTTGGGACTGACACAGTGGCCTGCTTTCAGAGTGGCTGTCAGTTGCCATGGTCCATGGCCAATTGGGGCTAGAGCAGGCTCAAGCTGCCAGTCTTCTTCGACCCTAGGTAAGAACTCTTAGCCTGAGCTCAGTGTCCTTATGTAAAGATAGATTTATCAGTCTCTCAGTCCCAGTTTTTATTTCCCTGAATCCTGTGGTATCCATAGAAAAGAAATTATTTATGTACCAAACTATCTGCTTTTCCATAACCAAAGCTTCAATGAGGTTTCAAAGGGTCATTCTGAAGCTCTGTTATGCCATGAGAGGAAGGGACACTGCTGAGGGTGTTCATTTCTGATAAGACTTGGGATGTCAGCAAGATCCATTGCATATTCTTACAGTTTGAGAGGCCTGAGTTGACAGGTTTGAGTACAAGCTGTTCACAAATGTGGATCACTGAACAGAATAATCAGTAGGATATGAAAATATTCAGCACAGAAAGAAATAACCTCAATCATTTGTAAAACATATAAAGGTGGAAATACTTGTGCATAGTCAAATATATAGGATAATAGGAGAGAGGCTGAGGATAGAGGTTAGACTAATGCAAGAAGTGTTGGTCTGATAAAGCAAACAAACAGAAAGTTTGCAAATGTGTTAGCTAGCAATTATGTGTACAGGCATACAAGGATTGTTAACTCTAACATGAGTAGCTGCCTGTTTGGGTTGAGAATATGCCCTGGGTGTATTTAATATGAACCTAGGTACAACTCAGTAGAAAATGATACTTTATTCCATCCACAGCTCATCCATAGCTCCAAGTGTACAGTATAAACTTTGTAAGGGTTGGTCAATGCAAAGTGTTCATTTTATAACTCAAGAACTGCATGTTCTACTCTTGACCCTCTGCAGTTATTTTCATTTCCCCCTTACCAACATGAAGCTTGGTATGAAATTCACTGGTATGAGATACCACTACAAACATATATACACCGCAGAACCAATGTGAAGTCCTACTAGATTAATGTCATTGTTTTTAATACAGCATCAATACAATACATCTCTATGCTTAATGTCTTTCCACTCTATATCTTCTACACTTAAATAAGGTGACCAATGTATAATTCAGTACATGGGTTACTTGTGGTACATTATGTTCTCTGGATGGGTTGTGTTTGCATGTTTTATCATTTCTTCTTGTGAGCAGAGGGATTAGTCATTGAAATTCCTTCAATCTCTGTAATACCCAAACCATTACTACAGACTCTTGCTCTTCAGATAGTGGCTGATTTCTTTTGAATCTCATGAGCAATAAAGCAGTCTTGTTAAATAAAAAAAGAAGTATCAGATTTTGACTAGGACTTCATTTACAATTCAGTAGCTGCATGAAAATACAGAAAAGCAGATAAGTAGTTGTGCAAGTTGTAGACTTATTTAGAAGCACAAACAGTAATGGAGTCTATTCTAATAGTTTTACTTATTAATTCAAATGATCCTTACTTTGACTGGAAAATATCTTCATGATGAGTCTAATTATATTATTGCAATGCAGGCAATCCTTTTTCATGAATATATCATCTTTAGAAATTAAATTAATATGAATGTATTTTGTGCTTCTGTTATATATTCAATCAAGTTCCTAAAACTGAGGGGCATATGTGATTCTGCTCACATAATACTGCTTTATCCTAGATGGGTTTTATGAAAACTAGTGCCAGCCTACCTTCCATCCATCCAAACTCATTTTATGAAACGCTTTGCTTGAGATCTTCATGTGAGCAGGCTGACAGCCAAGGAAAGAGCCAAAGATCTCATGGAGCTGTCTTGCATCGATTCCTTCTTTAATAGAATATGCAGAAAGACATCACAATCAAAAAATAGCTTTGATTTTGTTGCACAAAACTGGAATTTTATGCCATAAGTATCGGAAATAATGAATGTGGGAACAAATATTATTTCATGGAAAAAGGCGTATAATACACAACACGCAAAAATTATAATAAATGGGGGAAAACAGATGCAATTAACATATATAAAGGTACTAGACAAGGTTGCCCATTATCCCCTTTTTAATTTTTATGTACTATTGAAATTTTTATTGGCAACCTAAGAAGGGATGAGGAAATCAGAGGGATTAAAAAGAAAGAGTTTAAAATGAGAGCGTTTGCTGGTGATTTGGCCTTGTCTCTTGTAGAGCCAAAGGAAAGTTTAGAAAAGTTAAGCAAACACTTAACTGACCTCAAAGGGGTAGGATATAAATAAAATATTATTATTAGACTTTGAGAAAAGTTCAGGATTAAAAATTAACAAAGACAAAACAATGATGATTGTTAAAAACATGACCAATTCGGAGGATTCTCTAGCATTGAGTCAGGCCAGTTAAAACGGTCTCAAATGGGATTATTGTTGTACTGTGTATTGGACCAGTAAATGTTCCTTTTTGTATAAAAGAATCGTGTGAAATTTGTGCAAATGAAACCCACAATTATAGTATATTCTGCATTTAAATACAAATGCCGTTTTCTGTGCAAAAATACAACATGTGAATTTCACACAAAATAAGTCCTGAATTCTGGATAGTCTTCCAAAACTCAAATTTTCAAATACTTTCTTGGGGGTGGGGGGGTTGCTCAAAGTGTTTCCTGTGAGAACACTATTAGCAAAGAATTACACCACTAGACTGAGTTTCAAGAGAACAATCCAAACATTTACTGATGAGGAAAAGCCACATTATTAAGTTGGCTCTTGGCAGTTAAACTCCAACAAATGTATTTTCCCCAGTTATTCATGGGATTAGATGCTTGTAAAATTATGATGAAAAGAAATCTGACAAGGTGTTTCCTCTTAACATGTGAATTTAAGGAGAAATCATTTGTAAAATCATTAATCCTAAAAGTGTTGTTAAAAAGCAAAACTCAGAAAAAGAATGAAATTATTATTTTAATCTTGATACAAGAGAAGAAAGAAACATAGTGCTTTGAGGAACAGAAACAAGGTTCTTTTGCATATTAATTGGGAATGGAAACAAAGTTTTGCAACAAATCGTTTATTATCTCTGCTTTCTTCAAACTGTTGGTAGGTTATTTAATTTAATTTAATTTATAGAAGAAATGCCACAAAGGTTTCCTCTGTTTCCCTACTACGTCTTGCTTCTTTTTGAAATAATGGTTTTTGATTAGTGATGAGGTTGAATAGTGGTTAATTTTCTAGAGGTTTCATAGCAAACGTGATCATATGCCACTCCTCTTTCCAAATTAAAGATAACTTAATTAATTAATTAATTAAAAACAAGAATTTACTATATTTACTCATGTATAAGTCTAGAAATTTAGGTTTAAAAATTGACCCAAAAAACCTGAGTCGACTTATCCACGGGTCAATGTAAATACTGTATTTTAATGCATATTAGTGAAAGGCAAGAGTTTCATCTGCAATGGAAGCACTGACCCCCTTCTACACTCTCATCCATCCAGCCTTTAGTATCATAAATAGTTATGCCTGCTGGAATCATTCTTTGTCATTGTTTTCCTTTACTTTGTCCTTTACATCCTTCATTACATGCTCCTAAATTTTACCCTCGACTCATCCACGAGTCCTATCAAAATCCATAATTTTGGTCCCAAAACTTGCCCTCAACTTATAGCCGAGTATATACAGTACAAATTTGAGAATAATTTCTCATCATCATGCAAAAATATTAGCAGTGATAACATGGAGGCAACTGGAAAGGATGAATAAGTTTCTGATTTCTAGGGGAAATATATTCCTATTTGTACCTACCTATTCATCTACCCCACATTAGGATGCTTGGTTCAAACAAAAAATGGTGGTCTAAACTCAATTGCTAGTTTCAGCTAAAGCAAATTTTATTCATTCAATGCTCTAAGTGAGACTTATAATTGGCTGTATCCCAGCATATTTAGCCATCTGCCTTGTAAGAACTGTTATGTGCTAGTTTGAGAAGTGTGTGTAATTGGCTTGGACATACTTGTACTTTCATGAAATCTAATAGCCAATCCATAAAGGGAAAAATCCAATTAACTCTTATGTCTCAGTGTTTCAGTTAAAAATCAAATGGATTATACATCAATGTTTAAAACTATGAGATGTATCCCAAATAATAAGGTATCACCCACGACAAATGAAGCAGAACCTCAGCAAAATTGATTGACCTAAAAATTACAGGTTTTGAGTCCTGGATAATGTGGAATAAACAAGGTTTCTGTTGTTGTTGTTCTAGCAATACTTTTTTCCCCTTTCAAATACTGGTAAACAAATATTGCTTTTGTTAATTTCTATTTGCTTCTTTCAATCTTGTTTTATTCAATTTTGTTTAGCTAAAACACTTCTGTCCATACACACACATTTAAAAACTAGATTTCCTTGAAATTCACACAGAACTTTCAAATACAAAACAACAACAACAACAACTTGATAAATGCCAATGCTGGAATTAAGGAAATAATATTCATAAGAAGCTTTAGGTATGCTAGAAACAATCCACTGGGTGTTCTGGTTATATGAACTATATTGAAAGAAAAACAAAAGAAACGTTTCCCAACTTTGTCCTTTTCAATTAGTGCTATGTCAGGGGCTGTACAAACAGCCCATAAGGGGCAGCTCTATGCCGCCCCTCGAAGTGCCGGGTTGCAGATGTGGCAACATCATGCCATGTCCCCAACCTGGTGTAAAAAGGAGCCTTAAAATGCGGCTTCTATTTGCACCATACAAGGGGTGCCATAAGTGCCCCAGTGCAGCATTATGACACCCCTCATGGACAGCACCATTTAAGTGTTGTAAATGGAGGACATCATGGCACACACTGTTTGGATGGGTGCACACCAAGATAGCAGCCTGCAGGTGGCAGTAGTGTTAACACTCAGCCCTACTGCAGCCCTAGTTCGGGTGCAGGTCGGCATAAAATGCCATTTTGTACACCCTCTTAGACCACAATTTGTATACATTTTCAGATGCAATGGTTCTCTTATTCATGTCTATGGGTTCAATATTTACATATTTTATAAGAAATTTCCATCCTGTACCTTCCACCCATAACATATAATGCAATTTTAAATGCATCATGTGAAAAGCTTGAAAAAAGTCTGCCTCGCTGATTGCATAACAATATAGTGAATGCGACTCCCCCCAACACGGTGGACCCATGAGGTGTGAGGTGTGCTTTGCAGGCCTCCCAGGACCATGAAGCCAAAATTTTAAAAGAAAACACTGCAGCTGCAAGCCACAGTGAGTGGAGTTTTAGGGAGTGGAGCCAGAAGACTTTTTAAGCTCTGCCACCCCCTGCGCCTGCCTCTTCGCTTTGGGGATCAACCCACCCTGCCCCTGCCGACACAGTATGAAGTTTCTTTGCTCTTTCTAGGCCAGGTAGGAATTTTTTCCCCTTTCTCACAGGCTTTTTTCTTACTCCATACTGTTACAGTTGGACTTGAGCAATTGGCTAGGGTGGTGTTTAAACAGGTTGTCATTTGACAGATCGGTGAGCACCTAGGTCACCACTTTGGTGAAAGGGAGGTCCTTGGAACTGCCTCTTTAGGTCTTTGGACTGGAGAAGCAGAGAAAGGGGCTTTCCTTGAGGCTGACCTAAAGGGTCAACCCTCCCTCTAAGCCCTGGGGCTTGGGGGAAGAACTTTCTGCCTGGTCTTCCTGATGTGGGCCAGCCAGGGAATAACCCAGCTTTTGGGTTATCCTTGGGGCTCAAGTGTGATTGCCCAGGGGAAGCTGTAGAGGAGATCTGGGAACAGGAATCACTGCTACAGTTGCTCCTACACTAGGCTACTCCCCCTTTTAGTTGCAGTTCTCCAAAGAAGTCAATAAATAGGTAAATTAATAAAGTTGCCCTTTTTAAGCCAGTTTCTGTGTTGGTCATACTATTTCCTGGCTTGGGCAATGATAGATGCCACATTCTTGGGGAATTCCTACAATGAAACAGAGGAGATAAACACAAGATGTCATAAAAACACACACATTTTTGACTACACCATGGCCTATACGGTTCCTTGAGTATCAAAGGCAAACCCAGGACAGAGTATTTCACAGTATAAACATTATAGCATGACTGCAAAAATGATAAACAAGTAATGTTGTAAAGTTTTCAAATAAAAATGTGTCTGTTTAGAGGATTAATTTCAAAAGATGATGTTATACCCACCATGACATACTTGGTTTCTGTCTCATTGTGTACAAAAAGAGAGCTGTGGTTATCACTTTTTGCAGTGTGTGGTTGTTGTGGACCCCATCTGGCACAGCTAGAGGTGGCAGTCTGCACTGCATCTTAGTCTTTTGTTATATGTCCAGCAAAAAGAAGCCAGGATAGTTCGGTTTGGCAAGTTTTGTTACATAGGAGTGACTAAAGATGCTAAAAGGTCTGAAAACCAAGACTTATATGGAACAAAGTGAACTGGGTATGTTTAGCTTGGAGACAAGAAAACTGAGAGGTGACACAATATCCGTTTTTAAGGCTCTGACGGGATGGCATATTGTGAATGGAGTGAGGGTTTTTTTATGGTCCTCTGGTAACTTGAACACAAACCAATGGAATCAAATTACAAAGAAAGATACCCCATCTAAGATCTGTTGAAAATGGAACAGACTGCTTCAGAGGGTGGTGATCTCTTTGGAGGTCCATAAAAAGAGTTCTGATGAGTATCTTTCAAGAGTGTTTTAGTTGTGAATTCTTATATGGTATAAAGTTGGACTTGGTGGCTCTTGTAGCCCCTTCCAGCTCTAAGATTGTATGAATCTATGGTTCTACACCTCATCAGTGGCAGAAAACAGTGATGGGATTCTTCATTAATTTCTTCTCAGATTAAGTGATTTTAACAAGTAAATTTAGCAATTTTCTTCTTGCTGTGAGAAAGTCTTGGAAAACCATACAATTTTCAAAGGCCCAGAACAGGCAGGCAGGAAAAAGTGGCTTGATCCTGCTTTTTCCCAAAGCAGATCAAAACCCCACAGCCTGCACAACCCACTTTCAAGGCAGGTTGAATGCACATGGCCCAATTGTACAGTGCAACGTTAAGCCACACTGATGGGTATTTTTTTTTGTTGCCTCCCCATCACGCAAGCACGCCATCGCATAAACACACCACCGGTGGACCCCCCCCCCAAGTACCAACCATATGTTTGCACAGAACAGGTCCTAAACTGAGAGGTAGCTCATCTGTGCAGGAGTCTTGTCATTCAATTTATTGACACAATATATATTTCCTTACCATTTATCTAATATATTCAAGTATTAATTCCATTTCTATCAACTAGTTAAGTGCACATCAGTAGTGCGGGGAATCCATCATGGGTTTTAATCAAAATGTTAAAGTTACTATTCAAGGTGCTGAACAGTAGCCTTCAAATAAGTTGGGCAAAACCAGTTATAGAATCACCATCCCACTGACATGAGTCACCAGCTGCCACAGACATTGTGATTTTAAAAAATGGGGGCATGCACTTTAGGAGCAGGCAATACAATTTCAAGTACACTGTGGCTAGTTCATGTAAAACTTACAAGGAAAGATTTTCATTTTAAATGTTGCATATTTTGAGGTTCATCTCTAGTTTGCAAGAGGGAAGCCAACCAATGAGCCAATCAAACAGTTAGTCGTTTTGGGAAAAGTTACTCTTTTAAATTGCTAGGTGCTGTAATACATTTCCACTAAGCTCACTAGAGCTCATTTCATTTAACTGAAGTGCTGTGTTTCAGTGAGTTGAAGGACGGTCTATTTCCAGTTCCCATGGTGCTTTTAATATAGCTGGTAATTATATTTGTTGTTCATAGCACACCTGATTTGATATACTGAGCATACCTCTCATTTAGTCTAAGGTCACCTTTTTGCCACTGTGGGGCTGTGAAAAGGTCTTTGAGAAAGAGAGTAGATTGTATTTAGTCCATCCTAGCCCAACATGGTAATGGTAGTGTGATTTAGAATCAGGCCACAGTATTAAATGGTGCATTTGCTTTGGATTGCTGTGTCTTTAAAAGAAATCTATTGCAGAAACAAGCAAAGGGCAATGAAATCAAAAGAGAACTCTGCATTCAGGGAGCTGAAAATCGAACACAACAAGAAAAAAGAGAAAGAAGAAAAATGAATAAAGTGGTATGTAAGTTATGGAAAAAGCAGACAATTAAAAATATCCAATTGAACTGGGAATTTCTGTTAGAAAGCTAATGAACAAATCCTATTATTTTTTAAAAAAATTATGTAAGATGTTATAATTGGGATTAGATACGTAACAGCTCTTTTCTTTTTCAAAAATCAGTGCTACTGTTGTATGAACCTGAAAGCATATCCTTGTAACCCTGACTGAGACTGAATCGGGTTACAGACGGGCAAAAAGGGGTGTACTCATGACGTCATGAAGGTAGAGCCTTCAGACGGGCTTTACCTGAATGCCGTCATGAACACGCCCCCCGCGCGCCCCAAGCGGGAAGAAGCGGCATTAAAAAGGTGTTGCTTTTTTCTGCTTCTTTTCTGTTTGATGCGTACCTGCGCAGCTCCGTCTGTAAGCCCCTGCACCGATACGTCAGAATTGCTACACCGCAAATATAAGTTGCCGGTTTAAAAGCTCTGTGTCAGCTGCGTCGCATAATGGGTCGGGTTCTCGGGACATGCGTGGTTTGCAGTCAAGCTTTAATTGCAACGTCTGCTGCCATGGAGCTGTGGAAGCTGAGGCACAGCTGCGGCGCATTTTAAGCCTCGTAACCCTAACCCTAGAGCCACTTGTGCACATGCGTTGCTAGAACCGCGGGAAGTTGTAACTTTTGCCGGCGGATGTTTTGGTTGTAGAAAGTGATAAGGGAAAGTTTGGGATTTAAAGTGACCCCCTACACACATTCCTGCCCCATTTTCACCTGGGAACGGGCACAGTTTGGCTGCTCCTGGCACAGCTGTGTGGCGGCTCCCCTTTGCCACCAGGCAGGATGGCACAGCCATCCACCAGCACCCCGAAAAAAGGCAGGGGGACGTCTTGGTCTCATACTGAGACGGCTGACCTCATAGCTATATGGTCCCAGCCAAACATTTTGCAGAAACTGGAGCAGTCCTACCTGAATGCTGACACATATCGAGAAGGGGAAGAAGCCATGAGAGCTGCTGCACCGGTACACTAGAATTGCTACGCCGCTAATTTAAGTTGCCCATTTAAAAGCTCCGTCGCATAGTGAGTTGGGGTCTTGGAACATGCGCAGTTTGCAGTCAGGCTTTAATTGCAACGTCCGCTGCCATGCAGCTGTGGAAGCTGAGGCACAGCTGCGGAGCATTTTAAGCCTCGTAACCCTAACCCTAACCCTAACACTAGAGCAACATGTACGCATGCGCTGCTTGGAAAGTTTGGACTTTAAAGTGCACCCCTACACTCATTCCTCTGCCATTTTCACCTAACAATAAAAAACGCTAAAACTGTAAATATTGACATATGTACAAAGGAGGTGAGGGGAGATGGCAGGGGGACAACTGTGGCTGCGCATTGCAGATTCAGCAGGAGCGCGGGGACCAAAGGAGAGGAGGCATCTATGATGCTGCTGACACTGGCAAAGTGCAAGCGGACAAGGATGCCAACACCAGCTGATCACCAGCTGGCAGGAGACCACCATTGTTTTAAAGGGGCTTGGGCACTTTAAATGTGCCCATAGGCTTTCTGCCGCCGCTGCTTAGCGCTGCAGCTGCGAAGCTGCGCACCTCTCATGCGGCAAAAGAAAAAAAAGAGAGACCCCGGAGTTTGAATGTGCCCAAGACCTTTTGATGCCCTCTAAACTTGCCCCCAAAGGCAAAGGGCAACTAGAGAGGGCCTGGGATCAAGGGGCAGGGAGCACTGACAAGGCACTAGGTCCCATGATGTCCCATAAAGACATCATTTCGCCTCCCAGGGCATGTGTTCCCTCCCAGCCCTATCTACTCTATTCTACCCTTCCTGTTCTCTCCTCCCACCATGCCTGGCTCACTGGTCCCCAAACCAGCAATCTCCAAACTCTGTCCTTCCAGGCGTTTGGACTTCATCTCCCAGAATCCCCAGCCACCTTGCCCTGTGGTCTAGGATTCTGGGAGATGAAGTCCAAACACCTGGAAGGACAGAGTTTGGACATTGCTACCTCACACCACTCCTGCCTAGCTTTAAAGTCACAGGGAAAAAGTTTAAAGGGGCTTGGGTGCTTTAAATGCGCAGACAGGCTTTCTGCCGCCGCTGCTTAGCGCTGCAGCTGCGAAGCTGCGCACTTCTCATGCGGCAAAAGAAAAAAAAAGCCGCGGTTTGGGCCGCCCGTGAGGAAGCTGCCTCTCTTTTTGCAGCGTCCTCCGAGGCGGCGGTTTGGAAACTCCAGGTCCGAAACGGACCCAGGTGAGGCGTCTTCACTGACTCCCGTGTGGAAGCTCCAACACCTGAAGCACGCCCCCAGGGCGGGCCGTCTGGAGGCTCCGCATTCAGCTGAATACACCTCCAAGACGTCCTCCCCTGCCCGTCTGTAACCCGCCTGAGAAAATTATCAGTTCCATGTCCATCTTCTAGATACAGCAACTAGAAAAGGATCTCCTTCCCTTCCTCTGGTTCTGTTCAGTCTGGTGTCAAAGGATGTAAGACGGGGACCATTGAAGTGCAATTTTGGAATAGTGTTTGGTTCTGGAGCTTATTGTGTATCATGAACACAGAGGGTGCATAACAAACTGGGAAAGCTGTTATTAATGAGGCATAGAGGGGGAGAAAACCTACTGGCAAAGTACAGTGTTTGAAACTGAGCCTAGGGAGGCAAGAAAGGACCACTGTACCGGAGAGAAGGGAACATAAGGGAATGTAGCCTTATTGAGGATGTCACCAAATTATGGAGTTGTGTGTGTGTGTGTGTGTTTCTAAGGAAAAACTCTTAGAACTGTATTGGCTTTATTAAAAAAATATTCTGGCTTCTTAACACCTGTGTCCCACTCTGTCTAAAGTAGCAAACTATTTTTAGGTGTTCTCTTTAAACCAAAATATAAAATCACTATCTGATTAGTACAATAAATGCTATTGAAACAGTTGTCACCCTCTCTCTGGTCAGTGATTGTACAATGTAGCAGAACTTTCACGGTTAGACTACCTGATGTGGGACTGCCTGGTGAAGTTTCCTTCTGGCCAGAGGTGGTAGTTTCAAACAAGAAATAGTCTGTGTTAATTTTATGTTTGAAATCTGCATTGTAAATTATAGCTCTCTAGGCACTTTATATCAGAAGCTATGGGGAGAAGCTTATTTGCTTCTCCAAATAAGAATTCAACCCCCAATGAAATTTTCCTTCAATCCCCAAATGTCTAGCACTGAAGATAGTAAAACACTGAAAGAACACCTAGATCTCTTATATTTGCTAGATTCATATTTCCTTCATGACTTTTCCTGCTCATTTCCTTTAGCTGTCTGAATTGCATTTCTAAACATTCAGTTGAAGTTTTAAGTTAACCAGATATTTGGTAACTTAAATATTCTCATAGGGAGGGGATTCTCATGGGGGGAACAATGCACCCACGCACTCCTCTCTCCCCCTCATCCTTGTCTAGAAGGAGGGTTTTTTAAAAATCAAAATAAAAAATCAAAATAAAATGTTATTCAAAATTTCACCAACAACAGTAATAGAAAAAAAAAAAGAGTGGTGGGTTGGACAACGATTAGAGTGCATCTGGTGGGATACCCGACTCTTAACTGACAGAACTCATCATAGGAAATTTCTTCATTCCTATTGAGAGGTGATACATACAGCACAGAGATCTTTCTCCTCTGCACGTATTGCATCTCCTGTCCCACAGAGCTGTTTAGGGTGGTAAGGGAACTGACACAGGTTCCACCTGTGCAGACCCATTACTTAACCTGACAACAGCCTGCTGTGACAGTTTTAAGAACTACTTTGCAGATAAGATCTCTCAGATAAGATCTGAGATGCCTGGATTATAACAGAATCTACTGATGAGATGACCAGCTTAGACAGCTTTAAAAAAGCTGTCAAGATGGATCTCTTCCGGCAGGCTTTTCCCAAATAAAACTGCCCAGCCATAGTTTGACTGCCTCCTTGCACCACGTACTATGCTACCACACTACCCACGTTATGTTTATCATTAATAGATATTTTAACACTCTATTTTAAATGTAATGTGCTTAGTTCTTTTTTGAGGGGGGATGTTGTTATGTAATATTGTATGTGGATGTTTTAACTGGTTGTTTGCTGCTTTGATTGTTTTATTAAGGAAAAGAGGGATAAAATACAAGTTTTATTTATTTATTTTATTTAAACTATAGAGAGGCCATATCCACCACACTACTCCCATAGCTACATCCCTGCTCAGATAGGTTAGCAAGAACGGGTTTCCAGAATCTTTCTGATTGCTAAGAGGATTGTTCTACAGGTACAGAATGAAAAGGCTCTGGACTGAAGACCTTATAACACCCGCTTCCTTTGAACATACATTTTTACATCAACATTTAAAAGACAATTTTCTTTATTAAGATACATGAGCAGGATACTTAGATTAATACACATAAAAGCCACTATTGGAATTATCCAAAATTCTGTAGGGTAGGTGATAGTGTCAGCCTGCTTAACATCTATTGCAATTGATATTCTCTGAGGACTTTGTTTTGCCTTTCTTACTACCCTTCTCTGCTTCTCTTCAAGCCACATCCACCACTCCCTCTTTTTACTATTTACTATTACTGTAGTTGTGAAATTCTGAATATATCATTCTAAAGAAAATCTTCTGCTGAATAAAGATGAAAGGGAGGGGAGAGATAGAGATTTATAGAAACAATCAGTAAAAGCTAAAACATATTAAAGAATTATTTAATTGTTCTTATCTGTTTATAGTTCCAGTATTTAGGAAGCTTTAGGTTACCAGCTAAGCTCCTGTTACTGAGGACTTTCCTGTTCAGCAAAAAGTATGCTTTGATGAGTGTTTCCCCTCAGGAAGAGAATGGAAGTGCTATGATGGCATGTGGAATGGCATGGAGAAAGCTGCAACTCTCCCAATCAGATTTTCCTTTCTTTTCTTATACAGTAAAGTCCTGATTCATTTGAACAATAATGGATAGACTAAAAACCTCCAGATCTGGATAACATAAGGAATGTTAAATTCTAAATAAATTGACATAGAAACAGCTCCCAACCAAATTTCCCTGATATTTATTTATGAAGATCTGCTCTGTCTATGATAGAACATACCTTCTTGAAAAGAACCACATTTTATTTTCCTACTGAGAATCTTTAAAACTTTCCATGTTCTCTTCCCTGCTTTGCATATTAGGGAATGTCTCCTGAGTAACTATACTTTGCTAAACAATACAACACAAAAAATGCAGAGATCTGTACAAACTTATGAAATATTTATTCACTATCTAAGAGAGCAGACAAATGTTTTGGAAATGAATGCTTTAGATTAGGACTCAACAGTGTCTAAACAAAATAAAATCAGCTTGGAACCACACTGAGCAGCTGATAGTCTCAATATGATAGATTAAAATTCCATTGCATGAGACTTAGAACAATTAAAATGAAAGCAAGTACTAAAAACTGCTTATTTATTTCCGATCTACATCTCCTGTCTTTTTAAAGGACGTTAGCAGCTAATAGAGAGCAGGACTGATAGATATACACTGAAATAACAAGGAAAACATCATCACTAAAAGAACATGTGTGGACAGAATTAGAATAAGAGGAAGAAGGAGGGAGTAGAAGGAGCAGGCGTAGCAATAAAATCTTGAAGGTAAATATGCATACACACAGTCCTAACCAGTGTGATTTTTATTCTATTGTCTGTCTGTCTGTCTGTCTGTCTGTTGTTCTTATAGGCCATTTTTCTCCCCAAATGGGATGCATACATTTTTGCATGCTTCTTTGTGTTGTTGCTGTTGTTGCTGTTGATGCGGCTCTCATATAAGTAAATAAAGTTCTTGAGCATCTACAAATCTACAGTTCCTTCAAACATGCATACAGGTCCTCTTGTTGTCCAGTAGTTATAGTCACACCCCCTTAGTTTGCTCTTGTTATTGCTGTGTGCCTTTATGTCATTTCCCCCCCCAACTTATGGTGACCCTAAGGCGACCTTATCTTCAGGTTTTATTGGCCAGATTTGTTCAGAGTAGGTGTGCCATTGCCTTCCCCTGATACTAAAAGAGTGTGACTTTTTGAAGGTTGCTCAGTGGGTTTCATGGTGGAGCTGGAAATCTAACCCTAGTTCCCAGAGTCATAGCCCAATTCTCAAACCACTACACTATGCTGATTCTTTAAGTTTGCTAACTAAGAGTTTGCTCTTAGAAGGAGTAATTTGGGGAAATGAGAGGTCCACACAGAAAAAATGCTGAGGGCATGCAGTTATGCAGAATTTCCCTTTTAACCTATTTAACCTAAATATTGGAACATGCAAGCAGGACAAAATAAACAGAGTTGTGTACAGAGCTACTCTAATTTATTTATTTTGACTGATCTAAAATTCCAAATTGATAAATGGGTATCCCCCACACACACACTATAATGGAAAAGTTCTCATGGAGTGAAGAGCATATAATTTCTCATGTGTGGTGTCTCCTCCTTGCTGATAAAAAGGTGATTTTGCTAATAAAAGAAGTATATATCTGAAGAGGAACACATGAACAGTAAAGGTATTTATTTGAGATGAAAATGCACCTTTAATCTTGAAAACTAAGTCAGAAACCAGATTTAGACATGCATTTTTGTAAGTTTAGTGCCATTAAAGTCAATGAGAAAATACTCAAGTATGTTGCCACCACTAAATGATAGATTGAACCACTTTATGTGTTCATCAATATTGTCCATATTAAAACATTTACAGTTTAGAGTCAATTTCTGTCTCTGAGATTTGAAGGCACGGTTTTTCTTTTGAAGATCATAATGGGCATAACAGTTAATCAGAGATGAGCAATCATGATTTTATTCAAGTGAAGTTGGGAAGAAATAAGCTTGAGATCTGATTTGTGAGTGTTACTGTCTGTAAGAGAGCATCAAGACAGAATGAAAAGCAAGCAGTGAGTGTTTCAAGACATGATGGAAGAGCTTGTTGAAGTGCTCTTTAAAAGACATTGTAGAATATGATGGCTGGAGTGGAAATGCTAGGGAACAGGTTTATAAAAAGTACCACTTATGAACAGAAAGGAAAGAATAGCTTTCACTTTAAAAGAAAAGTTCTGCCACAAATGTACAAACAGTAACTCTATTGCTGATGACTCTTACAACTTAGCTTGTACTTCTGGTAGACAAACTAAGACCTGACAACTAGGCGAGATATTTACAATATTGGCATGTCAATATATCCAAAATTGTCCAAAACACACTGCAGAAATAATCCAATTTGAGACCACTTTAACTGCCCTGGCTCAGTGCTAGGGAATCCTGGGAACTGTAGTTTACTATGGCACCAGAGCTCTCTAAAAGAAAAGGCTAACTATCTCACAAACTACAGTTCCCAGAATTCCCTGGCATGGAGGCAGGGCAGTTAAAGCAGTCTCAAACTGGATTATTTCTGCAACATTTTTGGACCAATAGTCCTTTTGAAGGACTTTTAGTATACCTCTTATTTTAATTAAAATAATTTCCAAACTTTAAAGCTGCTGAGATTTTTAATGTGTTATCCATTAACAATAGTTCCAGAATGTCTGCTGAAACTGGGCATCTGACAGATGCTCTGGGGAAGGGTCCAATTTACATAGGAGAAATTTAATTGGTGTGGCATTTGGGCACCACACTGTAGGCTGTGAGGTGGGCAGAGCCAGATGGGTTTTATGGCCTTGCCTCCCCTTACAAGCCATTTTAAAATTTTCTTCCTTGACCCACCCTGCCACCCTCTGTGCAGTATGAACAATGCTGGTCTTCAGGGTTGGGTAGCCATTTTCTCCCCTTTACATTTTTTTTTTGGGGGGGCGGGGGCTTGAGGTTTCTTTCCCCTACCTGACATTGTATATGGAGAGAAATGTCAATTGGCCTGGGTGATGCCCGTAAATACCTTGTCAGTAACAGGCCTTGACAATCTTGGCCGGCGGGGGGGGGGGGGAAGAGCCTTCTTTGGTGTTGATTATTGGATTGCTCTCTTATGTAAATCTATGGACTTGTGAAGAGTGCCTTTGGCTTGCATACCAGTAAATGGCCTGTATATTGCCCATATCCAGCCACAGACTGATGACATCATCTAGCCCAGCAGATCAAAGTTAAATATGTCATCAGTCTGCGCCTGACTACTGGACATAGCCAGACCCTCCTGTAATCCCACTCACACACTCCACCAGCCATGGAAAGGCCATTCATGTGGCAATTGTAACAAAACCGTGTGTCCAAGGAAGGGGGAGCAATGTAACCACATGGACTTAAATAGATGGGGAGGGAAACCTGCCTCCCAATCTCTCAGTCAATCCAGGGCAGTGCCAAGCTATGACACTGTCCAATCAGGAGGCACTTCCACCTCCCAACGTCTGCTGGGACATGAAGTCCCCAGCGCAGAGAGGAAGTACCACCCCCCCTTTCAGCCACCAGCCAATCCTGGCACAGACAGCCCCACACCTGGCATTCTGGGGCTCGTCCATGCCGGGAGCAGAACCAGCAAGCTGTGGCTCCCCAGGCATGGCAACCGGGCTGACCTGGTAAGTCGGGTGGCCTCCAGTGTAGAGGAGCAATGTAGAATCTTGGCAAAAGTATGTCCAGCAAGGTGTCCATCTTGATCAGAAGTCCAATTCATGAAGGGTATTGAACTGCAACTTTTGGATGTCCATAAGCTTTTGCAATATTGCTTCCAATTCACTCTAGATCCAATATTTTCAACGGTTGCCCAACAGTTGAATAGTTTGAACAGAATTCTAGATGACAGCATTCTGATGAGTATGTATAAGAAGAGCCATGCACAACTTCATTGTCATCTATCATGACTCTTCTTATATATCATTGCAAATGAATTTTGAAATATTTAAAACCAAGCTCAATATCTATTTTCAGAGATGCATACCTCAATCCACAGTGGTAAGCATTTACAGCTAGATAAATTAAGCAGTTTCTTTAACAGTTCTATTTAATTGTTAACATCTCTTGCAGCAGGGATTTAGCAGGGTACCAGTAGGTGCTGTAGTAAACAATCATTTTGTTACCTTTCTTTTTAAAATAGTCAACTATTTTTGTGACTCCAGAGATGATTTAATGACACAATAACCTAGTTTTGTCTCAAAGATGCTGCAGCACTTTTTATGTATCAGTTTTTTGAAACCAAATGGACTACCTCCTGGAATTTGTCCCAGAATGCAAGGGGGGGGGAATCAACGACTTGCAATCTGATTGCCAAGAGATTTCTATGTAGTAGAAAACCAGCAATGAGCTGAAACATTTTTTAAATGGAAGTTCTTCTGGGATGAATTCAGATAAATGATAAATGGCATTGATGTGAGGGAGGGAATAGAAACTAATGAGTTGTGAATGCATTCATTTATAAGTAGCTCCAAAGTAATGTTAGAAGCAGGAGATAATCTCTTATATACCACAGAAGTTCCTTTATAGCCTAGTCTGTGACATTAAGTTGCTACATTAGTTCAACTTAAGTTGCAGCTGCAATCATGTATGCCATTTAGCTACTAATTTTACTGGTAGTATTTTAATTGAACATTGATAGCACATTTGATTTAGACTTTTGGCCTAAGAAAGATCTGGATCACCAATTCTTAACCTTTTCATTACCAAAGAACCTCTTTAAATATATTTTGTTGCTCCAGACTACCATTACTTAACTCAAGATTAAAACCCTAAAGTGCATCAAAAATTATTTAAAGTTGTTCATCAAAGGCCTTTAAATTTGGAGAGAAGGGAGAAGTAAATGCACACATTCCTATAATAATATTGTTATTGAAATGATTCCATACAAAATACTACTAATACTATTAATAATAATAATACTTGAACACTGAACTATGGCCTAATATTGTTTGTTAATTTTGATTTATCAGTTAATCAGAAGGCTGGTGCTACATTTCACTTACAAGCCTTGTTATATTGGGTTTAATAGTGGAACCTTGTATTTTGAGTTCTGACTGTTTTTCAAACGTTTTTTGTTCTAGAATGCTTTTCTTCTTCTTCTTCTCCCCATCCATCCACCTACCCACCAAAACAGACGAGTGGGATAGCTTTGGACAAGGTGTTTGCAAGATGTGTGGTGAAGGACTTAAAAAATAAATAGTCTCCTAAGGTGGTCTGACTGGATTTCATCCCCCCACTCCACTTTCCTGCACTTTTTGGTCACCAAAGACATCTCTAATGTATCATAATCACATTGTGTTTGTCAGTAGTAGTGTCAACTGGCATGAGGAGTTTGCTTGCTGGGCATGTGTATGTGTGTGCATGAGGTATGGAGGGATCAAGGATGCTTCTCATTCCTTCATCTTATGTGCTACTTTGATGCAGGTGAGGAGGAGGTTCAAGAAGGCAGA
>NC_056525.1:183360136-183394052 GCF_019175285.1 Sceloporus undulatus | reverse complement strand
GAAATTTATCTCTGAGGACTTTCTGTTAATGATTTATTTATTTATTTAAAAATCCAATGTATTAAGAAGACAGAATATGAATAATACTCTAAATCTGTGTCTTATGTCATATTTGTTTACAATATTTTTGTTAGCTACATTTTTTTTCTTTATTATACTTGAACCATAGAATCATTACAACAATATTTCTTGGTCAAGTAGGTGAACATGATATTGAAAGGGAAGGAAATCTATAGCTCACAGTCTTATGATATGAATAATATGACAATAAGAATAGACAGAGAAGAGGAAAACAATATAGACAAGTTAAGGCTAAATAACCAAGAATCTGTAGCTGTATAAAGTTAATTACAGGTTGTACAATCCCTTTGAACCAACCTGGCCTGAACAAGATGTGAATCATCCCACATTCCACCAAATGCTGGACCACCAATACACTGAACACATATAGCCCTTACAGTGGACCCATGGTATCCTTTGAAGTTTGATTCCAGGACCATCGGTGGATATCAATTTTTTTTAAGTTTCATTAAATACTATAGATCAGTGATCCCCAAACTGTGCTCTTTAAGTGATTTTGGACTTCAGCTCCCAGAATCCCTGACTATTGGCCAACATGGTTGAGGCTTCTGGCAGCTGAAGTACAAAATCTTTTAAAGGGCACAGTTTGGGGACCACTGCTATAGATAGCAAAATGATTTCCCTTATATAAAATGGCACAATCACGGTTTTCTTTTTGTAATTTATATATGTATTTTTGAATATTTTGAAGCTGTGGATGCTTGAATCTATGCATAAAAAACCATGGATATGGAGGGCCAACTGTATTTTGTCACGCCTCATGCCAAGCTACATACAAATTCATTCACACAGTTAATAAGTGCATTACTGGTTTTTAAAAAAGAAAACTGTAGGCAAGGATAGGGTTTATCTGGATTGGGACCCTGGTTTACTAGGCTTACTTCTTCCAATGAAGTAAGTGAAACTCATATTTGCTCCACTTATTTATTTATTTATGCTCTATTGGGAACTATTTCCAAAATGTATTCATATATTCAAGATGTTTAAAAATGCCTTCCATTCTGACAAATAGAAATTTAGGTCAGTTCATTAATGTTCAGATACTGTTCCAGAGAGCACATAGTGCAGGTATCTTATGCACACAAATGTAGAACAAGAAATTGTCAAGGAAATGTCAAACTAGTTTTTTTTCACCCTGTAAATGTGACAAAAATAGGATTTTTGGCAGTTCTGCTGGAAGTGTGAATACTTTCCTATAACTCTAGCTAAAGTATATTTTAAGATTATTGCTTGTTGGTCTAATATGTCAACTCATTGTATTTGTTGTCAGAAAATTCAGGTGATGCATTTTCATCAAATACCAAGAAGCAAGAAGGTGTCTTGTTCAGAAGTTGTCTGTTACAATTTCACCTGCCTTGCTTAGAAGGATACTGTTCAAACTATGATGAAAGAGTAGCTTGTTTTGCAATCTTACAAACTGCATTCTTCAAAGTATTTGTACATCAAGTTCTTTAATGATATTGACCCAGCTAAAAAGAACTGTCTGTACATAACTTGCAGGGACTGAACCAATCTAACAAACATACATCAAATATACACCGGAGTAGTAATATTTTCACTTACACTGTATAGCTTTTAATGAGTATTAATCTCAAAAATAAATGTGCATTCTGTATCTGGGTAGCACTGCATTGCGATTAGTGTATGAAAAATATGGTCACACTACATGTTGCATTAGGCAAACCTTCATAAAAACATTTAATTCTTTCATTCCCCTTGTATTTTTCCTCTTCCATTCCCACCCTACTCAGCTGCTTATTTGCCTGAAAGTGCTATTTACTACATTTAGTACACTTTTGGGGGGAAGTAATAGCATACAAAAAAAAATAGACAACACAACTAAGGCATTTGTATAGGGACTGCTACTAAGGTAAAAAAGAAAAAGAAAAATTGAGAAATATTAATACTACGTCACTCACTGGTACCAGCTTTGTTAAGATTTAACAGTGGAAGATGACATGATAGGAAAGTAATTCCAAGGGAGAAAAATTGAGATTTCTCATCTTATTTTGCATATGCTAGATTTAGAACATCTGATTCTGAATAGTCACCACTGTTATTATTAACCAGGAGAAAAATGTCCTGGTTAATATGCAGATGTTAGATAACGACAAATAGGGCCGCCTGACTTTTGAAACTGGTGTTTAAAATGAAATCTGGTCCAGTAATCAAAGTTTACATGGGGTGCATCTGCACTGTAGAAATAATTCAGTTTGATACCTCTTTTACTACCAAAGGCTCGATGCTGTGGGATCCTGGGAGCTATAGCTTTATGAGATATTTAGTTTTCTATGTCAGAGAGAACTGGTGCCACAACAAACTACAAACCTCAGGATTCCATAGCACTGAGCCGAGAGAGTTAAAGTGGCATCAAACTGGATTATTTCTGTTACATTTTGTTGAAAAGTTAGCTTGTTACATTAATCCTTGTTAATGTCATTAGAAATAAAAGAGAAGTAACAGCAAAATTTCAATGGTAGAAATTGCCACCATTATATTATCAAAAGAAAAAAAAAGAAGCAACAGCAAAATAAGATTAGAAGTATTTTTATAAATAAATAGAAAAATGGGAAGAAATCCTTTTCAACTGTCTTTGCCAAAAACAATATGTAAAAGATTAATGAACAAATGTTATTTGCAATACCAGTGAAACACTATTACAAGTTCTTACTTTTTAAAAGAAACAATACTGCTGATTTTTCTACCTGAAATATATCACATTACAGAAGATAGCACTATTTTTTGGTAACACGCTATTTCTAAGCTCTGATTACAAGGTCTGATGGGTGATATGTGGATGCAAAAAATGATATTTAAAAATAAATATTCATTTTGCAATAAGATGGTACAGTTAGAATTGAATGATATTTTCTTGGCAAATGCTATACTAAAAAGTACAGCCAGCTAGAAAAAAAATACGGATATTAAAACATGTTTTGGGTAATGTCAAGGGACAGGGGCTCCTGCAACATGTTTTTCTTCTCCTGGATACTTCATCATGTTATCTGTACTGAAATATATACCTTGCGAGACATTTCCTTTTCTGTACTACATTTGATCCTCTGTGCTCTGCTGAGAATGAACTTCACTCTTAATGGATCCCTTGGTGTAGAAAGTTAAAACAGCATGGGGTGTTCTTACTTGTCAGCTTTGGAGAAATTTAAATGTGACACAGTATGCACTTGAATATTTTCTGACCTTTCTTCCAGACAGACAGAAGTCATGGGAGGGAGGTGCCAGAGTTATTTTAATGGCAAAGTTGTTTTTAATATACTCCTGATATGTGCCAGAGCCAGTCAAAAAAAATTTTTTTTTAAAAAAGTGCTTACACCATTCATTATAATTATTAAGTATTTCATTAATTTTTTCACTTGTTTTTCATTCATCTTCCTAACTGAACTGGGAACATTTTATTCATTCTAGTCATTGGCATTCATTTTCATATCCCATTGAATTTTGGTGGGAAATTCGGTCAGTGTTCTTCTGTCTGTATAACACTGTTGCCGCAAAGTACAGTGGTCCCTTCCCTTATGCGGTGGATCCACATAAGGAAAATTCCACATATGCTCAATCCACATTAAAACTAATGAGCCTGTGCCCACAGTAGCATGTGCCACGGGCGCATGCCTCATTACTCCTTCCGGCGTATGGCACCACTTCTTCCATTGCAGCTTTCAGCATATGATGAAAGACGTGTATATCATGCCTGCTTATGATGCGGGCACACTATAATACTATGAGTCTTGTAATTTTCATTGCTATTGGATATAAAACTGCCATGAAGAACCAGTCAAGATATCAAAAGTGACAGATTTCAGACAGGCTGGAAAATGTTCCCCATTCTTAAACAATGCAATCTTATCAAATGTTTTGCAGCAGCAGCCTCAATTGTGGAACTCCTTCCCTTGTAAACCGGCAGTCCTTTCAGCTATTTGAGCAAATTGTCTTGATGATGTTTTCAGTTAAGGGGTATTTATCAATGAAATAAAAGACATATGTATTTTTGCTTTTTATTAATTTCAGTGGGTTTCTCTTACTTGTAACTCTAAATCCAAATATTAGTTTCAAAAAGAGTGAAGCCTACTTGTTCTCTTACCAAGATCCTAGTGATTTAATAGATCTATTCTAGATGGGACTAACAATTGGATTGTATTTTCCAGTCAATTCACACAAAATTCTAAATCATCCTGTAATTCTTCCAAATGTCTTGCAAAATTTCAGATAGAACAAGGATTTCACATTATAGACAATGAAAAAGTCCCACAGACACAAGCTTGTTACTTGGTCATTGCATCCTTCTTGGTAAATTTTAGGTGGAATGTGTAGGCTGTTCCAGACTGTTTATAACTTTTGTCACAGTGGAGAGAAAAACAACTAATGCAATTTAGAAAAAAATGTTATTCCATGTATTATTCATTCATTTCAGTCCCGAGTTATTTTTCTAAGACTGCATCAGCACTGCAAAAATAATCCAGTTTGACACCACTTTAAGTGTTATGGCTCCATGCTATGGAATCATGGGAATTATAGTTTGGGGAGACATTTGGCATTCTCTGTCAGAGAGCTCTGGGGCCACAACAAACTACAGTTTCCAGCATTCCATGGCATTGAGCCTTGGCAGTTAAAGTGGTGTTAAATTGGATTATTTCAGCAGTGCAGATGCAGCCTATGTAAAAAAGAATGAAAGAAATGGGCTCCATTTTAAGCATGGATGCACCTCCATAACAGTTAACTGTTTTATGAAGTTTTTAAATCATTAGGTGCTTGAGAATAGACATAAGTCCTCCCACCACATCACATATTAGGCATGAAAACCTGATGAGCCTGATTAAATTCAGATGAATTTTGTCTCGGTGTAAAAGGTATACCTCTTTTATGTCTCTTCTAACTATGTGGGCAGTCAAATCTTCCTGACACAATTACCTTGTCATATCTATTCTAAAATATCCCTTATGCTAGTGTTATATATTTTGTTCTTTAACTTTTGCAAGCAGTAGAGGGTAAAAATTATAATATTTTAGACAAGGTTAAGTGAGTGGAGCACAGCAAGCCTATTTGTTAATATAATGTGGAAAAGATTTTAAAATGTGATATATGCAGTTTCTGCCTCCATTTCATTTCCTTTCTGAATTCAGTAATTCTGAATCCATCAGTATTTTGCAAAATCAACTGTTTCAGATTGGCCTTGGCCTGAAGGGGAGCAAGTTGTACTTGACGTACAACTTCAATAAGCATAAAAAATGTGATGAACATTTGTGTGTGTGTGTGTGTATTTATCTATTCCCCTGACACAGGGCTAACTCATCTCCCTATTTTCATGAATTTTTTTTGGATATCCATGGGTATGATTCAGTATGATAGGGAAAGGAGGCTGAAAGTTGCTACACATTAAATAAGTGGCATGACTATAGTGTTGTTGTGTGTCCTCAAGTCAGCTCCAACTTATGCCAACCCTACCATAGGGTTTCCTGGGCCAGATTTATTCAGAGTAGTTTTGCTATTATCTTCATCATAGGCTGAGAAACTGCAATTTTATGGTGAAAGAGATCAACACGAAGGAGTGGATGGCTGCCATTTAGGCCCCAATCAGGTTGGGACCCCAGTGACCTGAAGCAGGCCATTATGGCCTTCCAAACAGCCCACCACTACAGTCCTGAATGGGCTGTCACCAAAGTCCCAAACAGGCCACTGCCACAGTTCCAAATAGGCTGCCGGCAGGAGTGGATTTAAACTTCTCTTGGAAAGTCAGGCTCCTGCCACCTTGGTGTGGCTTCAAAGCAGTTACTGACCACTTTGGTTGTCTGTGTCAAATAAACATCATGCCCTTATCTAAGATTACTTAGTAAGTATCCATAACTGAACAGAATTTGAGTTCTTGTCCTTCAGAGTCCTAGTCCAACACTCACATTACTACACCATACTAGCTCTCATGGTATGTAGTATACAAATGTTAAATGTAGAGTGCAAATCATGTGCATGGCACATCTAGGAGTCAATAACCCTATTTTTTGTTGTTGTTGTGTGCTTTCAAGTCATTTCACACATATGGCAGCCCTACTACATATTATGATGACCATTTTTAAAGCTTTTGCCCTGTATTGGGACTCCGGTAATCTGTGATTCAATTATAATCCCACCCCCTGCACTTTTGCATGATCCAAATTTCTGACCCATCAGCAGTGTTGTATCATTCATTAGCTTACTGCCACAACCATTCTCAATTCTATTGTCAATGCTGTCAGGCCTAACCTGAAGCAGAAGAGCCCTACCTCCAGTCCATCTGACATCATCTGGCCTGGGAGGGAGTGAAAAGGCAGGCCAACTCCATCAGAGCTAGCAAGAACAAGAAGAAGTCCCTCCCTCCAGTCCATTTGCCATGGTCAGGCCTGAGAGAGAGAAGAACCACTGGACTTAATCCCCTTCCTCACCACCATTCCCTTCTTCTTTTGTGTCATGTCTTTTTAGATTGAAAGCCTGAGGGCAGGGAACCATCTGAATAATTGTCTGTAAGCCGCTCTGAGAACCTTTTGGGCTAAAGAACAGAGTATAAATACCGTAAATAAATAAATAAATAAATATTGCAGATGATTATATCAATGGCTACCTTTTGCACTTTGGTGTTGTGGAGGTAAACGTTCCCCAGATCAGGACTGTGTAGATTAATGGGTTTTTTAAAAACAATTTAGAAATGGTTACAGTCTCTCATGCACATGAATATGGATGAGTATTACGCTTGTCACCCAATAAGACAAGCAGCATTTTATGGGCTTGCAACCAAGGAATATGTATCTAGGGACATAAATTACAATGAAACAAAACTTAACTATGAAATGTGAATTAGCACCTGCTCCCCTAATCCAAGCATGCAAAGTGAAGTTTTCAAGGCCACCTAAGGGATTTAGTTACATACTACATTCTAATTTTAATTAAGAACTGAATGTCCAAGTCCTTGGAAATTATAGCAATTACTTATTTCACCTTATTTTATTCCACTCCACATCTCCCTACTTCTCTTTTCACCTTTGTCTTTAAGTTATATGAAATCTTAGGGTGAAACATATCAAAATAGGGAGAAAATCAGTTTCATTTCATGTGTTTTTCTGAAGTTTTGCTAATAAAACTTCAAGGATCAGTTATTATCCACTCTGGAGAACCTCTAAATCTTGAATCAGTCCAATTTCATTCTAGATTTGAGTTTCACCTCACTCCATAGCATACCTCTAGTAAGGACTGCCATTGATCATCTTATTTTAAGATAAAAACTAGAAGCAAATACAAATAACTTCAGTATGTTTAATAATGCTGTGCTCAATTCATAAATAATCTATGGAACACACCTTTCTGAAATTCAACTCAAGAATCTTCTAATATCTGAAAGAGCCACATGTGTAAAGTAGAAAAGGAATGGGGAAGATTATATTGTACTTTTAATTTTTAAAATGAGAACTACTGAGTCCAAGATGGGGTCTGCATTGTGAGAAAGAAACACATCAGGGACTGTACAGATGGATGGCATCACTGCCACAGCAATTGCATGCCGCAGCACTGATTCGACCTCTGGAGACCACAAAAAAAGAGCCTCAAAAAGGGGGTCCTTTTTGCATCCTCTAGAGGGCATTATAGTCGTGATGGTAAAAACTTTATTTGCATAGACCCCTGTTTGTTTGTTGTTAATTTGTTTGTTTTGGTGTTTTGTTTGTGCCTGTTTGCAAAAGAGTTACATTAACAGAAAACAAAACAAAATATTTACAAAATATTTACAAAAACTGAATATAAGTAAAGGTATGCAAATAATTTTCACAAAATGTCCAGAAATGCAAAAAGAGAAGAAAGGAAGAATGCCAGATTCTCAGTGGGATTTCTTGGTCTGTCAAGACTCTTTGGGGAGGGGAGTAAAAGACTAGAAAATTTATATCCCTGCTTCAGAGACATTACTAACCATATGAATAAACTTATGTTGGATTTCGACAGAAGTAGGCACAACCAAGTACCTTGTGGAAAGTATTTCTCTGTAGAAAAAAACAGTTCTATGGCTGTCTCTATCCCAGTGTTACATAGCTGGGCTAGCCCCCAACCCACCCTAGTGTCCATACATGGAGAATCTGAAGTGAAAATTTGAACAGCATCTTTTGCAAACACATTTCTTATAATGAGTTTGGTCCAATGTATGAAAATTGGGATGCTAGCCTGGGCACGTGGCATATGGTGTTATTGTTGTGTGCCTTCAGGTTGTTTCTAGCTTATGGAAACCCTAAGACCAACTTTTCATGGGGTTTTAGTGGCAATGTGAGTACCCTCCAAATGAGTAATAGATGGAGAGGGCTATAGTATTTGTCACTGTTTTTTTTTAAGTGTATGTTTTCAAGATTCTGCCTCAGCTCTTCCACGGTAAAGGCAAGGTTATTGGATCTTAACCACAGTGGGAGAATCTTACTCCTCCACCACCTCCTTTTTCTTTCTGGATGTATCTCATGCACTTTAGAGAAAGAGAAAGAAAGCAACCAACAAATAAAGACTTTGTAAAAATTTTACAATAATAAAATTATTAAAATCTTTACTAAATACATATTTATTTTACCTCTGTATAATTTTGCTGGCATTAATTCATCTGCAGTTGTATTTCTGGCAACTGTTTACATGCATTACTCAGAACTTTCGCTTTCCTTGTCTTGTAGCATTTCTTGCAATATAAAACTCCACTTTAGAATATTTCATATAACAAGCTGATTGATTTTTGACCTTTCCAAGATACTATTAAAAGCAACTAACAATGAACCATTTCCCAGCAGCTGTATCTTTGACAGTCTTTTCTAAAGAATTCTTGTTCCTTTCATTTAAAATTCATTGATGTCCTTGGTCATATCCTGTATACTCAAAATGTCACCTATAATTATGTTTGCAGCAACTCTGGGTTTATTTAGTAGTCCCAAACATGCCCAGAGTAGTCCACAATGCCCTGACCAGCTTTTCTCCTTTAGTTTCTTCTTATTGTTCATTTTTAGATACAAACTTTTTTTCATAAAAGAACAGACAGCTTCTCCTTCCCATGCACCAATATTTTTTTGTAATGAAATTAAACCCTTGTTGACTTCAGTACTACAGTCATTGGTGTACTAGCATGAATTCCATTGAATTAAATGGGAGATAATGCTGTGTAGAAACACATATGACTGCACTGTTATGATATAACTATGTGAAAATGGAGTTAAATAATTTTTACTTTCCTTGTTCACTTATGCACAGGTAGCATTCTTGGAATAACAATCTATCTAAAACCACCGTCAACAGACTTGATAATAGCCTTTTTCTGAAGGAAAAGCAACCTGACTTTTATTTGTTGTTGTTGTTGTTGGTATTGGCAATGTTTGTAATGTTTTTGGGGTTTTTAAAGCTAATTTTAACTTTATGATAATTTAGTTTACTTTTAACAGGTTTTCTTGTATCCTGTGAATTTTTAATTATGCTTGTTTTAATTGTGGTAAGCCACCTTGAATCCCATACTTGGAAAAAGGTGGTATATACATTGTTGTTATTGTTATTCATAGTAGTAGTAGAATTTAGGCAGGACTCTGGCTTTTAACTCATTGTGTTAGAAGTGTCTTTCATTGACGTGTGCTGCACGTTTCTCTTCTCTGCTATGTTTTAAATGAGTTTTAAACTGTTTTACCTTAGCATTTTTAATAGAATTGTTTATTTAATTGTTTTTATTTAAAAAACCCTTTTGTATCCATAAAATTATTACTGTACTTATTATTATTAATGATTTATTGTCAGCTACCTGGGTCCTATGCTGAGAAAAAGGCAGGGCATACAATAAATCAACAAATAAGTAGAATTCAAAGATACAGCTGTGTTAGTCTGTAGAGTCAATATGTAGAGAAATCTTGTAGCACCTTTGAGACTAACTGAAAGAAAGAAATTGGCAGCATGAGCTTTCGTAGACTTCAGTCTACTTCCTCAGATCCTTTAAATACAATATGCACTGGTGTCCACAGGTGTTTTGTTCTAGGACCATTGTAAAAAACAAATTCTGTGGATGCTCAAGTCTCATTATATACAAGGGGTTGGAAAATGTTGTCCCTTATATGAAACTGAAAATACTGAGGCTTGCTTTTTGGAAAGTTTTGTTTTGTTTTGTTTCAATTTCAAGCTGTATACGGTTGGATCCATAGATTGAGAACGAGTTTCTTCCATGTCCTCCAGTCTTTTGCTCCCAGTGGTAGAAGACTGAAGAGGGCCCACCAGTGGGGGAAAATATACTTTGGAAAGATTTTAAAGAGGGCCTTCTGTGCATTAGTGCCCTGACTGTGAAATATACTTGCCTTAGAAATGCCATTAGTGCCAGTGCTGGTTTCAATCTGGCACTGTCAAAACACAACTTTTTATTTAAGCCTTTGGGGCCAAAATTATTTCATACAAATCTGCACCTGTGTTATAGCTTCAAATTGTTTTAAACTGTTTCATTTTATTTCAATGAAGTTTTTAAACTTGTCAAACTGCTTAATATATTTTCGGTCCATTTAAATTAGTACTTGTTGGTTAACCTGCTTTTATTGTTTGCTACCCTAAGATCATATGATATAGGTTGGCATATAAGTATCTAAATAAATGGATGAATAAATACATCCATGTGGATTATAAAGAAGTTGCATTTTTATTGTATTGATATTTATTTATACTTTTTTTCAAAAAAATTCTACATGGTACTGAACTAATATGTGTCTTTCCCAAGTACCTATATAAGAGCTTGCCGAGACTGCTTTGATGGAAGTAAAAGGTAATACAAACCCACACTGCTAATACAAATCCACACACTCACACACACACACGTATCTCAAATACACAGAAAATTGGCATGTGGAAGCAGGCTTTTGTGTATGGTTTCACAACCTTATGCATATACAAACATAGACGCAAGTCAGTCTTTTGATGGATGAGTGAGCACTTCCTATGCATCTTGCATTTGGAAGGAATCATGTAACTGTAACCGTATCCACCTCCGCGGCAATACATAAACCAATTTTCTGCATAGCAGTAACTGGATTCAACCAATATGTTCAGTTTGTCTACTCATATATACTTCTTCCCAGCAGTTACTTGCAAGTTTATGATTATAAGGTGAAAGCTGAAAAAGTGAAGCTGTTATTGTTGTTGAACTTTGATTTTTTTTTTTAAAAAAAGAGAGAGAGCATTTTTTCTTTTAAAAGCCTGTTTTGTTTACATTCTCACTGCAGCAAAATTCAGTCACCTTAAAAAAAGATAAAGCCACTCTAATCTAACATACAAACCTAATGGAAATCTGTACATTAGACAGGAACCCCCACCCTATTTTGTGGGGGTGCTACAGTCATAGATGAAAGTGGAATTCTTATTTTTGTGCTTTGTTTTCTTGGGTGTGTACATATGTCTTAAACCAGCTGCCTACTGTCTGTTTCTTCCAGCTGACCTTAGCAGCCTCTCTGTGCATGTTAGCAGTGACACCTCTCGGCATTCATCCATCCTCTACTGCTGACATCCTATCTGACTATGGGACCCATCCTCTAATATTTGGTATGCAGGTGGCAGCGTCTAGAACTGGATGGCATATTGTTTCAGTGGTGTAGACAGTGATTTGTGGAGTGCAAATTCTTTGCTTTATTCTTACTCTGTCATGTTTATTCCACCATCTATTCCTCATTATACTACCAATATTGGATGCTGTATTGCTTTCTTGTATTTCAAGACACTACTTTGGATTCTTAAACCACTACTGTACAGTCACCTGGTCAACAGATTGCATTTCTACAAAGCTGAGGCCAAGATACTGCATAATTTGTAGGTATTATTGTAGGTTCCTGTTCCATGCAACCTTTCTTGCTGTACAGAAGGAAGAAGAAAATGGGGAATGGTTTCCAGTAGCCAAATATTAGATTCATAGCCATACTCGTGGAGTCACTGTGTGAGCTTAGTTCCTCATTCTCATTGTGATAATGTCTTTTTAACCATCTCTAGCGATGAACACAAATGACCTCTTAAAGAGCCGGTGGATGTAGGGATTTCACCAAATTCTTTAAGTGGAGGAGAAATCACCCAACAGCTTGATGGGAACTGTGTTCTCCATTACCATTAATTGTGGCACAATTTATTTCTCTCCCCCATCCCCACAAAAGCTTTTGAGTTTTGTGCTGCCACAACAAATTATATTAGCAGCAACCTTATTGACAGCCAGGCCAATTTTTTTACCTTGGACCCTCATTCTGTTGCAATTTTGCAGGGAGGGGTAAGAAATTTGTGAATAAAAGTTTAAAAAAAACACATATTTTTGCAGGGAAAAATTTTTTAAAAAATTTATCTCAGCTCTAATTATTACTTGAAAGCAACTTTCTTCTCTTTGAATCTCAGGTATTTCATTTATCTGTTTAAAAAATAAGAAAATAGTTAGATGGCTTACAGAGTTATTGCAATGTAATACAAATTCAACATTTCTTTATTCATTTGAAACATTCTCCATATATCCAATAAAAAAGCCAAATGTTTAGTGAAAATATTTCCCCTTCTTATTCTAGATTGTTTATCTTTGTCTATTTTGATGGCAGACTAATAGAACTGCAAGCATCACAAGAGCCATCTAGACCACACCCTGCCTTGCAGGGACACACAATTAAAGCACCCCTGAAAGTTGTCCGTCCATCCTCTTCAGAAAGACCTCTGAAGAAGAAGAGCTCTTCCCCCACAAGGCAGGCTATTCCACTGTTGAACAGCTCTTACAATAAAGCAGTTCTTCCTAATGTTTAGGTAGAACTTGTTTTCTTGTAAGTCTAATCCATTGGTTCATGTTCTATTCTCTGGGACAGCAGAAAACAAATTCACTCCATCTCCTAAATGCCAATACTTCAAATATTTAACAATGGCTATAATTTCACCATTCAGTCTTCTCTTCTCCAAGCTAAACATACCCAACTCCCTAAGTCACTTGTCATAAGGCTTGGTTTTCAGACCTTTGATCATGTTTGCCACCCTTCTCTGGACATGTTGCAGCTTCTCAATATCTAGTCATAACTGACTGTATGAATGTCTAGTCATAACTGACTGTAGGAGGTGGTGCTCATTTCTGTTACTAAGCTGAAGAGCTAGCATTTTCCAAAGATGACTCTTTGGTCATGTGGCCAGCATAACTGCATGGAAGACTGCTACTTTTCCACCAAAGTGATTTATCTACTTGCATTTGCATGCTTTTGAACTGCTAGGTTAGCAGAAGCTGGGACTAGTGGCTGGAGCCTACCCTGTCATGCAGCACTTGGGCCTTGAACTACCAAACTTCCAACCTTACAATCATCAGAATTGGCATGTTAACCACTAAGCCACCATGTCATTAGTTATATTATATAATGCATTTATTTATAATGTATTTATTTATAATATTTTGTTATATTTATAATATTTATTTATAATAAATGCATTTGTATTTATAAATATTTGTACCTAACAAATAAATATAGAGGAGAGGGCTAAGGAGTATACAACCTCAGTGTGAGGCTAGGAGCACAGCTTTGAATCCTCAGTCTAGCCCAAAAAACTCACCAAAAACTATGTTTCATAACTTTTAACAATGTTTATGCATGAATGTGGCTTCTGAGATGTGGGATGTGAGAAACAGATACCTTCACAGAGAAATTCTCAAGGTCAAATTCTTCAAGAATTCCTAGCCAGTGGAAGTTTATAAATGTTCCAGTCACCTAATATTTGAATTCATAGAAAGATGGAGGTTAACTTAGTGATATCATGCTGATTTTTGAAAAGACAGAACAGTTCAATTTAGTAATGGTAAGTCTGGTTTGATACACAAATAGATTAATGCAAGATTTTGCCCTTTGACATGGTTTCCAACCCCATAAGCTCTCCAGTAAAGTGAGATTGTGCTGCATAACTGCAGTGCTCTTATGCAATTCCAACACTAAAAGATTAACAGGATTCTATGCATTATCACAACTAAGCTCTTAATCCAGGCACTGATCTGTTGCCATTGGTCTAAAGAAATGAATGCTGATTTGGTAGATTACTAATTTCTTACTTTAAATGGGGGGGGGGGGAATTTGTTTTTAGGTTTGGCTGCTTCAACTCCTCTGCGCTGCAAATAAGAAGCGCCAAAATGGAGCTTCTCTTTGCGGTGCAGATATGACGCCATGAGGCACCAATGGCGCACTCACACATCATATGTGCTGTGCGACGTGCGGACGCATTGCGTCCGCTAAGTAAAGATGGCGGCCCCCGTGTGGAACGGGCGCCGCCATTTTCTACGGACTCGGTCCGTATTAGGGTTAGGGGCGTCCGGAAGTGACGCCCCTTTCTAACCCTAATATGGACCCAGTCTGTACTATAGGCCCATTTGTAATGGGCCTTAGTTCTTTTTCTTCCTTGGTGCTTGTCTTTTTCCCATTTCAAATAAATTCCTTTGTGAGGTAGCCTCCAGATCACCTCTAAAAATAAAAAACTGAAAGGTCTTCACAGTGTCGCTGTAGAGATCTTTGTGTTGATACCATTGCAGCTTACATGTTTTATCCATGATGGCAATATTGAGTGAGGATAATAAAACTCTAGGGTTTTAGATAAACCTATCTGGAGGTTTGCCATGAAATGTATCTGGGACCTTCTCCATGTAGAGCATGTGCTTCACCTCTAAGTGATGGTCCTTTCTAGAATGGCGATTTGAATCACCCTTCTTTGGATCATAATCAGATTTTGCATATTAAATGACGGAGGACAGATTCACACAGTCATATCACTTGAGAATGTACCAGTTAATGATACACAACTGGACTTGAAAACTGCCACTGTAGAGGTGGGGTAATAATAATAATAATAATAATAATAATAATAATAATAATAATAATAATAATAATAATAATTATTATTATTATTATTATTATTATGTGGCTGACTGAATTCTTCCTCAGCCTGTGAAAGGTGTATTTCAGGGGCTTTGTATGTGTTGATAAAACCCATGCACTCATTGGTGCTTCAGAACTGTATATAGTGCTTACATTTTAAAGGACACTCTACTACACTTTCCAAAAGATTTTCATCAGTTAGATATTGTAAATTAATTACTTCATGCAGCTTAAGATATTGTAATGATGTGATCTTTCAACACAATATATAGTGCTCTTCTTAGTAACAGCCAGTGAGTGAATAAATATGGCCTTCATTTCCCTTATCCAAAATGCTTGGGAACATAAATGTTTTGGATGTTGGATTTTGTCAGATTTTGGAATATTTGCATATACATGATGGGATATCTTTGTGATACGATCCAAGACTAAATATGAAATTGATTTATGTTTCATACACAAAGCCTGAAGGTAATTTTATACATAATATTTTTAATATTTTGTGCATGAAACAAAGTTTGTGTATGCTTAACCACTAGAAAGCAAAGCTGTCACTATTTCAGCCACCCATATGGACAATTTTTGATTTTTTAGTTCTGGATAAGGGATACTCAACCAGTATAATAATTTTGGCTTTTATTAGGGCCCAGTGTGAATGGTGTCAGTGCGGTCTCTCACCGCTCTATTTGACCCATTTGTTTCAGGCCTTTGTTGAACAAATTTACTCTGGCTCCAATCCATAGTCAATATTATACAGTCCTGAATCTAAATCCAGTTGTTATTCACAATTAAAGTAGACCCACAGAATCAATGGGCTTTGCAACAATATGGATTTAATATCCAGAAATGGATTAAATGCTGAATGCTTAATTTAAATAGAATTTAAGCTTTTGCCAGCAAGATTTGTGGCATATCACAGTTAAAATTCATTCACAGGATTTTTTAGGCTGGGATACAGGGAAAATGGCGGGGGGGGGATCTTCATAGTTTATGGATCTGACCTTTGAGTGGCCCATGCTCAGTAGAATTATCTTAATATAATTTTTAGTCTTACTGTGATTTTTGTTTGAAAAGTATATGATTATGCCAGTCATTCCAGAGCACTTTAGGTTTTTCATGATCAGAGTCAGTATGCATTTAAACAAAACAAATACATAATGGCACATTTGTATAAATCATAACAAACTGCTTGTAGATGAGTTTATCACATGAATCTACAACACTGATGTAATAGCATTTTACATAACTGCTTCAGGTCAGAAAAAAAAAGGAGTCTTGAGAATCATTTTCAAGACATGAGCATTGCCAGAATGCATTTTGGGAATAGGGCAAAAAAACTGTTAGATGGCAATGGCATTTTAACATAGATTTACAAGTGCCTGACATTTCCTGTGCATTTTACAAATTAATTGAATTCATAATGTCAGACGATAGCCTGCAATTCAGAGTTAAAATGCTATAAGAATAGACATTGAGGCATAGAAATTATGAAGCATGTCATCAGCATATTGACGGAGTCATTTTATATGATGTCTGATTTTTAACTGTAAGCTGGCTGCTTGAGTCCCCAAGAGTTAAGATATCCATAACTCATTGAAGCCAAAGCCAAATGGGGTGACATATTAAGTAAGTGACTCTCTCTAAGAGTGGTTGCTGCAGGAGTAGGATGCATGCTGTGCATGTGTATGATCCTAGAATCAGGGAACAGCATCTCTAGTTAAAGCAAAGCCAGGCAATTTCTCATCCTCAGATATTTTTGGACTACAACTCCCATTATCCTTCACCATTGGTTATGCTGGATAGAGCTGTGGACCACTGCCTTCTGGAGGGCCATAACCAGTGTACATCTCAGTGTAAAACTGTAATCTTAAAGGATTACAGTTATTGGATAAAAACCTGGACAGCTGCTCCTGGTCAGATTACAAAATATACCATAAGAATATGGTCACAGACAGCATGAAGAGAAATAAATTGAACACTGAGATTTGTTTCAATTATGCAGTAGGAGAGATTTTTCTGGCTCTAATGGTTCATTTCATAAATACATATATTTTATCATGCATTTCATTACAATATACTATTCTTATTTGATTTTAAATTTTAGTATATATTAACCTAATTTAAATTTACAGAATGTAATTATTTTTCCATTCGAACACTTATGTGAATTTTATGGCACGTTTTTTTCTGTTAAAAATACATATAAAAATATGTGCTGCTGCTGCTGCTGATGATGATGATGATGATGATAACTGCCCTCAAATCAATCCTGACTCATGCTGACCCTGTGGTTGAGACACACCCTTTCCTCCACTGCTCTGCTTAGGTCCTGTAGATTCAGGCCCATGACTTCTCTGATTACATCTATGTATCTGGCATGCATTTCTCTTCTCTTCCTACGATCTTCTACCTTTCCCAGCATTATTGTCTTTTCTAACAAGTCATGCTTTCCCATGATGTGTTCAAAGTATGACAGCCTCAATTTGATCATCTTAGCTTGCAAGGAGAGTTCAGGCCTGATCTCTTCAAGGGCCCATTTGCGTGAATTTTTGGCTGTCCAGCTGTCTCAGCACTTTTCTCCAGCATTGCATCTCAAATGAGTTGACTCTCTATGATATAATGATTTCCTATGATGATATTGTTCATAGAAATTTCAACACTTGAAGAAAGGCATACAAAATGGCATACTTAGGATAATTGTTCATTATATTGTGTGCATTTCTCCTAAATATATATTTTTCTTTGATATACACAAAGGGATTAAAACACACAAAATGGCTTCTTTGAGAAAAATGTGCATGGATTTATCATATGGACTTTTTAAAAGTTGAGATTTCATTTCAAACGAAAAGTAGTACAAAAATGTATTCAACAAATGAATACATGCAGTCAAGTAGAAATCCTGTGTGAGCAGCCACTGAGAAGACTCTCTCTTGTGTTCTCACAAAATGAACTTGTGATGTTGATGGGACTGAGAGGAAGCTTTTCCTCAAAGACCTTTAGACCATTGTAGGTAGTCTGGAACTAAGCCATATATAGCTTTGTAGGCCATGACCAGCATTTTGAATTATACCCAGAGATGAACTGGAAGGCTATGAGACTGCTTTAACAAGGGGGTTATATGCTCCTTATAACTGGTCCTGGTCATCATTATGGCTGCAATATTTTGGACTTGTTGGACTTTCTAAATAGTTTCCAAAGAGCCCCACATAGACTGTGTGGAAATTCATAGAGTCTTCAATTTAATGTCATCTTAGACAATGTAGCAAAAATCACCATGGAGCCCTAGTGACCCAGTGGTTAAATGCCAGTACTGCAGCCATAAATTTGTGAATTTGATTCCATCCTTCATAGGCCAGTAAAGTGAGTACCCAGCTTGTTGGGGGGCAATTGACTTATACATTGTAAACTGCTTAGGGAGTGATAGATCACTGATAAGTGGAATAGAAATGTACTTGCTATTGCTATAAGGCTATTGTTATTGGTACTGAAACCTGTGAAAAAGAAATATCTTCACAATTCTCTTTGGGGGGGAACATGGTTAAGAGAAGCCTGTAAGAAATCTGACTGCTGTTTTATTTTGCAAGCTGCATCTCAATATCTCAATAAATATTCCTACACTGTAAACACTCTACACAATAAATCCTGTTGAATATGATATAATAGATTTAATCTTCAGAAAATCTTGAGAAAATGTTCTTTTCATTCACTCTAGCAGATAAATGTTATCTGTGCAAATTTCAATTCTTATCCAAATCAGATAACACTCTGTTATTATAATGTCAAAGAAGTTGTTCAAAAGACATTGTTGGGATGAATGCAGAGGAAAAAACTACTCTTCATTTTATTTCATTGTAGCTGAATATTTGCTGGATATATTATATACATTCCATGAACACATTTTTTTTTAAATTACAACTTCTGATGAGATGTAATTAGGAGTGATTAGTGAGTAAGAAAAATAAAATAAAATAAAAAATGTTTCATGCCTTTATTGACTCAGTGAAATGTCACAAAAAAGGCAAGTTTTTCAGTTTTTCAGAATTGTTCCTCAGGCTGGATGTTGGGGAAAAAGGAGACAGTGGTCAAGGGGGGAAAAAAAACCTCACAAAAATATACTCAAATGGCAAACCAAAATGTATCTATTATGGTAAATAGTTCATAAAGATATGCATTATATTCAGGAAAAGCTTTTAAGAATGCATTGCAAACAATCCATGTTTGGGGAAAATATGCAGCAAAAAGCATTCATATTTTTGATGTGGGATTTTATATTTATTAATTGTCTTTATAGAGAATTAATAAATATAATATTTATTAAGTCTATAAAATATGGTCTTGGGGTGGAATTACTATCAATCAGTTTAAAAATTTTGAAAATAGTAAGAGAGCGTAACAGTATGTGAACTTCACTGTTCAGGAAAATTTTGCCATGTCTGCAGACTCATAGCTCTATTATTCTCTTGCAGATTTCCAGATCATTGTTTAATAAATGCTTTGAGGTATCACTGGAATGTGTTGAAAAGACTGACTGCCCTGCCAGTATTTAAAGTGTTCTCTTCTTTGTGTCTTTGGTCCAAAACACACTGCAGAAATAATCTAGTTTGAGACCACTTTAACTGTCCTGGCTTAGTGCTAAGGAATTCTGAGAACTGTAGTTTTGTGATACATTTAACCTTCTCTATCAGAGAGCTTTGGTGCCACAATAAACTGCAATTCCCAGAATTAGCTAGCACTGAGCCAGGGCAGTTCTGGACCTTTTGGACCTTTATCCCTTCTTTTGTTATCATTCTCTTTGAAAAGCTTCTGGAAGATATTATTTACAGGTTTTCAGATCCAAAGTTATGGCAGCTTGTCATACTATTACTACTGATGATACTCAAAGGTAATTTAGATCAAGCACCCTTTTCTAATGGTGACATCAGTTGGACTCCATACCACAGAACATTCATCAAGTATGATTTTGCTTGTGATACACAAATCCATATGAAATGATATTCTTAATCCATAATAAATTTAAGAACACAGTTCATGGCTGAGGAAATATAGCTTCATAAATCTAAAAACAAAGTACTAGCATTCAATGGGAATTTGGCAGGTAGGCCATTTTTATTTGATTGCATTGCATTGTATTTCATTGCATTGCATTCTGTGTGATGAACTTAAGCTATAGCAAGCAACATTTAGGTTAAATATTGGTGGGGTATATGTTAGTGTTATAACAAAACAAAACCAAAAAGCTGTCAGGAGACTTGTAAAATCAAGTTCATGGAGGATAATTAAGACTACACTGGACACCTATCTTCAGGAAATTGTTTAGAGGTAATGAAATCTAGCCTGCTAGGAGAACAAGTAGATAAGCCACTAGAGAGCTGCTTCATGCTCAGTGTTTGGCACGTCTGATCTAAAAAAATATTAACTCTTACTCTAGCAATAGAAAAGGAAAGTACACTACCTATCAGTGCATTTAAAAGTCCAGTATTCCTTGAATCTAGGAAATGAGGCTTCATCAGCCTCCTGCATGTAATAAACAAGTCTCCTCTCACTCCAGATACAAGAGGAGGCACAGAAAGATTGTTAGGATTGTTGAGTAGAAATATTGCAAGGTTTAACCTAGATCCCTTTTAAGACTTTGAATTTTGATTCTCCTGATTTAATATACAGTTATTTTCACTGGTTGCTTTTTGAGCAAGGAGCAAATTGAAACCACCATACCTATTCTGGATAGATTCATTTAGTGAGCAATATGAATAGAACCTACATGTGAATCTTTGTAAGTTTCATTCTAAAAGGTAAGAATGAAGAATTTTACCATTTTCCTTTAGAAAACTTGCTTGCTATGCAAAAAAGTCACACGTTTTTCACATAGGTGCAAAAATACAAAGATTCCACACATCAAGTTTCTCAGACAAAAAACGGTCGGCCGCTAGCCGGGCAGACCGTTTTGCCGCTAGAGGCGGCAAAAACTACAAGCCCCAGTATGCACTGGGGCTTGTCCCGGCTCCCTATTGGTGTGCGGGGCGGAAGGGGCGGTCCTTCCACCCTGCGACGCTCTGGGAGTCGGGCTCAGTGGTGCGGAGCTTCCGGTCCTCCAGGGCAGCCCATTGGTTGGGCTGCCTTGGAGGAGGAGTTCCGCAGCACACGTTGTGGGGGGCGGGGCTTAGGCCTATATAAGGCCATGCTGCAGGCCCCATCTCCCAGTCGGCACTTGGCTTCGCACGGTGCAGAGCCAAGCTAGGAAGGGAGGAAGACAGGAGCAGCTTCCCCCGCCCACCCACCGCTGTTTTGTGGGTTTTTTGTCACAACTTGGCGTGGCAGCATAGGCCAGGATCTGCACGGTGTGGTACCAGGGCTATGGAGCTCTGGTTGGGAGTCAATAGGTATCCGGGGGCGAATAGGGCAGGCATATGGCCATTGCGGGGGTCATAACGCGGGAGCGCCTCCCGGTGACTAGGGGCTTAGTGAATATGTGAATGCATGGCATGTTTTGCAGTCAAGTTGTGTTCCTTAGCCCCTAGGTCATCCCAAGCGCCTGGTGGATGCCAGGTTATTGGATAATCAGACAAACATGGGGTTGTTTGATTTCACAGATCCTGACCTCATGCTTGGTGCCAACCCTTACCAACTGCTTGCTAATAAAGTTGTGGCCTTTCTTCCAAACTTATATGTGTGGTTATTTGCAGCAGCATCTGAGGCAAATGTCTGTTTCACAGTTTCTTGACACTTGATAAATACATTTTCAACTGTTTTTCAAATATTCAAATATTCTTTCCATTCATTTAAAAGAAAATCACTATTGTCTCTTTTCTGTCTTTATCCATTATTTTCTCTACTTCAAGATTTATTGGACTGGGGACATAGATGTGGCTAAGATGGCCAGGATACACATACATACAGTGTGTGTGTGTGTGTGTGTGTATGCACATATATGCACAACCCCTTAGTTCAGTTATTCTTAACTGTTTTCTAAAACCAGAAACCCCCTTTAAATTTCTTGTGTTGCCACAGACCCCAAAGGCTTGATTCAAGATTTAAAACTCATGATGATGATGATGGTGGTGGTGATGGTAATGATGATGATATGACCTTAAAACTGAACCATTAACAATGTTCCCTCATAGGTGCTGAGGAAAGACTTTTCCGCTTCTTCCCAGCAGTTTACAGCTACATTGAATTGGATAGCAATGTGCAGCCAGCCAGCCTTTCCTGAAAGCAGTGCTGGGAGAAAGGGCAGCGCATCCCATAGGGAATAATGGGGTGCATGCCCATGGTGCATGTGTGTCACCATGCTGCCTTGCTACCACGCTTCCGCGTGCATGAGCCCCATTAATTTAAATGGGGCTCGAGCATAGGTGGAATTTGCTTTATGTGGGGGAGTCTGGAACAGATCCCTGCGTAAAGAAAGTGCAGATACTACTTGCAGTGGAGAGCTGACAGAGATGGGCCAGCCTAGTAACAACCAATAAGAAGAGAGCTGGCAATGATGGGCCAGCCAAGCAACAACCAATAAAAAGAGAGCTGGTGCCAGCCAATCACAGTGAAGGCAGGAGAAGATAAATAAGGCTGTTGCTGAAAGGGAGAGTTTAGCGAGGTTCTCTCTACGCCATAGTGGTGGTGTAACGAGTGCACCACAGTGTGCCATGGGCGCACTCGTTACGCAAATGCTGTGCGGCGCCATGCAGATTCCGTGTGGCATAGTGCCCATCTGAACAGGGCACCGCCATTATGATGCCCTCATCACATGTGAGGGGCAAGGGACGTATAGACGCATCGCCCCTTGCACATGATGAGGGCATCCTTTTCAGCCTGTCTGGACTGGGCCTTAGATAGGGTTTAAGTTAAGTCCAGAGAGGGGCAGTTGTAGTGAGGGTTCTAGTGTGAGATAGGGACAGTTAGGAGTAAAGTCCACCCCCCTGCACCAGGCTTTTCACTTTAGTTGATTTCTCACAAGTGTGTTGAATTTTAAGTCTCAAGTTAAGTCAAGAGTTTCATGTTAAATAGGTTACATGTCAAATAAATGGCCCTTTACTCATCCAACTGATGTATCTGGTATCTTTATTTTGTATATTTGAAGGGAAAACTGGGATTGTATTTGCTGACTGCAGATTTGGAAGCTTCACAATGAAGTTTCCAACCTGATAATCTTGCAACACTGTCTGCTTCATCTATACAACAGACTTTTTAAAGGCATTCCTATTATCTAATTTGTAAATCATATTCCTTCTACACATTTTAATATCTCTGACCTCCCCCCCCCCAACCATCAGTTTTGGCTGACTGATGAGAAGGTTGACAGTTTTCTCTCAAAAATACCACACTCCCCAGTCTGAACCAGTTTCCAAGGTTTCCTGAAAAAGACCATGCCACTTTAAATGCCCTGAAATAAAATGCTGGGTGCTGCCACAGTGGTTCATTGTCATTACATTAAGATGTGCAAGCATTTAGAAATTCTCTTAGCACCAAACATATTCAGGCCTGGTTTTGTTTCTTTGTCCTGAGGCATCATTTCTTATATTATTTTGCTGGGATCTTAAGGGACTGAGACTTTTGCAAATGCTGGAAGGCACTTGTTGATGCAAAGTCACATTCACTTATACAGCTGTAAAAGCACAATAAATACTCTGTCTCTGTCTCTTGCTCTCTCTCTCTCCTCCTTATTTCCTTCTCTCTGCAGGCTGCTGGCCTCATTTTTCTTGGATGTATAGCACAGCCTCTTTTGGATATGAGTTAGAGAATGGGGAAGGGAGAGTGAGTAGGTCCTCCCAGGAATAATTGGCTCTGTTTCCCTCTTTTCATGAATCGCACAGCTGTACAAAGCAACTTTATGCCCCCCTTCTTTATTTCTCATTTACATATTGACAATATCTCACTGTTTTCCCAAGCTGAGGATAAGAATTAGAGGAATGAGATGAGACATAACAGGGTGAGAAAATTAAAATGAGGAACATCAAGGGAGATGCACCAGGGAAAGAAAAATAAATGAAAGCGAACAAGAATCCCTGATCCTTAAAATACCGTGCTAGTACAAACCCCGTTCAGATGAAGGAGATATTTTTCCCCAATAGGGAGAAATCTGAAGGCTGTAGTAAGAGAAAGGGAGAAACATCCTGAAGAAATCAACAAAAACGTTGAAAGTGGAGATGAAAGATAACCAGTGCAGGATGCAAATCATAGGAAGAAAGGGTCATCTGAGAAGAACAACAGAACTGGAACATCATATTTCAAAACATTTTTTTAAAGCACCCTGTTGTACAGCACATTTAAGCTCTAAAACTTTTTGAGAAATAGGGAAACTCATTTTTCTTTTGGGCCAGATCAAGACTTTTTCCTACCCCTGGGAAGACATGATGGGTAAAATGGCGAGTGCATGTATTCCAGAATTCTTTGTAATATCCTATGAATACATTCTGAAAATTCCTCAGGAGGAGCTGACTTTGCCAGCAATAATACATAAACCCAGAATTATATGTTCATTCTAAAATAGCAGGCATCATCTCAAGAACTGTCATGTCTACATAGACCAATTTTACAAGCATACCAAGATCTATTTTTATGATGTTGTGAATGTGATAGCAATGTAGAAAAGACCCATGTAGGAAAATATACCCTCTCTCTGTGGCATTGCACTCCCAGGACCACAAGATCACCTGATCAGAAGAGTGATCTTTTTCTAGGCTTCTAAAAGAATCCGTATTAGCTCATCAGGTGCCACTGATGAAAAAGGGGAATGAGAGTATGGGTTGCTACGTGAAGAGCTTTGAAATAAAACCAAAGGTTGCCCATCTTTATGGAAGGGCCATAGCTCGGGGCAAGAGGATATATTCCATCTCAAGAAACCCATGTTAAAATGGTCACAGGCAAGCATGAGGTAGGAGGTGATGTGGAACTGTTCTATTGCCACTCTGTTGGACCAGATGACATACTGATTAAGGGGTCTGAAAGCTGTAATCCAGAGTAACTTTGTGGCTGGCTTGGTCCAAAGTAGTTGAACTGTGTGTTCAGAAATAAGGTGAAAATGTGAAGAATATATCATATATCCAGGTCTTTGTCTTCTTCAAATTTGGAAGAGTAGAGCAAAGGAATTGCAAAGTTCATGATAGGTTTGCCATAAGTCAGATGTGACTTGCATATAACAATACCATATCCACATGTAGAAGCATGATGTGGCCGAGACACAACATTGTATGGTTATTCTGATGGCATATCACCTTTGAGGGGGGAAGCAATTGTTTATGCACAAGGCTTCCTTTTCTGAGATCCACTGCCAATACATTGTGCTTCAGTCATCAATTCATCAATGCCCCATAGGGAAGTGTTAATATGGTTTTAAATGTATATTTTAAAGTATTTATATCACCTCCAGATGATACTGTATAAGGACTTCACCTCTACAGGCTGTACAACAGTGTGAGTGGGTGTGGAGAATCCTTTGGCATGCTTCTAAATTCAAGGCAAGACTGCCACAAGCCATTTATTCATTTAATAAGAAGAAATCTTGGGGAGTTTCATGAGAGAACTTTCAGCAGGTAGAACAATGAAGCTGCATATTCTCAGGTAATGAAAGAATGACTGCTATTCTATTACAAATATTCATTTCAAAGAAATAGTGGCCTAAACACTAAACTGTTAGTTGTTCAAGCTTGCAAATAATAGAACAGAATGACCAAACAGATGTGAACAAACTCTTTTATATGACCTTACAACAATCTGGGTTGCTAAAGTAGCTGACATCTCCAATTGACCAGTTTAATATTTTATATAAGGTGAATATTTCCCCTCTTCTATATTCAGGAACAAACTATGCAGCATCTTCTTTGGGGTTTTTTTGTTGTTGTTCTTTTTAGCTTTTAGGTATACAGTTTAAAGTTTTAAAGGCATATGTAAGAAATTGGCATTTTATAATTTGTGATGCTCTGAAATGGAGATCTAGCCACAGTTTATCATTGACACAGGAAGCTTAGAGGCATGTTTAGGCTATCTAAGGTTTGTTATTCTATGACAACCAAAATATTAAAAGAGCATTTAGGTAAAACCCAAGTGTCTCCCCTGTACCCAGCAGCTGTACCCTGTTTTATTTCCCAACTGTATCTGTGATGGCAGAATAACCCTCAACTGGGCTTTTGAAGTTCACTTTGGCACAGTAGGTACTTATGGAAATAGGCAAAACCATTCAACTATCAATCCATCCGGGTTTGGCAGGGTTAGTGGATCACAGACTGGTTTGATAATCTAGTTCACTGGATTACCTGGGTTACCAGAGATTTGCCAACAGTTTATCATCATCATCATCATCATCATCATCATCGTCATCGTCATCGTCATCATCATCGTCATCATCATCATCATCATCATCTGTATTTTCCTGCCTCTCCCAAGTGGATAGAGGTGGGATTAAAGCCAATAAAATGCATACAAAACATATTGATAAAATACAGTACGACCTGCATGGTGATCTAAAATACAGTACAGTAGTAATTACATTAAAACTTACACTATCATCAATTTACAATAACAATACAGTCATACAGTAGTCAAGGAGGTGGATCAAAATCTCTTACACACTATCTTTTACACATATTAGAGGAACTGCTGTGTGCCTTCAAGTTGTCTCCAAATTATAGTGACCCTAAAGCAAATCTATCATGAAGTTTTTGGCAAGATTTATTAAAAAGAGTTTTGCGATTGCCTTAGAATGAGAGAATGTGACTTACTCAAGATCACCCAGTGGGTTTCTATGGCAGATTGGGGATTCTCTGGCCTCTCAGAGTCCTAGTCCAACTTTTAGATTACCATGCAGGCTGTCTTGCTGGTAACTACTGTCCAGTTCTGATGTCCAAAATGGAATGAGTGGTCATCATGATAATATTGGCAACTGGAACTAGGAACATCTGACAAATAGGAATTGCATGTAGGCACTGTCCTATTTCTGTACCCTCCTATTACTGAAACCATTCGTTGGTGTTAGAATAATGGGACCTCTGCAACTACTTCTCAGCAACTGGGAGATACAAGTTAATCAATGCATTTACACTTGTCCCTCCATATTCACTAGGATTAGGGACACAAGAACCCCATGAATATGTGAAAACCACAAATAACAAAAACACCATGTTTTTACCTGAGAGGGTACCTCTCTAGGAATCTCTAGGTTCTCTGGTGCAACTCAGTGGTCAACGTCCAACAGACATTGACCATAGAACTACACTGGAAGAGCTACAAAGACCTAGTGGAGTGTTCTCTCTAGGAATCGCTAGGTCTTTCAGTGCAACTTTTAGTTAAAGTTGACCATAGAGTTGTGCTGGAGGACCTAGAGATTCCTAAAGAGGACATATTAATCAAATCTGTGAATAATCAAAACCGCAAATATCAAAGCCGCAAATATGGAGGGATGAGTGTACTTGCATTCCTAGTGATAGTCAAAGGGTCTAGGCCCAGACAGAAAGTAGGCCTGAAACCTCACAGTGTGATTTAGAAAATCAAGTAGAGTTTTGAGACCTGTTCTTTGAGGATGCAACTGGCATGCCTTTCCATGGGAATTTAACAAAGTACAGCTACAACAGACAACAAGGTTCTGAGGGATGAATGGACAATGAATGAATTTAGATTTGCTATGTAAAAGCACAAAGACACATATGTGACATAATAAGCAAAGCTCAAGCAGTCAATCAGGAGTTAGTAACCATGCAGTGTTCTACTATATGTAGATCAGTCTTCCAATAACAGTTTACTCTGAGGTCATAGATATAATTGTAAACTGTAGGAATGCTGTTCTCAAAAGCAATAGGAGGACACATGATTTGCTACCAAGCCATGTGTACTCAATCTTGCAAGTTTCAATAAAATTCCTCTTTCAACATATGAATTGGGATCCTAGCATGCTGAGCATGAATACTTTGTGGGTTTTAGGTGACACTAATATTGAAATGCAATGTATGTAGCCTCCTGGAAAGTTAATGAAGGGTTGAATAACTCTGATAAGACTAGGTCCAACATTTTTGCCCCCAGCAAATATAGAAATGTTCAGAAGTTTTTCTTTTTAAAAGTACAATCAAAATCAAAATTTTGTGCTCAGATATCCACTTTCAATTTTCATTTTTGCAAATGTGGGATTAGGTGCTGGAGAACATGTTGTAATGATAATATCAAACCCATTAATCCCATAAGCATACAGGAACAGGAAAAATAATTTTTTGTTTTGTTTTGTTTTGTTTTTGGCACTTTGGCTGTATGGAGAGCTAAAGGTAGCATGTGCTTTTTTTGGCCAAACTTTGTCCACCACTGACCTAATGAACTTGTTAATTGTACTGCAATTAAAAACAACCAGTCATGATAGCTACAAGATACTAATTTCATAATAGTTGTTCCATTTTACACAAGGGGTGTTTGAATGGATGGTGCAGTTTAATGAAAGATATAAAAATTAATGAAATTACATTATTTCATTGTAATTTATACATTATTTCATGGAATTTATCAAGAAATCACACTGCTTCAAACTGAGGCAAGTGGGTTCATAGAAAGGATAGGTTAACATTGGCTTCATTGGACCTTTAATTTCAGAAGCTCTTTAAAAGCAAACATTTCTGATCTCTGCTAAAAATGATCTGTCCTTCCTCTGGCATACTACTGGATTAAAGGAGAAAAGGAGTATGAGCGATGGAGAGAGTGAAAAGGGAGTTGGCAGGGAGTTGGTATAAAAAGCAAAAGAGAGAGATAAAAGAGTAAGCCTTTCCAGCACTGGCTTTTGCCCAGCTAACTTGAACAGAGTCCCTCCCAAAGAATGTGTCCCTTCATCTGTGAAATAAAGACTGGGAAATTTCTTGACTTGACATTATTGTGCTTTGTCATTTTCCACCATCAAGCTTATTTTGACTCAGATAAGCATTTCTAAGAGTATGGTTCAAAGTATAAGCATGCATTTTCTACATTTTTCAGATGTACAGTATATACCTCCAATGCCATCACACAAAAATTAAAACATGTTTGTATGAGTTCCCCCACTCCTGCTATATATGTTCTTCCCAGCTGCATTTTTCAAAAGTATTTCATTGTTTTCTGAATCACATTGCAAACTTGAAACTGTACAAATTTCCAGTCCCAGTTTTTATTTGGATCCATGCTCAGTTTTAAGAGGCTGAAATTGGGTGACCTTGCATTAAGATGTGAGCCAGAGGCGGTACACCTCCGCTTTGCGGCGCTCTGCCGCCGCGCCAAGATCCGCGGGGGAGCCGGAGCCTTCCAACGGCCGACCTCCGCGCGGACCGAAAAAGAAGCTCCAAAATGGAGCTCTTTTTTTAAGTCGCGTTTGCGACGTAGCGAGGCGCCAGGGGCGCACTCCTACGTCACAACGCCCGCGACGCGTACGGACGCTCAGCGTCCGATACGTAAAGATGGCGGCGCCCGTATGAACAGGGCGCCGCCATCTTGTACGTATTCATACGTACTAGGGTTAGGGGGGTGCGGAAGCACCGCCCCTTCCTAACCCTAGTACGTATTGTGACGTATATTTGGCGTCTGTAAACCCCTAAGAAATGTCCTCTTCTCTCCTAATATATAGCGACAAGGCAAAATATTCCGAATCCAGTTTCTGAAGGAAAAATAAAACAGTACATAAAACATACTCTATACACAAGATAGTTGATACTTTTGATATTATTAGATCCTCTCAAACTGAGATAAAACAATGTAATGCAAAATAATAACACTTTAAATCATTTTTATGCTTCTATGGCTCTGTTGGACAGTTGCAGATTATTGAACATATGCAGCATGCATAATAAGCAGAAGCTATTTTTACAATTGGCAGGATACCATAGCCATAAACTAATAAGCAGAGGAAATATAAAACGTGTGCTACTCAATCTGCACTGCCAAGAAGCTGAAAAATTAGCCACACTGGAGATCATTAAAAACATGTTTTACAAAAAAAGCTGGACATAAGGGACTTGCAAAACACAGAAAGAAACTCTGAAATAGATAGGTCACTGCAACCTATGTGATTGATTAATAGTAATATCGACAAGGAGACCAGGGACTAAATATACACATCAAGAATATGGGCCAATCCTGAGATGGAAATTCTCAGAAAGCAATAGTTGGCTTCCATCTCCTTTTCCGAATGTGTACTTTCAAAGGTTTAGAGTTTATTATAAACTATAAAACTAGGCTTCAGAAGTTTTAGTGTAGTCTAATGGTACTGCACATAATAATATCATTATTTGATGCCTGTTATTTGTGTGTGTGTGTGTGTTTCAAAACTGCCAGTGTAAAATTGGAGTTCAGGCTATCTCACTTTATCTCAAAGATGAGACTGGAAGTAAAGGCTAATAATTGAACATTTAAGCATAGTGATCAGGAATGATGCACAGTGTTAAAAATTAGGATATTGCCCTCTATAAAATTATACATTTTTCCTTTTCCTTTAGGCCTAAGTCCAGAAAAGTATGGTGAAATGCCTCAGACTATCAAAAGTATACCACAGTAGACTAGTCTCACATTACTTTGTCAGAGATAGTTGAACCTCACTATATAACTAAAGGAAAGTCCATGGGGTTGGTTAGTAAATGATAGGAATAACTCTGATACAGTAATTATGCAAAGAGAGAGAGAGAGAGATGCTTCTGTTTGGTGTTGGCTGACTTTCGCTGCTGGATGAGTACTATTGGAAAGGATTAGTTAATATTCTCTCCTCCAGATCAGAGCCAAGGAATCTGCTATGGCAGCTCTTTCTAGCCTAGAAGTATTCTCATTGCATTATGTAGTGTCTCAGCGCATTATATAGTGTAAGTTATATGGTTACTTTTCTGGCATTATGTATTGTCTGGAGGGGTGGGAGAAAGGTTCCATTTTGTCATGGTCTTTAGTACTAACATGTAACCTGAACTGCCTATAGCAGTTTCATCACTAAAGAATAGGCATTTAAAAAGCAGTAAATTCTATTACACATAATTTCTTGAAAGCAATGGAATAATGGTAGCACTCTAGCTTTGGAACAGAACTGAGTTTCCATATGGCAATTTTTCCAAGAATTGCTATGTAAACTTTAATGGAATATGTGTGGGTAGGGGATGGGAGGATATTTAAAATGTTTGACTCATTACTCAGGACTTTACTAAACTCATGAAAGATTACATGCCTTGGGTTTTCTGAATAAAACATATTTCTAGATTTTAACTAAATATTGACAGAAATATATGATGTGCCAGTCTGAAAATTGGAGTAAAAAGAATGAATGTCAGTTACTAACACATTTTGACTTAAAGTTGAAATGTGTTGCTGGGATTAATTTGGCACAATTATATATCTCATGAGGCAGATCATGGCTGCCTTGTTTCAACAAATGCCATCTTTTTTTATACATAACTGAATATTAACTATAATAGTGTGACCTGCCTCAACTAAATTACTAAATTCATTATTTTACTCTTATTTCAGAAGTATTATTCACTCAACTTGAGGGTATGGTTGTACTTTAGCATGTGGTGCTACAGAAACAGTTAATAATAATAATAATAAATTTTATTTCTACCCCGCCTTTCCAAAAAAATGATCAAGGAGGCTTACAAAAGTTAAAAACAGTTACAATACAAAGTAAACAATTACAGTATAAAAGTTAAAACATTACTGCATAAAAAGCGAACAGAAATCAGGAAAAATACACATGTCGAGGGCAAAAACAATCAAATCACAATGGTCCGGAGTCAGAAGAGGAAAAGAAGGGGCAGAGGAAGGCCAGCCGGAATAAGTATGTTTTTAAATTCTTTTTTTAAAAAATCTAGTGAGGCGGCAGAGCGAAGCTCTACAGGGAGCTTATTCCAAGAAAATGGGGCAGCGATGGTAAAAGCCCTCTGTGAGGTCCTCACAAGATGTGATCTAGGAACCTCTAACAAGTTAGTCCCAGATGTTCGAAGTGTGCGGGGCGGACTATATGGGGAGAGGCGGTCCTCCAAGTATCCTGGGCCCAAGCCATTTAGGGCTTTATAGGTCAAAACCAACACCTTGTATTAAGCTCGGAAGCGAATAGGCAGCCAATGTAGATCTTTTAAAATAGTTGTGCAGTAGGTTACTGGAATAAGAATTTAGAGTAGATAGCATGGCTAAGAAGGGGAGGAAAGAAAGTTATAAAAATATTTTCATTTAACTGGGAATTCATTTCCCAATTTTCAGACAGTTCATTGAGACCTCACCATGAAATAAAGAGACCAGACACGTAAAATGGATGCATAAAATGGGCCATTTATTAAACCTGAAACCTATTTAATGAGAACTCTTAACTTTAATTCTTGAGAGACATCAACTGAGGGTGGAATCCTTATGCATGTTCAGCTGAAGCTAAGTGTCTTTCCAAGACCACTTCTTTAACCTTCCCATAGGGAGAAAACACTAGACTTTGAGGGCAATCTGACGACTCAGATCATAGGGAGGTAGACATGAGGCACACTTTCCCAAACTCCCTTGAGTTTGTAAGGGAGGGTAAAACCCCCATATCTTCCTCAAAGGCTATTTCTTGGGCAATTCCCAGGTCCCTTGACCTGTAAAGGCTGCTCGGAGCCAGACCTTTCACCACAAAGGGATGCCTAGGTGTACACCGAATCTTCACCAACCTCCCTTAAGGCTAGGGGAAACCTAGTTAGCAGCCCACTGAAAGCCAGTTACCAGTCCGGAGATACAGTTTGGGGTAGGTAAAAAAATGGGGAAAGGGGAGAAAATTCCTACCCGCCCCCAAAGCAACCAAGCAAGTTCATACTGTCTTTAGGGTGGGAGGGCAGGAAAAGCGGGGCAAGGAGCTTAAATAGCCAAGGTCTGCCCCCTTCACATGCTCAGGCTTGGCCAATGGGGCCATGCCTTGATTAAAGACCCTGGCCTGAGTTCCTGGGGGTCTCAAATAAACATCCTCCCTTAAAGCAGCAAGTCACTTGTTTGGGTGTGGAAATTTCAAACATAAACTTAAATACTGAAAAAAAAGTACATGATTCTTCCTCTCCTAAAATCTGGTAAACCAATCCTAAATATTTACTTAGAATCAGCCCATTTGTGTTCTGTGGAGTTTACCTCTTCATCAACATGTTTGAGAATGTAGGTCAAGCCTTTCTCTGGATAAAGGATTGATCATATTCCTCCAAATTAGTTTGATAACAAGTTCATTGCCCTAGAGTCATGCAATTAATATGAGGGGTTTTGAAGATCTGGAACTGAATCTAATATCTGCTATTACTGGTATTTGCACAAAAACATTGAGTTATTATAAGCTATGCTTGACAGCTGTAGTCCAGATTTTCTTTTGGAAAAGCATATCTTCATGAGTGATGTGGATGAAAAATAATATTTTAATGATCTTGCACCTTGCAGATCTTATTAGCTATTTGAAAAGGTTCTTCATGGAAACGGACTGTAATTTACAGAGTCATAAACTGATATTTGATTTTTATTCACTTCTTTCTTTGAGTGACATAGTTTTGTTGATTTATTTTCATTTTTGTCAATATTACATAATGTAAATTTGCATATTAATTGGCAAGAAGGAAAATTCACTAGGCATCAACAACAAGGCCACCTGTAATTATGCTAAATGAATTAACTGGTTTTTTTGTTTATTGCTTAAATACAGTTGGATCTTGATTTTCAGTGGGGTATGTTCTTGGAATCACAAAATATACTGAGGGGGATATAAATGGGAGGGGAATAATTCCACAGAGAATAATTGGAGACCAGGGATTTATGTTTCAATGGAGCAGAAGCAGCCAGAAAACTGTCAATTTTACGCAACCTTTTTATTTTTTTTTTATTTTTTTAAATTAAAATTATTTATTACATACATGAGCATCAAGGCAACATCATTAGAAAACAAAAGATTACTTACACATATTCTCCTTTATCTCTTACCCCCCCCCACATTACTCACTGATTTCTTATTCTTATTTTCATATACTTCATCTTCATCATAGTAGTCATAACTGTGAAATAATAAT